>NC_133819.1:15585587-15892853 GCF_047830755.1 Zonotrichia albicollis
CATGAGGACCCTGTAAGCTGGATATGCACAGTGGCCATATCAAAGCAATCAGAACAATGAAAAGGACAACCATAACCCCCAGTTATGGCATGCTTGTGGACATGGATTGAGAGAAATGATTCAGAGTGACAGGAACAAAAGGGACCTCAAGAATAATAAAATATCATGAACAGGTATCCACCTAAAATGTACAGATAAAAATGTCTGGCAGCCTGGGGAACAAGCAGGAGGAGCTAGATCTCCTTGTGGCGTTAATGGCGTTACTGCTTGTGCTGTGGGAATAACTGCTATGGTAGGAGGGCTTGCGTGTGATGGATGGATACGAGTTCCTCTGGAAAGACAATGAAGGGACGACTTGGGGCTTTCTATGTCAAGGAGCAGCCTGAACACTTGTAGTAGACAGCATTTTGATTGAGTGCATGTTCCAGGATCAGAAAAAAAGCCACTAAGAGTGACAATAATGGAGCAGCATATTTCAGCCCAGCCCACCACAGTGATGGAGACAGTCAAGCACTAGAACAGGCTGTGCAGTCTCCAGCCTTGGAGGTTTTAAAGGTCTGACTAGATGAAAAGTCCTGATCTGATCCCACAGCTGATACCAACCCCTTAAGAAAGCAACTGGACTAGGTTCAGGGTTCTCTCCCAACCTGAAATATACCATGATTCCAAGTCTAAAGAACAGAACCCAAGACAGGAAATGTAGCAATAAGTCTGTTTTGTGTCTGTGTCTTCACAAGCATGGCACTAGGATGCTCAACCAGGAGTGCACTGTAGGCCAAGGCTTCAGATTCTCTGGAAGTTATAGAGGAATAAGGAACAGTGGCAGTTGCAGCAGAACCTATCCCTGCAACACTTGTGAGCATCAAACATCTAGGGAAATAAAAATAAAAATCCCTGGCAACAAACATTAACTTTGAAGTTAATATCCCAAAGCATATTTTCTGAGGACAAGGAACTTCCAAATATTTTCAGTTTCCCTTACCATTTAAGAGCCAGGAAATATGAGACTTGCACTAAAAAGTATTTCCAGTGAAGGAAAGGGGCAGAGGGGCAAAACTGTCCTTAATTCACTGGTGGTCCTTACCTGTGACCTCCCAAACAGCCCCACCATATAATACAGCAGATCAGCACCAGTTTGAGAAGTAACTAAAACTTACTGCCTTGCTCTTGCAGAGACGTTGTTTAGATGTTTCTGGAGCATATGAATAAGCTCTCAAATGTAGATCATAATCATAGTCCTTTCTTGACATCCATCCAGCTCTTGTTTTCAGTGACAGATTCATATTGATGGTTTCTAAATATCTTCAACGTAAGACTGCTGCCCTCAGGAAATGATAATGATACCATCTCTCTTGATCTCATAAATACACCCCCTCAAGTCTTGGTTCTCTTCCCACAGTGGCTTCCGTTTCACTCAGCTCTTCCCCAGATATCACTCCTACTTTAGGGAAGCTCATGGTCAGCCCTCCACCTCCAGTGACACCCTCTTCTAGGAAAGCTGCCTGCTGAGCTTATTTTCACCAATGAGGCTGATCCTCACAGCCTCCAGGCTTCAGCTCCCTGCTCACCAGCTCCCTCACCTAGCAGATATCTGAAAAAATAACCTGTGCATTCCACTGCTACAACTCTGCTTTTGGCTTCTTTCTCATCTTTTCAGAAATTGGCCAGGAGCCACGACAAGGGTTCAGAACTATTCCCAAAAGGGACAGGCAGTCTAAACAGACAAGTGATGCTGAAAGGCGCTGCATGCACAGTAACCATGGTCTGCCCTGCCTTTTAAGGAATACTGAGCAGCTTGAACATCTATAACCATTTACAAATGAAGCCTGTGTTTCAGCATGACTCAACCACATACCCAAAATACAAAATTCACTGTTATTTGTCTACAAGTGTCCTGCGTCTATGTGTCAAAATTCCTATAAAATCTTTCCTACCTGTGTCAGTGGATCCCTGTGAATATAATGCAATTAAGTACACACTGCCACAGTTCTGCCACATGCTTCTGTCCTTGGTAACCAATATTCTTATTATTACACCACTACCCATTTGGTTAATCTAAAAAAAAAGAGAATCCCAAAGTACTCAAGTGACTGCCCTAATCTTCAAACAGCTACATAGTCTCTTCCTGGGTAAACTGCAGACAATGCACCTCTAGATTAAGGGAGCAGCAGGCTCCTTACAGAATCTGTGTCAAGCTTGCTATCAAAGCTTTTATGTTTGCATCAATAGCAAGTTACAATAAACTTCATACTAGCCTCCAAAATGAAGTTCTAATACCAGGATTTAGGTAGAAAACTAAGTTTCAAAATCAAGGCTCAATCTTGAAGAAGTTAATATGAGAATTAATTTCAGCAACCAAAGTAATGACTAGGTGAGTCATTATTTAAGAAAACATTTATGAATCAGAAATGGACCCATATAAGTATTATTTTAAACTCTGAATAAACTATTATGGAATTGACTTGAAGGTCTAACCTTTCAGTTTGTCAACTGGTAGAAGACACTTTTTCTTGCCCAGTTTTTACAAGTACTTGGAAGTATGTATTATTATTGCCTATAGTATTTCCAATGAATAATGTATCAGAGAAAAGAGAAAACACACTTATAAATTGTTCAGATCACACCATTACAAAAAGTCTACACAAGACCATATCCCAGTGCAACATTAAAGAGTCTAAAAGTGCTGAAAATGAAAAAGTAATCACAAAATTGATGTTGCATTTATATGATTATCTCTGAATACAGTCATTTCCTTCATGGAATTTCTGTTCAGAATAAAGAAACGCTCTGTGGAATTGCTAACACTGCTACTATTTAGTCTAATGCATGAGTGGCTCTCAAACTGGACAGGTGAAATATTCACAAATGTACTTTTAAAGTTTGATATTTGCCTGCTCTCCATTTACCATTTCCTTCCTTTTCTCTCTCTCCCCCTTCCTCTGAAAAGACTTCTTTTTAAGTGGATGCAGAGAGCACTCAATGTTTCAAGTCAATAAAAAGCACTGACTCTGCTGTGCTGGAGGGATCTGGAAGGGGGACCATCACTGCTCTCCTGAATATGTGAAAACCAAGGCAAGACTGGGGTGATTCTCTGGATCTCTGCACAGGACAGATCCCTCTGCAGGAATGCTTTCATGTCACCAGGTAGGCAGCAGCTTTGGGGAGAGTGATGAAGCAAGAAGGGCATGAACCTGAAATACAGGTTTAAAGTGAAGCTGAAGGCAAAATAAGAAACAAGTGTGGGTGGAGACCAGTCCTGTGTAGAGAAAACAAATGCGAGTTAACTAAAGACATTTTAAATCAGGTGGTAAACACAAGAGCAAACCCACTTTTCCCACACAAAACAGTGGCACTACCCTTGGAGAGCTGTGGTGGTGCAATGCTTTATGAAACTGCACACCCAACTATCTAATTCCATTCTCTTTATTTTGTCTTGGCACTATCTACACGAATGGAAAACAACTGCAAAAACAGATACAAGCACTTGGGTTTTACTGCCTTCCAAAACACGACTGGATTGGAAACAATGGTTCCAACACATTCATCTTCTTTCAGACTGTGGTTTCATGGAAAGGTGGTTGTTTCTTGAGCTTTTAATTAGCATATAATTTGTATGCTAGCCAAGAGAATTCCCAAAGGCTTTTTCCCATACTGCTCCTGTCAGCCTTTTTTACAGAAGAGTGCCCATCTGAAGGCTACTTCCAAAATGCATCTGTAAAACTTACATCTGAATACTCTTCATTCATAAAACAGATGGAAAAGTGAGGAGTAAGGAGGAGAAAAATGTACAGAAAGAATGCAGACCTGTACAAAAATCATTAGGATGAAAACCAGAGATTGCTTGATTCTCCATTCCCCATAAAGAAATATTAAAATTAATGTTCTTTGGACTGCATGTCACATTCAATTCCTAAAACAGAATATTAGCTATTGTGTTCCTGTGCTTAAAGTCATTTTCCCACTGCTTTTTGTTGACTGCTTGCATTATTTAACTTTAAAGAGTCCAAGAGGCTTCTGATTGTTTCACTTCCTATTCCTTTCATCCTATTCTTCATCTTGCTGGAATTATTTTTTCCAAATGGTATCAGTAGAGCTGCCAGTCCCCAAGGTTCTTTATTGATCATTTGCTGAGTTTTATCTTCCTTCTGTAAAATCCAGGCACTTTCTCTGGCCATAGCTATAAATTTCTCCAGCTGTGGCTGATTAACATTCTTGCTGATATTAAGGTCTTGTTCAAAGGGATTCCAGATATAAAGAGGAGACGACTCAGGCTTATTTACTTCCTTTCCCTGCAGACAGCATAAAGAAAAAGCCAAAGTTGCATATGTACATTACAGGCTGAGCAAATAACAAACCACTTGAGCTATTACATTAGAATTAAAAGTGTTTTGACCTATTAGAGAACATTTTGCAAAACACCCAGTCATTATTAATCAAGTTAATTTTCTTGTCAACTTGACTGCATTATTCCTGTTCTCTGAACCCTCTTTCAAGGTAAAGAACACACAACTACAGGCTAGCCTATCTTTCTGGCCATTCTCCCATTTGCTGTCCAACAAACCTCAGACCTCACTACTGCAACCTCCTACTCTCAATTCCACTTGTGTATGTGTAGCATCAGGGTGTCATATTAACCTGCACAGCTCAGTTTGATAAAACACTGCATGCACTTAAACTGTTCAAACCATTCCTCCCACACTGTTCAGAGACATCACAGTGCTGGTGTAAGTGGACAAGATTGCTTTGTTGGCTGAAATTCCTCCCAGTTTGGTCTGCTTTTAAGCACAGAACTATTCAGGTCATGGTCCCCTGTTAGGCACCTGGTATAGTACAACACAAATAGCTGACAACTATGTAGTTTGTTATTTAAATGCACTTCCAGCTCAGTGCTTATCAGTGTTTCTTAGCTGACTGGTTCTGTATAGCAGAACCTCTGCCCAAGCTCTAGCAGGAATCCACCAGCTCCTGCTGGTCAGGAAGTGTAAGTGTACACCTTACATACACTTGCCCCAGGGCCAAGAGCACTGCCAGAGGAAGAGCAGCAGCCCAGATACCTCCCCTGACTAGCTCAGGCTCCAAACGTGTTTTTGCTTGGGTTTTTCAGGTTTAACAGCAAACTGAAGTTCTCCACCACCTAAATAAATCAGTTTCTAGGATCGATCTGCAAAAAGGGCTCTGTAGCCAGTGATCCACAATGCACAAATAGGAAAGAGAACAAATGAGCATCCACACAGCAACTGGCACTGGAACCCCACTCTGGAAGCAGCCCAGCAGGAACAGGAGTGAGTTATGGAGGTTACATTTCCATGTATTCCTATTATACCTGCATGCACACGCAGATCAATAGGATGACTAAAACATACAAAGCAAACTGAAGTGCTAGCACAGAGTTATCATGCTATGGCATGCCTACTGAGCTGCAGCACAGTTACTGAAGGCTGATAGAAACTGCAGGAGAAAACTGCAGTGTCAAAAGCATACCCAAACCTCAGCTGTAAGTTTTAATGTAGGCTCTGGTTGGGTCTGGACTCCCAACTTCAAATGTGAATTTTGTCAGCTCACAGGGCTTGTCACAGAGTTTTGCTATGACAGACATCCTGACATTTTAAAAGTTTTCCTCCCACAGAAGCAAAAGAGCTTTGACTTTTTTAAAACTGCCACTTTTATAACAGGGCTTTTCACTAAAATCACACTAGCTTTGTATCAGTTTCTGCTTTCCAGCATATGCAAGCAATGACACTGTAAATGCTCTTAATGGTATTGTAAGTTACTGGGCTCCAAGAAGAAAACACTCCTCCTTCACAGAAAGAACTCTGTTTCCATATAAATGTTTTTTTAATATATAATTAAAGATGATAGAAATTGTTGCATAGCATATGCAGTTTGTCAAATGGCAGACAGAGAGATTCAGTTGCTAATGATGAGCAATTAAAATTCATTTACCTTTCGAAGATTTATGGAATTCTTTCTGAAGTCAAAGTTTCCAAAATATTCAAAAAACTCACTCAACAATACATCTAAGGAGAAAGAAAAACAAGAACCATCAGTAACATTAAAGAAAAGTTTGTTTTCAATATGGTCATAAAATAAAGTTATGAAGATCTACCTACCAAGTGTTTCTGCGTTTTTTGTAGGTTTAATCTTCCTTAAATCACTAACAAATGAGCAATCATATCCTCCAATTATATGCTTGTCTTTCTCACCTGAAAGAAAAAAATTGTGGGCATATTTTGAAGTAATAAACAGTTAAATACCATTGTATTTATAAAATTCAGATAACAAGCTGAAAGCAATGCTACCATACTACACAAATCAAATTAGGAATTCACAAGTGAACTTTTAGGTTAAAATTCAAATTAAGTGGTAAAAGATTTAAAAGAAAAAAGTCCATAGATAGGCAAAGGAAAAGCATCATGAGCAAATGGCACACTTTTTAAGTCCTGCAAGACTAAGATAAATGACATCTTTGTACCTCTTGAAACTTCTTATAAGTAACAAGCAGGGTATCTATGCAAAGAGGGCTGTATTACACACTTAACAGCACAACTCTCTGAGGTTACTACCTACATGAGGGTTTAAAAACAGATCAGCCCCAGAGCGTTCACTGTCTTCCTCTGAAAAACTTCACAGAATTAGGAACACTCTTGTAAATATCAGAACACATGTTTTATGTAAAAATTTTTACAGAATTTTTACAGAATTCTGAAGGAAATATTTAAAATTATTTTAAAGTAACTGAACACAGACCCTTTCCTCCACTTCAAGCACTCAAAGCTTCCACGGAATCACGTCAATAAGCAGAACACATGAGTCAGGAATCAAGAACTTGGGGTGTCATTGTCAATGCTTTCATACGATTCACTGAAGATAACACACCCTGAGTGCTGTGTAAGAAACCTCGAGAACAGCTTGTTTGTGGAGATACAAGAATTATTTGCAAGGGGCCTGAACAGTCTCAAGGATATTACAAATTAGGAGGAGAAAACACAGCCTTCTTTTAAGCATTTGGTAGCTATAAAACAATACTCATCATATCATCATATTTTGTGCAGTTAAGTCTGCACAAAATCCTTAACTCCAGAAATGTTCAAGATCCTACAAGAATTCTAACGAACAAAATTTTAAAAAAATTCAGGAGCACTGAACAAGTAAATTACATTTAATTATCTAAGAGATAGAATAAGTCTAACCCCTCTAAATAGAATTAGTATTGTATTGAAAAGGGATTTATTTTGCCTTTAAAGATGCACTATTTTCACTTAAAAAACCCATGTAAAACTTGTGTATTCCTTCAAACTTAAAACACAAATAATATTCATTAGTATTCAAGAGCATGAAGAAATTGCTTGGGTTTGTTTATCACTTTAGATAAAACAAACATGCAATAAACAATAAACTGCAATAAACACAAACAGCTGTGCTTACCTGCCAGTTCCTTGAGCTGGTCTAGTGTTGGAATGATAGGTGGCGATCTCCTCTGCAGAAAAAACATGACCATCATGGTCAGGGAGAAGTTTGTGATCCAGGTGCCAGGAGCACTGTTGGTGAGCCCATGGACACGGGCCCAGCACCGGATGGAGAACACCAAGGCTCGCACACGGGAATCGAGGCAGCCATAGATGTACAGCAGCTCTGAACTCCTTATTGCAATGCTGAAGGGGAAATGTGAATGATGAGAAAATACTGAAAAGTATCAGGTGCAGTAGTCATTGTTCATTAAGGGGGCTTTAATGGAAAAAGGAATTAACTTTTATATATTTTAAATAATAGAAGAGAATCGTAGACTAGTACAATGGTTTGGGAAGGAATGCCTGGAATTATCAGGATCAAATACCTGGTAGTTTTTCACAGCAAGAATTATACAATTCTGGGTAAATAATAAGCATTTGCACTGTTTCCTGTTTCCTCAATCCACATCATTTCCACAGTGGGAGGGAAAAAAAACCAAAACAAAGAAAACACCATCAAGTAATGTGGAGCCAAACTATGCAGAACTGAGGCAAAAAAACCTTCAGCCACAATTACCTTTGGTATGTTAGATAATATCTCTATCCTTTTATTATTTATTATTTATTTATTTATTATTAACATATAATAAAATACAACTAGAACTTCTTTTACTGCTTTTATCTAAAAGACAGTAAAATGCTGCACTGAAAAATAATCTAAGTGCAGAGACACAATGAAATCCACAAAACAAGTCAGTTTGGTAATTTTCAAATGATTAGTGTTTAGTCGAGCTGAAAAAAACAACTAATCTGGAAGGATAAAGGTTTTCAGATGGATCAGTTTTTGATCTCCTTTATCACACTGTTACACAACCATTCATGTATTGTACAAATGGGAGGGCAAGAAAAAGTAGGAAAAAAAATGGAAGTACAGTATAAGAGTAAAACTGACTTTGGTTCAGTTTTAGCCTGAGGTGCTAAAAGATGTTCTAAAAATTCAGCACATCCTTTTGAGGATATTTACTCGGTCAAAATTTTGTAACACCTGGACTTCTTAAATTTCAGCTGTGAGATGCTGTAGGGTGTCCAGAGAGATGTGTTTCTAATAAAAATTATAACAAGCCAAGACATACAGTCCCAACCAGCCAAACTATCAGCAGTAAGTTACAAGGAAGCTTGTAAAGAACTACATGCTGACTTTCACTGTGGCTGCATATAGAGAAATAATTTCATTGTAAGAAACTTGTTCAGTATTGTCTTAACAACTCCTGCATATTCTGAAACAGAGCTTTGGGTAATTCAGCAGTGTATCTGATCCGATTGTATCTGATGCAGAGAAGTCACAAAACTGCACTAAAAACTTGTATCACAGATACACAAAACAATCTGAGTTGGAAGGGACCCACTTGGATCATCAAAGTCCAATTCCTGGCCCTGTACAGGACAGCCCTGAGTCACACCCTGTGCTGAGAGTATTGTCAAAAAGCTCCTTCAACTCTGTCAGGCTTGGTGCTGTGACCACTTTTCTGGAGAGCCTGTTCCAGGGCTCAAACCTTTTTCTAATATCCAACCTGCATCTCCCAGACACAACTTCAGGCCTGGGTCCTGTCACTTTTATCCTGAAGAATAATCACTCATATTTTTCTATTCCCCAACAACAATGCAAAGGGTCAGTAACTCATTTTGGGCTATGTGCACTTATGCCAGAGCTGTTTACTGAGTGAGGGGGTGTTTCTGACTGTAACCCGGGACAGCAGAAGCCCAAAGGGGCGGCGCGGCCACTCCCGTGTCACCAGCGGGGGGCTCTGAGGGGATTCCTGGGCAGCCGGCGCCCCCTAGCGGGCAGTGCTGCGAGCGGCCCCGGGAACGCCGCGGGCTCCTCTTCCCTCCGGGAATTCCCTTGGCGTCCGGGCATCTTCCCAGCAAACAGGGGCATGCAGGCCTTAAGAAGAAGGGAAGGACACCAAAATAACTAGAAGCAAAATCCCTAAAAATTAACATTCTGGAGCAGCTTAATCTGAAAAGCAATCAAGAAAGGCTGTGCAGATGCCACGGGGAAGTAATGACTAATGAACACTGACTGCCTTCTTTCCTGTTTTATAAGCCAACCTTCTTCCACAGACTGGTTTTTGAGGCCTCAGCTTCAGCTACCGAGTATTTCCTATGCTGGAGAAAGACAACTTAAGGACAATAAACTCTAACCTCTAGAAGTCAAAAAATATCCTTTTTACTTTCAGAACCAACATTCACATTTGCTAGGAACACAGAAAAGAGAAAACAGTTGATACAGGTTCAGAACACTTTAAGCACATCAGAATTCTCTGTAAACTTTTTAAAACCAGGTCTCACCTGTTGCTCACTGACAGATCACACTGGAATCCTGTTGGCTGATGGGAAAACTTCACCAGAGGGCAGCGGGCATTGAGGATCTTCTGTACATTCGCACACCCAGGACCAAAATTGTCAAGGCAGTCACCAATCACAGAGAGAATCCTCTGAGTTGCTAATCTCTCTGATGGTAATCTTTTCATCTGATATTCCATTTCAAAGGGACCTTTTTTCTAACACAGAATTTTAAAAGCAAGCTGTTAGCTCTCAAACAAGAGACATTTAAAAATACTTCTGAAAGACCACTGCAATTTGTAAAGGAGTTTGTACAACTGGAACTGAAAGACAAGAATTATTCAAAGCAGTCCACAGAACTTAAAATAGGTAAAAACATTATTGCTCTCTCTTTTACATTCTTTTCTGGCGATTCAATTTTTCCAGCTAATAGTGATCAACTTACTATAAATCTACATGTTCAAACAGAAGTGTAATAGTACTACATCTCACTACTGGCTAAAAAAGGTAATTCTAGAATTACGAGGAGAGCATAAATGCTTTGACTGCCAAGAGGAGCATACAATTACAGAAGGGCAATACAACCAAACTACCAATAATTTCAAACTGTCAGTGATTCCATGTCAAATCCTCAAAGAACAATGCATTATTAGTAAATCAATGTAAGGAAAAATGTCTTTTTCATTTTAAAAAGTTAAATATTTAGCATGCAAATTACTTAAATCATTCAAAATTAAGATACTATTATGGAAGACTTAAAAAAAATTACTTTGTGTCATATATAGTTTCCCTGAAAGACAAAAATATTGTGAAGATATATTCTAACATCAGAAATTAACTTCTCTGTAGGTCTTCATATTTTGATTTGCCCTATTTGTAGTTTTTACCTCAATAAAATACCTGTGAAATCTCTATTTTCTTTATAGTCTTGTGTTTTTAAGGGATCAGCTAGTTTTATTTGCTAATCCTATACTTGACACTGACTTATCCTCCCCCTTGGAACATGCCATGGGTGAATGCATACTGTACAAATAAAATTACAGTGATGTAACAGTAACTGAGATACCCGAGTGCATCACTTTTGTTGCCCACAAACCAGTGACCTCAGACAGGTGAAACAATTCAGAAGTTATGGACCTTGCAACCTTTCCTGTAAGGTCAGGTCAGGGGCTGAATTTGAGTCTCTCTGGCCATGACTGAGGTGACTGTTCCCGAGGGGAGTGGCTCTCCAGTCAGCTCCACGTGAGATGGGACATGCCAGGGCAGCAATCCCTAATCCCATCTGGCTGTGAGGCTGCATCCTACACAGGGCTGGCTCTGAGTGAAAGGAGCCTGTAACCATCAACATCGAGGCAGTTACCAGGAAAGATAAAGATGGGTACTCAGCTGACCTGTATGTGGGCGGTGTTTACATATTTGCGACAAAAACCACAATGGGCCTTTCCAGACAGCATCTCACTATTTCTCAAAAACTGAATGAAGAGTCTTTTATAAAGTAGATATTCTTAGCAATTAAATGAACCTTCATATACTTATATACCTTCATGTAACTTTGGTGCTAGCTAGGGGCTATGAAGTACTGATAGACTTACCCCAACCCTGTGGTTCTTCCCCAATTCTTATCATGTAGATGGAAACAGCAAATATGAAACTATTATTAAGAGTAGACAGTTACTTTTTGGTAAACTGATACAGTAACCTAAGCAAGAAGCACAACAGTTTAATAAAAACTGCTACTCTAAAGTATCACAGAGCCCTGTTTACAGTCATTCCCTAATCTCCTAAACTGCCCAGAGGTTAAAAACGCCCTATCTGTGGTCTAGCATCCACTCTTGGTAAAGGAAGTTCCCACTTCTACCCCTTTTCTTAAATTGCAATTAGTAATAAGTTTGCCATAAGGCTCAAAACCAGTTATTTAATGTAAATAGGTGCTGAAATGCCTGATACTCGTGGTTCCTGGCACCCCCTGAAAGGCTACAGAAGTGCAGAAATCAGAACACACCTTCTCCACTGCTGCTAAATCACCTTGTAACTAAAGCTACGTCCCCTTTGTCTCCCCAGAGTAGTAAGTCTCTCAGCTATTCACAGGTAATCACAGCTGCTCACTCAGCATCAAATACTCTACATTTCACAACAGAACTTCTATCTCCACAGAGAATACATAGTAAAGAAAACAGCTAGTTACCAAACATGCTTTGAAAATAGACATTTTATACTTAGAAGTTATTCCTTCAAAATTTAACAGGCAACTTCACTGATTAAGCATAAAGATTTTAACATTTCACACACACGACAACCCTTCTCTTCAGCTGATATATTTGCTTTCATTGTGATTTATCACTGCAGTAATACTAAAAACTATATACATTTGAAGATTTATTTATTTAGAAGTAACTTACACAGCAATATACAAATTATACAGAAAAGCGGAGAGAATTTTCAATCTTCAAAAGTTTAAGCCCATTGTTTTCTAAGGAAAAACTTAAAAGACAATGGGCTTAAACTATTTTCCAAAACTTCAACAGTTTTTCCTAATCTGTCACCACACAAATAAAAAGAAAAGTTTTCATGAGAATCACTTACTTGATTATTCATTCAGGATCTGTGACCTGTAAGCATTCACCATGACTATCCCACATCCTGAGCTCTCCCACCTGCACACACTCAATATGTGCCTATAGATATACACACAGCCCAATACATAATCCAGTAACTTCCCTGGAGCATAAAAAGGTAAGGAAAAGAACACCATATTCGTCCCAAAACACAGACGTGCACAAGCACAAACTTGTTTTGCTTTAGGACATGGGGGACCCTTAAAAACAAAGCCAGACTTTAACACAGCATGGCTGAAGCACAGAAGCTACAGAAAAGAAAATATGACAATAGAATGGGAAAGTCTGATTCTGCTGAAACAATTTTGAAGGATGAGGATTTTCTTCATAGAGAAATTCACCCTAATAGTGCAAAGTTTACATAAACACTGAATCATTTTCTTCCTATTGCAAAGAACATCTCATCCATGTCACAATCAGTTTTTGAAAGCCTTCAGATCGAAACATTCAAATAAACTTGTCACACTCTATTGTATGAACCCATTTAAAATTTAAATAAAAATAACATTCCTGTGTGTGAAACAGCAAATGAGCTGCTCTGTTGAAGAAATCCAACAAACTGAAGAGGCACAGCACAATCTCACCATTTTTGTGGCATGCTTTCCTGTGTCACGGAAGTCCAGGAACATGTCCACATCAGATCCCAGTTTGCCAAAGGTGTTGACTGAAGAGCCAAATGGCTTCACTGTGCTGTCAGGGAAATAAGCACGCGCAAAATCCCGAACCAAGGAGCAGGCCAGAAATCGCAGCCTGATGTTTTCCTCTGTCAGCTGATACTCATCCAGCAGAATGTACATCTGACTGCTTATCTGGTTCAGAAAATAAACACCATCAAAATACAATAACCCATCTTCTATTAACATATATTTCCATCTATTTAATATCAATGCAATTAGAAGGTTATTTTTCAAAACTTCAAAAAGGTTTCTTTCATACAGAAAAATTATTTTCATAATTAAAATGAATAATTTCATTTATTTACTTCAATGTAGGAGAACCACTCACATAAAATGCTAATATGTTACCATTTTAATAAAAATAAATAGCTTTATAAGTTTCACATGACCACTTGCAAATCTGAAATGAACATGCCTTATTTTTAATTAAGAGAGATCTAAAGCCTCTACTTACACTGTCTGCAAGGCAAAGCTTTTCAATAAGGTTTTTCACTGGAATGTGACTCTGAGGAGAGAGGTGAAGTGGTGTCTCTTCAAGGTGTTGACTCACTGGGTTTTTCAGTGTGAAAGTAAAAAGTCTTGATTTGAATGGGACAACATGATGCTCTGAAGCACTTGGGATCCCAACAGCATCCTGCAACGAGGCTATACTGCTCTTTTCTGAAAATTCTATTAAAGCACTGATGCCCTAAAACATTAAGAATGGAAATACAGGGTGAGATAAATGCATACAATGATTAAACTCATTGTAGTGATATTGCTCAGATGCTCCTGGGGCTCCTGAGACAGATTAATATGACAGCCCTGAAGCCAAATCCTAGGTTCCATATCTCAAAACATTTTAGATGCTTTTCCACAAGAGATTAAAAGTATTTAAGATGTGCTATTCTTGGAAGCAAGCACTAAACATAAAAGGTCAGAACTATATTCATCTTCACAACTGAAATACTCAAGAAACACACAATAGCTACCTCTATTGTCAGAACAATGAATGGTGCTATGTGAAAGTTTCAAAGATTTAGTGCAAAACAGGTTGCTGGCTATTCCTTAGAGGTGTTGCTTAGCTGACTTATGAATAAACATCAACTGCTCAGCAACTTGTGAACATTAGCACAGATAAATACAGATTTAATATGTTAAGTGTATATAATTCGCTTAACTTATGCATGAGGCCTTAACCAAATTTTCTTTCTGGTATTTCTTTTCATCTAAGTCTAAATTTTAGTTGACATCATTAATTACTTACACGATTTTCAAAAAAGAAATGACCCTTAACATTCCCATGACTGGATAAGTACTGCAATAATTTTTTTTCATTAAGTCTTGATGGGCACTTAATTAAAACAGTCCGTTCAGCTTGATCCAGTCTTTCTGCTTGGACTTCAGCAAATGTTTTCTTTCTGGTACTGACTTCAGCATCTGTGAGAAGAAACAAGCATCAAGGCTTTTCCAAGTAAACAGAAAGATGTGTGGCTAGTTTTAGCACACTTAATCCTTTCCAACTGAACAAAGGTTTATCCTGGCTCTACAGGATCATGACAGCAAAAATGAAAAGAATGAAGAATGAATGAAAGAAATATAATGCATACATTTGTAATAACAAGGAGTAGGAAAGGTGGGAAGAAAACAAAACTGACTTCCTTTGGTGCACAGGAAGCTTCATAATACAAGGAAATTTTTTTTCTTTAATTTGCTGCTCACCATAAAAAACTTAGCACACCCATAAGAGATAGGAAATGCCAGCTAGGCAGTGAGGCAGCTCTAGACCTTTGGCAAGCTTCACTGAAATGAGAGTCTCTCTTAACTACCACAAAACCAGCACTTTGGAACAATTCAACACTTGCTATTTTTACAACTCAGCACCTTCCTTTACGGTAAACACCCACTCAAAATTTTCACTTAATAACACACTTTCATCTACTACAATAAACCCACAGAGCAGTCATATCTCATCACACTACTGGCAATCTGTACTGCTGCTGACAGCCTCCAGAATTCACATGGAATCAAGACATGCTGAACATCCAGAAACATGGAACTTTTTTCCTCTTTCCATACAAAGGGGCCATCTTCCAAATCTGAAATCATGATCACTTCCCTGCATAGCTTTCAAATAATCCACTGACCACATCTCATCAGCAGAGCCCGTGAAGCTGTTGCCTGTTAATATTTCCCTTTTGTCACTTGGATCGGGGAGCTGGGGAGCATTTCCCACCAGCTACCATGTGCCACACGGGTATTCAGCAGAGAGCACTTCATTCTGCTTTTGGTTTTGAAGAACCCATGGGATATCGTGGCCTCAAGAAAACCTTTAAGTATCATTACATGATAGTTGTTGGTATTATATGATAGTATTTATTTTTTAAAAATCTTTAATTTTATAGCGTTACTGAGCTCTCACAGTATTATTTACTGTTGTAAATAATAACCACAGTAGCTCTTTCACAGCCAAGTTTTATACTAGCATTTTTTATCAGAAAACTAAGGAAACACTTTATGAAGATGATAAATATCACCGTTTCCATGGAAACAGAGAAGGATGAAGTGACCAAGAGTGCAAAAAAGACAAGTCCCATGGATGGATGACATGGACCTGCATTAGGCTAGAATGACTGTGATTTTTGCCTGATTTACTACCTGTAAATGCATGTACATGGCTGTGCATGCTCAGCCACTACAGAAATGTGATCTCACAACTTCTGGCTCTGCTGTCCTTTGCACAGCCTAAGCATGGCACTGATGCACAGCAGCAACAGACACCCCTCACTAGTTCTTGGCTTGTACTAAAGACACTAAAGCGCCAGTCACACGTTTCCTATGCCCTTTGAGGGGCCTCTCGGGATGAGCCCCGTCACTCGATTCACCTCTAGCTGCTATCTACATTTAACAACCCGCGTCCCGGGCACTGACAGCGGACCCTGGCCCCCAGGGCTGCAGCCCCGGACGGCACAGGCCGACCTCACCGCCCGGCCGGGCTGCCCGGGCCCTGCGGGGCTCCTCACGCCCAGGATTCGGGCGCTGCCCCGGCGATGCCGGCGGGGCCGAGCGGGTCAGGCGGCCGCTCCCCTCCCCACGCCCCCGGGCACAGCCGGCTGTGCGGCACCGCGGCGAACGCAGCGAGGCCCGGCGAGCCGTCCCTACCTTCCCCCGGCTCCTCGGCAGCCGGCTGCGCGGCGGCACCGGAGCGGCCGAGCCGGGCGTGCCCGCGGGAGCCGGGCCCGGGGAGGCGCAGGCGGCCCCGCAGCAGCGCCATGGCAGGGCCTCCCGCGCGGAGCGCCATGGCCGGCTCGGCCGCCCCGCTCTGCGCAGGCGCCGCGTTCCACGGCGGCCGGCGGGGCTCAGCCCGCTCCGTACGCGCTGGAAGGGCTGAGGGTGCCCAGGGGGTTTGAGCGTTCCGGTGGGAGGGAGCAAAGCTGAGCGGGCAGCCCGGGGTGAGGGCAGTGCCTGCGGCGGGCAGGCGGGACAAACAGCTGCCAGCAGTGCCCTGGGGCCAGGAGGGCCAACCTATCCTGGGGGGCATCAGGCACAGCATGGCCAGCAGGGCAAGGGAGGGGTTGTCCCGCTCTGCTCTGCTCTGCTCTGCTCTGAGGCGGCCTCATCTTGAGGCCTGTGTGCAGTTTTGGGCACCACAGTGTAAGAAGGATGTAAGGCTTTTAGTAAACATCCAAAGGAGGGTAACGATGATGATGATGAAGGGCCTTGAGGGGAAGACTTAAAAGGAGCAGTTGAGGTCACTTTGCCTGGTTGTCTCAGCCTGGAGGAGATGGAGGGGAGACCTCATAGAAGTCAACAGCTTCCTCATGAGAAGAGGAAGGGTGGGCACTGATGTCTGTGGTGTCCAGTGACAGAACCCGAGAGAATGGCCTAAAGTTGTGTCAGGGGAGGTTTGGGTTGAATATTAGGAAAAGATTCTTCACCCAGAGGGTGGTTGGGCACCGTAACAGGCTCTCCAGGGCAGTGGTCACAGCAGGAAGCCTGAGAGTTCAAAAAACTTTCGGACAATGCTTTCAGGATCATCATGTGATTCTTAGGGTTGTCCTGTGCAGAGGGCCAGGAGCTGGACTTCAATGATCCTTGTGGGTCCCTTTAATCTCAGCATATTTTGTGATTTTGTGAGCTTCCCAGGTCAGGCTTGAGGTGTGGCTGTGAGCAACTGCCTGCCCTGTGTGAGGAAGCACCAGCAGCCCAGGCCAGGGCTGGCTGTCAACCCCTGTGTGAGCCCTGCCAGCCAAGGGCAGGAGGGTGAGGGTGGGCATGGGGGTGAACCTGAAGGGTCAGATGGCCAAGGTGATGGGGGTCTAATGTAGGTTTTGGCAGACTGACTTAAAAAAGGGAAGTAAAAGCTTTGGTCTGTATCAGCAATGTTGTCCAATGGGGCTAGGGAAGTGTACTAGGCACTGGTGAGGCCACACCTTGAGTATGCCTCAGTGTGTCCAGTTCTGGGCCCCTCAATTCAGGAAGAAAATTGAGGTGCTGGAGTGAGTCCAGAGAAGGGCAACAGAGCTGAGAAAGAGTCTGGAGAATGAGCCATTTGAGAAATGGGTGAGGGAGCTGTGTTGTTAAGCTTGAATAAAAGGAGGTTGTAGCCAGGTGGGGGCCAGCCTCTTCTCTCAGGTAACCAGTGACAGGACAAGAGGACATAGTCTTAAGATGTGCCAGGGTAGTTTTAGATTGGACATTAGGAAGAATTTCTTCACAGAAGGAGGGATTAGGCATTGTGATAGGCTGCCCAGGGAGATGGTGGAGTCACCATCTCTGGAGGTATTTAAGGAAAATCTGGACATGGCACTCAGTGCCGTGGTCTAGTCAATGTGGTAGTGCTTGGTTATGGTTGGACTTGATGATCTCAGAGATCTTTTCCAACTTAACTGATTTTGTGATTCTGTTTGTCTGGTCCTGGCCAGGGCTGGGAATGCAGAGATACTGCAGTGAAGGCAGCCTGTGGGATCAGAGATGAGGTGGTTGGGGCAGAGAGCTGCAGGGCACTTAGCAAGCAGTCATTGGTCTGCAGCATGGCTCCCCAGGCATGTACTTAAGAAAACGTCATTTTCTTTGGTTTTTAAAAATATCTATGTAAAACTTGTGGGCACATCTGTAGTGTATGTTAGGGCACTTCGTGTGTTAGTAGGTCTTCAGTGCAGTGCTGTATATATTTGTGGCAGCCTCCCAGTAAGTCAGGGTCTGTAAGTAATTGCTATGACCTAATTATTTTGGTTTTGTATTCTAGGATGATCATTAAGACAGAGAGTAGATTGCTTTTAAAATAGAGCATTTCAATTTATATCCTACTTATGCGTGCCATGGAGTACAAACTTGTGTTTCCTCCATGTCTCCATGGCGAGTTTCCTCTGGAATCCTAAGACTTGTCCTGCCTAAATTCATTGATGTGGAGAGAGGACCTCCTCCTCTTTCCCTCTTTGAAGTTGGTCTAAAAATAGAAAAGGGTTTCATTAAAATTAATTGTGGGTTTGGAAAAACCAATAGCACAAGCAAGTTCCTGAAAGAGGATACCCAAAGTGCCCTAGCGTGAGAGCTGCTGCACGTTAAGGATGTGTTACTCAGCCTCCTTAACCTCCCACTTTCAGGGTGCTGCCAATTCCACCCTCTCCTATAGCCTCATTTATCTTCAGTCCTTTCTTTTTTCTTTCGATAATCATCTTCAGCTTTCTTGCCTTTTTTTTTCCAGTTTTGTTGTTGTTGTTGTTGGTTTGGTTTTTTTTTTTTATAGCAAATGCACTGGGTGGTGCAGTTGAACAAAGTCAAACTCAATAAAGAAGACACCTCTTTCCTTATAGAGGCTTGCCAATGTATTTAATATCTGTGTAGTCTGGAAAAGAAACCGTGTATGAGCAAAGGTTAACTCTGCGAGCAGGGTTCCATATACATAGTTAAGATGCTAAGGAAAAGAAATTCCTATAGTGAGTCTAAACCCTTGCACATTCCAGAATGTCATTTGTGACATACTTTGGACAATTGTGAATGTCCCAGGAGAGGCAGCAAACATAAACCATTTAAACAAGAGAGTCAGGGCATCTTGATAATATAAAGAGAAAAGGAGTTGTATGAACTACTAAGAAACACTGAAGCCTAAGGTGAATGTTTGTCCTGAAACTTTATAATGATGGTTTTGCCATTGACTTCAGTAAGCAAATAGTCATTACCCTGCAGATAATGAACCAAAAATCCATCTTGGGTCTCTTGACACCTTGAGACAGATTCAGCTCATCAGCTCCTACTGCTGTGGCAGCTGGTTTTGTTAAAGGTGCTACTTGTCTCCGTAAAAACGAACTGACTGAAGAGGAGCTATTGGGCAGCACAGTTTTGCAAGAATTTCTTCCTTATGGATAAGAAATAAAAAGTAGTTGTACTCAATTTTAGCAGTTACCCGACTCACACTAGTGTGTCCCGGAGTATTTTAATACTGCTGCCACTAACAAATTCTTCACGTTGTTGTCCTAAATTCCACCCGCGTGTCAGCTGAAGTTTAATTCAGATAATGTTTAAACTCGTGGGACGCTGGTGACGCCCTCTAGGTGCGCATGGAAACATGAGGTGTAGGGAAGGGATTTCCCGGTGCCGCCGCCGGGGACAGGCCATTGCCGATGGAGCAGGAGGCGGTCGCTGGCCGGGCTTGAGGCCGGGCTGGGACAGCGCAGCGCTTGTTCCTGCCGGGAAACCGAAATAGAAAGCGGCGCCGGGGCCGGCCCGGTCTCCCGCCCTCGGAGGGGCGGGCGGTGCTACCTGCGCCCTTGCCCGCCCCCGGAGCTCCGCGGCACCGGCGGAGCGGCGCGGCTGCGGGCGGACGGCGGCGCGGCTCTCCCGGAGCGCCGGGGTGAGCGGGGCCGGCAGGGCAGGGGGGCCCCGGCGGGATGGAGCGGAGCGGAGCGGGACGGGACGGGAGCGGACGGGGCTGCGCTGCCGGGTTCGGGCTCCCTCCCGGCTGCCCTCGGCCTCCCGAGCCGTGTGCCGGGGGAGCCGGCGGGGCTGCGGCACCTGCGCTGTCCCCCGGCTGCAGGGCAGGAAGGGGCTGGGGCTGGGCTCTGCTGCTGCTGCCAGCGCCAGGAGAGTCGAGGGTTTTCTTATTCCAAGTGAATATGTGAAATGTTGCTGAAATTGAAATTGTTACTGTTTCTTGTTCCTTAACAGTAGACATTTCTTTTCAGAGGGATTGGGTTTTTCAAGTTCTGTTGATTAGTTTTCTTAAAAGTAAATAAGGACCTTTTTCATTTCTAGTGGGCAGTCACTTGTCACTTAGACCAGAAAATTATTCTCTAAAAGCAGCACAAGAGATCTTTATTATGGGTGTATGATTGTGTTGAGCCAGTCTGTGCAGTTAGTGGCTAGCTTTTTTGGGGGGTTAAGGGGTGTTGAGGTTTTTTTGTCTGTGTCGTCTTGGTTTTTAAATTTTATTTTTATTGTAGATTTTGTTCAATTTTTTCCATCATTGACCTTTGATGCACAAAAAGTCTCACAGGGGCTCAGAAGTCTGGTATCCGGCTACTCTTATTTAATATGGATATAAGAGTAGTCTCTGGCAGCACACTTCCTAGGCAAAAGGGGTTGGAAAGCTACACAGAGACTAGAGAAATAAACCTTTGACTTAAAAAATTACTCATGTGATGATGTTGAAATATTGGCAAAACTGGAGAAAGAGTCTTGTGCTTTAGCAACTGACTCAAGTGCTTGCATGCAGTTTTATTTTTCCACTGCAGGTAAACCCAGTTTTTTTAGCTGCAAATCTAAGTAAAGCATACTTAGTGATGTAATTTCTTCATTAATCTAGATTATATGGGATGATTGAGAATACTACATGAGTGCCCACCACTGATACTAGTACAGAATTTTAGAGATAAATAGGAGGAATTCCCCATTGGAAAATGGACCTTTTTTCTTTTTTTTCCTGTAGAGGAAGTATAGTACAGTATAATACTTTTATAGTCTAGACACTGCTTTTATTGTGTAAACATTTACTGATTAGAATTTGCTAGGTACAGAGAAAAATAAAATCATTTAGGTTGGAAAAGATCTGTAAAATTATCAAGTCCAACCCAGCACTCTCAAGCCCACATGACTAAACAAAGTCATGTCTACATGTATGTCTTTTAAATCCCCCCTGGGATGCTGATTCCACCACTTCCCTGGGCAGCCTGTTCCAGTGTTTGACAACTCTTTCAGTGAAGAAATTTTTCCTAATATCCAACCTCTCCTGGCACAACTTGAAGCCATTTCCCCTTGTTCCATCATTTGTTATTAGAGATAAGAGATCAGCTCCCACCTCACTGCCTCTTCCTTTCAGGTAGTTGTAAAGGTGAAGGGTTTGCACCTTTTCTCAAGCAGTAAAAGAACTGAGAATATGCAGGTCATAGGCACGTCTT
This sequence comes from Zonotrichia albicollis, assembly GCF_047830755.1. NCBI lineage: Eukaryota > Metazoa > Chordata > Aves > Passeriformes > Passerellidae > Zonotrichia > Zonotrichia albicollis. The sequence goes on from NC_133819.1 coordinate 15,607,046, forward strand.
CATGTTATTCAGAACTTTTTGAGTAATTGTGAAACTGCCAAGAGTATTATTAGTATTGTGCTCCAGTTTGGGAATATTTTGAGGAATGAAGGAGATGGCACTTCCAGAAAGCTACATTTGGTCTAATCTGTACAGATGCTTTGTGCATGAAAATGCTGTCAGAGAGTAAATGAGTTTAACTGTGGCATGTATTTGTCTTTATCCACAAAAGACCAGAGCATCTAGAGGCTCATGTTTTTCTTCAGAAAGTCCCTCAGGACTAGTTTGTAACTTTACCTGACTTTACACATGAGGTCTCTTGGTTCCTTTTATGACAGCACTGTTTCTTTTCATTTGAACCCCACTAATTCAGCATTAAAAAAAAAAACAAAAAAAAAAAACCCCAACAGACAAAAAAAGAACCCTAAAAACCAGCAAACCAATGAATATCAGTCCTGATCTGGGGAAAAATAAAAATCTCATTTCTATTGAAAAATAACCATGTTCAGGCTTTGTTAACAGCCTATAGCTTGGTCATGGAGCAAGTTGAGGTGATGGGGGCTAGAAAACACCCACAGCATCTTTTCCTCTCTGTGATCTCTCTGAGCAGCCAGGATACAAAGCCTGGGGCCTCCCCCATCAAGTGGTGCTAGTGACCACAAAGTTTCCAACCTGGCTGCCCTTGTGCTGGGGTGTGGGTTGATTAGGGCTGGGTGAGCTGGTGTAGAGTGCTGGTGAAAGTCACTGTGCCCATCTTGGGGAACAGGGGCTGGCAGAGCACTGCTCTGCCACCAGCACTCTCAGGGTTTGGGTTGGAGTTTGAAAAGGAACAGGCACTCCGTTTCCCTTTTCTGATGCTGCATCTGCTCTCCTCTCCTGCCTTTTGAATTTTCAGCACGTGGTCTGACTCCTTTGCCAACTCAGACACGTCATTTTACTTGGTTTTCTTCACATTAGAGCTGACGTAAATACTCTAACCCATGAGAAATATGTGCCACAAAGCTTCTACCCCCACACTCCTTGTGGTGGGGGTAAGAAAGATAGTGATCATAACCAGAAACTGTACCTGGGTAAACACATTGCTCCATGGCCTCAGGGGACCGAGTCTGCTGCTTGTCCTTGAGATAAGGTTTTGTTTGCTGGTTTTCGTTTTCCCTTTTTTTTTTTAAAGTGTCTTTTTGCCTAGTTGTTATCTTTTGCCCAAAATAGATGGTGCAGTGGATTACGAAAAAGGGAAGTGAGAGCTCTCTAAAGAGGGCATGCTGTAGTCAGTTCTGCTAAAGGAAAAGGAGGTCCTACTCTTTGCTTAAGCAAGCATGAGACAGAGAGAATAAAACTCAGGACCTAACCATGGAAAAACTATTTTTCACTACTACTTGGAAATCTGGATGATACAGTAGCTTGATTCTTTCTTGAGTTGTCATTGTTTTCTGCAGAAAAATCCCCTGTTATCTCAGCCTTGTGATTACTAGCTCTTCTTTCCATGAAGCAAATGAGTACATATGAGTACAAACCAGTCCTTCTGCTTGAGCTGGTATGCAATGGCTTTATTTGTTTTGCTTTTTTTAATAGACTGCCACAGAACACTGTGAAATTATCATCAGTGGTAAATACGGGTTCAGAAAAACGTGATGACTTCAGGGATTCTATGGAGACCTTTTTAAATGGTTTTGAGTGATGTAATCAGGTTAAATACAAGGTAAGTGCTCTTGACATTTATGTGTTGGAAACTATTTGTGTCAGTATTTTAATGACTGACCATGCATACGTTTTTAACTTGAATATGTAACTCTCTGGAATAGAAAGGAACTTTTGGGGAAGTTGAACCCAGCTTGCTGTAAATCCATCCCAGCAAAATAGTTGCAACAGTAACCTAAAAAGTTATTGTTAGGATTAGTGGGAACAGAACAAAGTGTTGAAAACCACTTCAAAAGCTCATTGGTTTTATGATAGCTCAGTTTCTGACTTTCTTCTGAAAGTCAGGGTGAAAATTTCAGTTCAAGTCTAGTTCTGACCAGTTAATTGCAAAAAAAATATGGATCTTGTATCTCAGGTGGTGACAATTGTGCACTGTACAATGATACTAACAGCTGTGTATTGCTAGCGGAATGACTTTCTTTGTGACCTTTCCTTCTTTCTGGATACATCACGTAAATTGTCAATACAAACTTAAACATAACTAAATGAGAATGTTAACATCTCTCTTTGTCATTCTTTTCTAAACAATTAATTCCTTTGTTTGTATTGAGGGTGCTCCTTCATTTTTGCATATCTGTCACAGTGATGTATTTTTACTGTACCTGTTCCTCTTAGGGAAAGCTTTATCATAAAAAATTCTGAGAGTGAGTGACAAGGGAGGTTAACTAGTAACTTCTAAATAAATTTCAGTAGCAAATACATCTGTTTTGTCTTCACCCAGGATCTTAATTATGATTTTCTTCATAATACAAGTTATTAATGTTAAATCTGTATAATGATGAGCTGCTGGTCACTTCTGATAACTCCTTTTCATTCTTACTTTGCTAAAATAAATGTAGGTGAAAAGTGTTTTCAAGTTTGTTTCTTTTTTTTCCAGGAGTGATTTTGCAAAGTGGACAGTAATGGAGTATATGAGCACGGGTAGTGATAGCAAAGAGGAGATTGACTTGTTGCTAGCTGATCTAAATATGTCTGAGGTGATAGCCATCATGGAAAACCATTATCCAGGTGAAGACATTGCAGCCTATGAAGACAGCTTAATTACCATGTGTGAAGAGGCAAATCAAAATGATGAACGTGCAGAATCATTGCTGTTTTGTGAAGGGGAGGTCTCTTTGATGTCCTCTGTCAAATATGGGACTGTGGAAGACCTGCTTGCTTTTGCCAATCAGGTGTCTAACACTGCAAAGCAGTTTAAAGGATGCAGACAGCAGGAATCTGGAATCCTCTTGAATATGGTATGTACATCTGTTTTCCTTTTACTTGGCATTTCATAGACTGTAGGAATTAGAAGTTATAATGATGCTAAATAAAGCTCAGCTCCAGAAGTAACAGGCTGGGGTTTCCTGTGCAACCCTGGGGCTGGAAGGGATCTCTGAGCCTATCAAGTCTAGCCCCTGCAGTCTCACGCAGCTATGGAGAAAGGTTTGTTGTTCAGAAGGATCCACTCTGTTATCTCCTAGTGTCCCTGGAGGTCAGAAAAACATTTCCCAGTGTTGAATACAAACTTGAGACAAGCAGTCAAAAAGCAAAATCTGCAACTCATTTTGTCCTTTCGGTACTTAAATGGGGCTTATAAAATCCACAACTTGCATAAAAAAGAGGGAGAGTGACTTTTTAGAAGGGTGAGTAGTGATAGGACAAGGAGGAATGATTTTAAACTAAAAGTGTAGAGATTTCTTTACTCTGAGGGTGCTAAGGCACTGGAACAGACTGTTCAGAGAAATGGTGGATACCCCATCCCTGGAAGTGTTCAAGGCAAGGCTGGATGGGGCCCTGAGCAACCTGACCTAGTGGGTGACATCTCTTCCCATGGTAGGGGAGTTACAGCTAGATGATCTTTAAGAGCCCTTCCAACCCAAGCCTATCTATGATTCTATGAACTATGATGGTTTACCGGTCTGGGAGACAGTAAGAGTCTTCTAGTTCCTTGTATTCATGAGTAAAATATTCATTTGCAAACTCCCAAGAATAAAGATCTAGGATCTGATAATATAGTTCCTAAATTTGCTCTATCTGCACAAAATGTCAATAGTAGTCATCTAAGGAGAAAAAGCACATACTATCAAGTGTGATTTTAAGAGTTACAATATTATGTAATATCTCACACTGCTGAATTCAAGTACATAGATGTGTTGTTTTGAGATGTTATTTTTTCCTTAAAATTGTTTGTGTTCCTCAAGCATCTCTGGATATTAGTGTCATTAAACTTTTGTTTAAGATCAGTTGCTCTGGAAACAATCAGTGTTGAAATGGAATTCTGTTCATGCATGTTAGTGCTGCTGCTGTATTTTCCTAAGATACTCTACATCTATCTTCTTTAATATCCTGTATATCATATATTTTATACGTGAACACTGGTTGCTTGAGGCTTACTGGTTACTTATGTGCAAAATACCACAGGGTATTGCTTTATTCTGATTTGGAGGGAGCATTGCAGTATTGCAAAACAATCACTTTTCAACTCTGTAACATTGAAATGACACTCAGTAATATTAAATGTTCCCTATGCTTAGGGTAGACACTGTTCTACATACTCATGGTTGTTTTGCTTGCATATTGTTTCTACAGATGCATACAATTGGTATGAACCCAGTACTATTAGGTGCACGTGATCCCATTATGCAACTGAGGGTTGCAGGCAGGGTATTACCTGTGCATGCATTTCGGCAGGGGCCCTGCTCTGGAAATTCCCACAGCATTTGGTTGGGGTCAGGAGTGTTTCTGATTGCCTGGTGACCCTCGCTGGCTGCACCATGGCTTGCATCACAAAGGGTCTTGAAGTGCACAAGCTGGATTTCTTTTAGGTAGAACTGAACTGAAAGATGCATTGCAGCCACAGACAAATGTTCACAGGGTCAGGCTAGGAGCTAGTCCTAAAAGCCTCCTGAAAACATGAGTAGTGTGGTGATTGTCGCTGTCTTGCTCGCCAGATCAGCTCTGCTTGGCGTCTCTTCCTTTCCAGGATAAGGTGTAACCCATATGGATTAGTTTCAACCCTTTGAAGTGCAGAAGCAGGCAAGCAAGATGTACAGATTGTTAGACAGGTACAAATTGCTTTACCCTGGCTCTACTAAGTAGAGGGAAGGCTTGTTCTCTCTATCCTAAGCAGAATACTTTTTATTGAAGGAAAGCCCCCCATGCCCCCTTGGCCAAAAGTTAAGAACTTATCCTCCCCAGATTTAGGAACTTAGAAGAATTAATTTATTTCATGTTGCACAAATCACAAATGACAATTTTAGCAGTCAAGAAGGTACTCTCCTAATTGAAAAGCATGAAGGTAGACTAAGAGCGAAAGATAATATGTTGCACCTTAAATAGAAATCTAAAACAAATAATCTTCCTGATATGCTGTTATCTTAAAAAGAGTTGCTGAAGAGCTGAGTATTTGAGGCTGTGTGACAGACATGCAGTGATAAATATCCTTGATGGGATTTTACATCTCTTCAAGAATCCTAATAAAGTAGCAGTAAGGAGATTAATGATATTCCAGATACTGGCTGAAATAATTAGAAGCATATTCATAGGAAATAATATTGATTTTGTAGCTGAGAGACTGAAGAAGCAACATGAGGGATCAAGCAGTAGTTGATGGCTGTAGTTGGGTGTTTGGCCTCTCTCTGTCACGTGCAGAGGGAGGGAACTGTTAGGGAAAAAGATTTAGAGCAAGATACTGACCTAGGTGCCCTGAATCCCCTCCTTGCCTAGATGGTCATACACAAGAAGCAAAGCTCCCAACATTACCCACCTAGAGGAGGCAATGTTACCCCCACTCTTCTTTTCTAAACTATGGTATAAAACTAGAGGAAAGTGGCTGGTAAAATCAAGGCAGACTTCTTTGACCTTTTACTAAGCAGCAGAAACTCCAGTACAAGATGGGAAATTAAACTCCTAGCAGTACATGTGGTATTAGGAAATGCTGAAACTCTTGCTCACATTGTATAAGATAACCTATGAGTAACAAGTATGTGGCATAACAAGTTAACAGATTACAGGAAGGACAAACATGTGCAGGTAAATCTAATAACAAGAGGTGGGTAATTTCATTAACCCAGCTGCTGTTGTTGTTGTTTCAAGACAATTAATTGCAACTTACACTTCATAAGTTAGTCACTGGAGAGAAACGTGGATGCCTGGGCTGTGAATGAATGCCACACCTCACATGCTGTTCCCATTTAGTGTTACTAAATAAAGACTGCTAAGCAGATCATGTGCATCATACACATAAGTGATATGGGGTTTTCCCACTATATATATATAAAATAAATTAGATTTGTAGTGGTTTTAACTTCACTGTGGTTTTTTGTTATTTCTTTAACTCCTCAGATCACACCCAAGAACGGGCGCTATCAGATTGACTCGGATGTGCTCCTGTTTCCATGGAAGTTGACTTACAGGAATATTGGTTCTGATTTTATTCCTCGGGGAGCTTTTGGGAAAGTGTACTTAGCCCAAGACAGAGAGACCAAGAAACGAATGGCATGCAAATTGGTATGTTAGCTCAGTGCTTTTATCTCTGAGCAAATATTGTATAACATACTACTTACGGTCTATTTTCAAATATGTCTGTATCAAATTCCATTGTTGGCTGATGATCATCTTGGTTTTGTTGGCTTGAACAAGGTGGAGAAAATACACACTTCTGTTAGCTTGTTTAAATTTTTTTGCTCTAAAGCTGCAAATGTTTCAGCATTTTGAAAGTTACTAGAAGTGTGTGGAACTGGCGCATGGTCTGTTGCGCAGAGTGGATTTTCTACTTGTCCTGCTGGGGTGAAATATCGGACTGAGATCGTGTCCCTGCTGAGGGAGCTAGTAAAACCCTGCTGCTGCAGAAGTTTTAGGCTCTTGTCCTTTAACTGAGGTGCTCAGACTTCAGTTTACTCCAGTGCCATTAAAGTCCCTGAGAACTCAGTATGTGCAGCTCCTACTGTGTTTGAGGCACTGATGGGGTTAAGGCTGTGAGATGCCTCAAAAGAACTGCTGAGCGCTCTCCTATTTTTATGCAAGCCAACAAAGCTGTGCCTTTTAACATACTATTTGGAACTGAGCAGTAAATATTCAGGGCCAATAAAAGCTCATTTGGGGCATTTCTCTATATCCCCCAGCTCATTAATAAGTACCTGTATTAATTCTGTGTGTCAAAGAGTTGGGCAGGCAGCTCAGTGTCCTTCCCCCTGGCAACTTGTGCATCCACGTGGGGACAGATTGTTAGCTTCATAACCCACTGCAGAATTAAAGTATCCTAAAATTTCTGAAAACACAAACAGTATTTCTCCTTGAAATAAATGACCCTCTTATTTAGTTCACAGACACAAGTCCAAGGGAAGAAAACTGAACAGAGCAGTGGTAGCTTTTCTGTGTGTAAGCAAACACTGCTCTTATTGTCTCAGCAATCTGCTGTCAGTACTTTTTAAAGAAATATCGTGCTGCTGGCACTCCCTTCAAAGCAGCTTTCATTTCTTGTAAGCCATAAACCAGTGCTGATAAGGACTGAATTGAGGTCAGTAATGGGCCTGAGCACTGCAAGCACTGATCCACCTGTCAGGTGGGTGTGTAGTTCTGGTAGTGCAGATGAGTGCACAAAGCTAATGGAAAAAGCAGTGGGAATTTTATCTCCTTCACCAGGAAGTTTGCATAAAGCTTTTGCGTAATCACTGGATTTTGACGGGAATAACTCTTGCTACACTGCTTTTTCTGGAAGATTGCACTTTTTATTTGGGCATGATTCCAAAATGTCTCTCAACTTCTAACAGGATGTCTCTCAGCTGCAAAGGAAGAAAAGTCACAGGAGCAAAGTACAGCTGAGTATTTTAACAAGTGGATACAAGTGCTATACTTCCTTCTTTTCTGTTATTCTATAGGATAATTAGTGTCCACATGGATAACTTGTTTTTGTTGTGAATAACTGTGGTTTTGTTCCAATGTCCTAGGTCCCAGTGGAGCAGTTCAAACCATCAGATGTTGAAATACAGGCATGTTTCCGTCATGAAAACATTGCTGAATTATACGGCGCTATTTTGTGGGATGAGACAATCCATCTCTTCATGGAAGCTGGAGAGGGAGGATCTGTCATGGAAAAGCTGGAGAGCTGTGGGCCTATGAGAGAGTTTGAAATAATTTGGGTGACAAAGCATATTCTGAAAGGACTTGACTTTCTCCACTCGAAGAGGATTATCCACCATGATATCAAACGTACGTCTGTGAGGTTCCTTGGGGTGCTTTCTGCTCCTGGCTGGGCTGGGGCCTGGGGGAAGAGTCCCTGGGACTGAGCTGGGGCACACAGCCCTACATCCCTGAGTGGGAGGGGTGGATAATGCCTAACAAATGGCCAGGCCAGGCTCTGGAGGTAATAGTTACTTACACTATTTATTAATTCACTCCAGCAGAGAGGGTAATTAGAAAGCCGTAGATCCTATGCCATCATGAGCAACTCAATTTTAATAAAAACCTAAAGAGTGAAGTTATCAGTCTGTGTTCAGCTGGAAGTTTCCTGCTCTTAATATAAATTCATCCTGAATGTTTCCATGCTCACCTTCATCTTGCACCTTCTGTTAGGTTTCACATTTCTACATTTGTGCTGTTTTTTTTTTTTCTTTCAACAAGTACAGAAAATTTTAATATATGTTTGCTTTTTAAATACTCTGGATATTACATCTATAAATAATCAAACATATTGATATTAAGTCCAAATTAAATACACTGGTATTGAAATGCTTTAAAATTCAATTTTAATGTGTTGCATAAGTAATGCAACACATTTAAATTAGTATTAAGTGCTGTTTCTCCCAGTACCATCTTGGCCCGCAGATAGATGCATCTCTGTGAGTTTATTTAGCTAAACTTGGGGGTTTAAAGTAGAAATATTCAGACTGAAGCATTCCAATAGTTCACAGAAGATGATTATTAGAATTTGCTAAATTTTTATCTCAGTTTTGCATTTTTGGGTTTTTTAATTTAGTATGGGCCAGTACTTTAGATGTAAGCCTTTGAGGTTCTGCCAGCTACAAAATTACTTATTTTTCCCCTTAATTTTTCTATCTCATTTGTAGCAAGAGTCTTTCTTATGGGTTTATCTTAATTGGCAGTAACAAAGACATTAATTAAACAATCTAAAAACCAAAGCAGCCCAAAGCCTACTACATCTAGGTAGTGAATAGGAGAACCAGCCCATTGTGAATGTGGTGGATATGAGTGTATTTCACTTTTTCCAGCCTTTCCCCATGTTGGTGGATGCAGGGCAGATGATGAGGCAGAGGTTGCCTGGGGCAGATGTGGTTGCCCAGAGGTGCCTGGGGTGAGCCCTGGCCATGCTCCTGCCTGTTTGGTGCCAGGGTGAGCTGGGTACACCAGGTCTGAGGTGGAGCCATGCCCACTGCCTGGCAAGGCAGCCTCCATGCAGGGAGCAGTGTGTGTTTTCCCTCCCCAGGTGGAATTAATAGAAAAGACTCTTTCCCAAAACCTCTGATTTTTTCCTCATTCCATCTGCTGCGTTTGAGCTGCAGTTGAGTCTGTTCTACTGGTACAGAAGAGGGGGATTTTATTGAGAGTGAAAAATGCCCTGAACAAGGAAGGGGAGGAAGACATTCTGTTTCTTGGGAGGTGTTCAGTGCTGCCTCTCCTTTTAAGCCTTGGCTGGAGAGCAGTGAAACCATCAGGCTGTTTGTTTGGGGGAGCTTCAGTCCAAAATCAGCTGCAGCTGGGGCTGGGTATGGTCCCAGGGTATTGTCCCACTGCACTGTGGCAGTGTGGCCCTTTGGATGATCTATTATGGGACGTTTCAAATCCATATCTTCAAAGTTATCCCTAAAATGACAGATTTACGCAGTCTGTAGCACTGGTAAGGAGGCAGCTGTGTGAAGCATTGCTCCAGGAATCAGAACTGCTGAAATCAAGTCTGCCCTCCCACTGGGTGGTCATGGTAGGCACTATCAAGACAGAAAATGGCCCACAGTTTCCTGTAAGGGAAATGTGTTTCTGTTGTGTAACCTGGAGACTTCATTTTACCACATCTTCTGAAACAGCAAACAAGAATTTCTCAAGGCTCACACTGAGAACTACATTCTTAAATATTTGATCAGAATTGCAGCTGCAAACAAAGCCTCTGAGTACAAAGTTGTGCCTTAGGCAGAATTTTATGAAGGAAAGTAAATTAAGCTCCTGGATACTGCTGCAGTTCTGAGGGAGTTTGAAATGTTCAGTCTTCTATTAATTTTACAGCCATTGTCTGTCCTCTGTTGTCATGCTGAGCTGCTCTCACGGACCAGTGCAGGTGACTGGTGTGGCTGCTATGGAGGGGCCCTGGTTATTCTCTGTTTACAGTCTTCACTTAAATTGTTACTCTAGAAAAACCTCTTGGTGAGCAACAGTTGTGCTGTTTCTAGCCAGAGCTGCACAGCATGATCTCCACCTTGGAGACCCTTAAACACCTTCAGAGCACTGTGCTGTGGTGCCTACCAGTCTTCTGCCTTCCTCCTCTACCCTCAGCTCTTTTCTCTCTTTGTCTTTTTTTAAATTTTAAGCTAAGAAAATGACAAAACATTGGCTCTTTTACATAAACCAGACCAGTTTGTTTTTAAGATACAATTTAAAATCCAACCAAATCATTACCAGACCTATTTTGGCTAGAGGGATATTGGCTGTAGAGAGTGGTTGTGCTAATTTCTCTCCCTTTTCAGGCAGGCATCTGAATGAAACAGGAGTGTTGTAAAATAAATACCAAACATGCCAGACACTTAAATGATGTAATTTTTGGTTTTCTTTTAGCGAGCAACATTGTCTTTATGTCAACTAAGGCTGTTTTGGTGGATTTTGGCCTAAGTGTTCAAATGACTGAAGACATTTACTATCCCAAAGATCTTAGAGGAACAGAGGTAAGAAGATGAAGGGACAAAAGCCCTTTTATTGCATTAGTCCTATGGTTGTGGTATTTAGGCTCAAATTTGAAGCTGGAGGGTTAGAAGCATGGGTAAAATAGTTACTATAAAACCTATAAAAAACTTACAAAGATTAATAGAGTCTCAATTATATTTTTATTTTCAACTTGTTGAAGGGAATGCTTTGAAAGCCATGTCATTTTCTCTGCAGTCTAAATTGTTAGCAATTGTTCACTGAAGTCAAGCAGTACTCTAAGGAGGGTTGTTTGCAGTGTTTCAGCTGCTGATCAGAGACACTTCAAACAAGAATCTGTTCTTTGCTCTAGCAAAGATTTCTTCTGAGATACTCACTATGGACTGGGGTGACCTGTTCAACACCGTACTTGGATTCCTCCTCCTTCAAAACCACAGAACTTACAGATGCCTGGGTTTCATCTCTTAGCCCTTCTAAGCTCTGTTCCCCATCTACATGTAACCCTTTGGTTCTTCAGAGGTTGTGCATGGCAAGGTTCATGATTTTCTGGTAAAATTGCTTAGACATTACAGTGATGGAGGTGGGGTCCTTTTAAATGGTCTCAGTGCCTTTGAGATTCTGCACACCCCTTGGGCTGCATTCCTGCAGAGGTGTTTCCAGGGCTGGAGTTTCACCAAACAACCCAGCAACAACAATTAGCTTGGATAGATGCTGCAGATGTGGCATTTGTGCTCTCTGTTGCTGGAGGAGATTGTTTACAGGAAATGCTTTAGCTGAGATGTTTGCACTTACCCTTTTAATAGCCTTCCACATGTGTAAAGAGGAAATCCCTGTGTAACTGGCAAAAAACATTTCACTTTTTAGAAGGGGAGGATAAATCAAGATTTCACAGAAGGTCAGGTTTGTTTGTTTATTTTTTTTCAAGATGATTGAGAAAGCACTTGAATATTTGCTTTCACTGTCTTTCTAGTCAGGGCAGTTAAGAGCTTAAAATGCTTGCTGAACTGGAAGCAGCCTGCTTTCTGGAACTTCATGCATGAGCTTTGTGGGGTTTTTACTTTGGTTTGGGGCTTTTTGTTTGTTCAAGGGGGTTTTGTGTGCTGTTAATAAGAACAGTGGTGGGTATGAGTTGGTAGGGTATTTCCCAGTGATGGAGATGTGTGTAAACAGGACGTTTCCATGATTGTGGAGCAGACTAGTGAGGATCCACTTCTGAGTCTTGAAGGACAGGCCAAGGTTGTGTTAGTAAGAACAAGTGGAAAGTGAAAACATTTCAGTGTTTGCCAAGTGAAAAACCACTTAGCTTTTCATTTCATAGGAGGAGAATTCCATGCACTTTAACACCTGCAGTCCTGTTCTCAGAGAGCTGATAATCCCTCCAACCCTGAAATGCAGCCATGTTTGGTGTTTGCTGTCTCAGGGGAGCAGCAATGCTGCTGCAGCATTACAGCCAGAAATGAGGCTGGAAAGACAGCACTGGGAAAGGAGATTTTCAGATATCAGTGAAAGACTTGCAGCTAATGTTTCTAATGCTTCTGTAGGTTTTGTGCTCAGTCTTCATTCTAGGCATCTTCCTCTCCACAGTGCTTAATCCTGTCACCCGCAAATGCCCTCTGTAGTCTGGCTTTCTTGATGATTTTTTTTTTCAAAGTAAGATCTAACTCTCCAAAGTCCTCTTGAGTTTTGCACCCTGTATTATGCAGCCTTATGAAGTGGTGCAGTTGTCCTGCTGTTCCTGCATGAAATTGTGCAACCCCTGGCTGGGGCTCTGTCACTGCCAGCAGCATTGTGCCAGTGAGCTGGCTGGTTTCTCTTACATCTGCTATTGGCAGGGACTTGTGTCCTTGAGGGAAGTGGCAGGTGGAGTAACCTTTGTCCTGTGCATGTTCTCTGGGAGTTAGGATTTCTATTCACTTCTATAGCACAGGAAGTCTGAATGTAGTGAATCTTCTTTGTATTTATAAAAAATGTGTAGTTACAATTCTGGGCAATGGGATTAAAAGATAGTTAAATTTTGTTTAGATGGTGTAGTGTGAAAAAAACCTGATGTTCCTGCTTTTGTGTACAAGTCATGCAGAACATTAAACTGTGGTTCTTATGAAACTGCTCTGCAGGAAATACTTTTCCTAGGCAGTTGCTATAATGTCTGTTATGCTTCTGTCACTTTGTTAAAATATGTAAGCTTCAGTTACAACCATTTGAGGGTAAAAAGTTGTCTGCTAAAGTTTGAGTGTGGAAGGTATGATTCATTTTCAGGAATGCTAAACTAAAACTAGTGCAGCATGAGGAAAGGACTGGTTTTTAGCTGGGCTGTGACTGGTCTGACTGGCAGGCAAGCACCAGCCCACCAGTCAGAAGGAATGAGAATGGGAAGTTATTAATGGCTTGAGCTGTCTGCTTTGGTGACAGCAGACTTTAGACCAGTCTGAAATCAGAGCTTGGGAGCTCATTTTTGATTTTTGTCATTGTGCAGTCAGGGTGCATCTTGAGCATTTTCTCACCTTAACTGCAGACAGGATCTTGTTCCAGCATTCTTTTTTGAAGGCAGCTGCTTCTTGCTTATGTAGATTTCACTCAAGTTGCACTGTATTTGCCAAAGGCTTCTTTTTACAAAATAAGAACTTCTGTTCTTTTCTCCTTACGAGACTTAAAGGTGGAAGGTGCAGATCCACTGATTGTCTTGTAGCCCTGAGGAAAGCAATGGATAAGTCAGTAGCAGCTGCAGACATCTGCTGAGGTTTTGCACACACTTCCAATCACAAGTTCTATTTGCAGATAGGGAATGTCATTTACTGGGAATTTTTCCCTAGAATTGGTGAGCCCTACAGCCGTTCTCAATCTGTGGTAATAAGCAGTCACACCATGTGGTGATGACTTAACTTCCTGCCCTTGTGTCAGTTAATGGCTTTTAATGTGATTCTTTGTGTCAGGATGACTTTAATTAGTTCAAGTTTGTTTAAATCCTTAAGAGGGAAATTGGGTGAGGGAAAAGTAGGAACCAGAAGCAAATGTGGTAGCTTGCTAACCCAGTGTGCTGTGGGCTGTGCCCATGAGGTGTTGAAACCTGCTCCCCTGGCCAGTGGCAGAGCTGTGCAGGGTGTGCCTCCTGCGTCCTGCCTGTCTGGTTCTCGTCCAGCTGCACTCTGAGCTGCCTGTTGCTGGCAGGAGCTTCCAAGATCCTTCTTTAGACTCTTGGCAAATTCAAATGTTCAGTGAAATGTTTGGATGGAAACTATTTTTTGGTTTCCATCAAGAAAGGTTAGAATTTTTGGTTTGGAAAAAGGTTAGAAGAGGGATTCTTGTCTTCATAGCTACTCTGGGGGTAATCTGGTGCAAAGAGCACCTAACTTTTAATTTATGCATTACCTAGACCTGGCTTGTTCCTCATCATCCCATGTCTCAGGATAATGCTCCATCGTGCAGGTTAGTGGATAAGAAGGAGGAGTAAAGAAGACAGGCAGGCATATATCTGTGAGTTCTGCTCAGAAGGGTTGTGTAGCATTCTGTGTAACAGGGAGCTGAGGGGAGGACTCCTACCCCCATCTGAGCCTGGTCCACCCTCTCTCTTTAACTCATGCCTGGCCATTGTTCAAGCAGGATGGAGCTGTCCCAGCAGTGCCCCACAAAACAAACTGGTAATTCAGGCAGCTCCTTTTGCTGTGGAGGGATGAGGCTTCTGCTACTCATCTGAACAAGGCAGAGCCATGGCTTGAACCTCAGCCTCTCACAGCTCAGCTAAAGCCCATAGCCACTGACCTATGGCCTGTCTGAGGAGGGCAAACCTGGGATATGAGTTTATCCAGGTACTGTCTCTTTGTTCTACTCTGCATATGAGTACAGCCAATCTTATTTCCTAAACGGTGCTTGCAGGTTCACTACTATGCATCCCTTCAGAGCGGGGTTTCAGGATCACAAAATACCATTGAGTCATCTTTGGTTGTTGTTTTCCCCTGTTGAGTAATCTTTTTTTTTTTTTTTTTTTACTATTTTTCACAGATTTACATGAGCCCTGAAGTTATCCTTTGCAGAGGCCACACAACAAAAGCAGACATCTACAGCATGGGAGCTACGATTATCCATATGCAAACAGGCATCCCACCCTGGGTGAACAGATACCCTCGTTCGGCATACCCCTCCTACCTCTACATTGTGAGTGTCCTTAGCAGAGCCAGCTCACTATCAGCTGCAGGGCTTCCTGTACTCTGGTTGAGAAAACTCCAGTTGTATAAAATCTATCAAAATATTTGTCAGAGAGATGATATCATCCTTTTTGCTTCAGGGGTGGGAGGGAGGGAGAGAAGAAGTGGGTTTTGATCTCTTAGGGGAAGACAGAGACTGAGCTGGAGTTGTCTCTGTGATTTGTATTTCAATTTACAGGCCTTGGGTTTACTGGAAGGACAGGGTTAGATCAGTGTGAGACTTGATTGAAACAAGCCCATCTGTCTTCTACTTGGCTGTTTTCCTTAGAAGTTGCAGATAAAAACTGGAGCCTGGCAGATCTGATTTTCTGACTCTTCCAGTGTGGTATGGAAATCTGGTGAATTTGCCTTGCACTGGATTTTAGGCTTACTTGAAGTTTCTTTGAGTTTTTAAATTTATTATAAAATCTGATTTTTAAAAAGTGGATGTTGTGTAATTGCATGTTCTGTTCTAGTTGATTAGCCCTACTTAGGGAGGTGATGAGTCCTAATTGGGGAATTCCCAGACCACTCATGTGGTTATCCATGACTTCCTCTTTCACTGTTTTTGGAATAACTGTTTCCATGGTCTTTTTTCATTCCAACAGATACACAAGCAAGCTCCCCCTTTGGAGGATATTGCTGAGGACTGCAGCACTTCCATGAGGGAGTTGCTGGAAGCAGCTCTGGACAGGAACCCTAACCACAGGCTGTCTGCAGCAGACCTGCTGAAGCACGAGGCCTTGCACCCACCCCCGGAGGAGCAGCCGCGGTGCCAGAGCCTGGACTCGGCCCTCTTTGAAAGGAAAAGGCTTCTTGCCAGGAAGGATCTGCAGCTGCCAGAAAATATCACAGGTAATGGGATCACCTGCCTTGGACTTTGTAGACTTTACTTTGTGTCAAATCTTGATTTGAGTGAGTGGTAAGGAGCCAACGAAACTCACAGCATATCTGGAAAGTGACCAGTGAAAATCCCAGTCGGATGAGATCAGACCCTGAGGTCATGAAGGGATCTATAAAACGCCCATTGACCAGTGGGGAGGAACCTAGCCTGACTTCTGTGAGCTCCTGAAGGACTGGCTCTTGGAAAAGCCATGGCAATCATTCAGGGCACTGCATGAAGTAGAGATTGCTGTCCCCAGTGGACTCAATTTGACACTGTACTAGAGATGTTTTATGGACACTCTTGATTTGTAAGCAATGACAAAGTCCAACAACCACCAACAAATCCAACACTTTTTGCCTTTTTAAGGAAAAACACACACACAGAACCATAACTAATGTTGCTGAGTGTCAGCAGTACAAGCCCTTTGTTTTAAAACTAAAAATGACTGTGGGATAGAATGCTGTTGCCCTTATGCATTAGTCAGTGCTTAATGAAGGATAATACACAAACTAGGTAGGAAACAGCTCTTTCAAGCCCAAGCCAGATTTAGTGCCAACAACCTGCCAACAGGCTTCAAAATGCTTTTCTTCTGCTTACTTAACACATTAGGAGGGTTCTGACAAGAGGCATTGAAAGACTCTTCCCAGACAAGTGGTTCATTTAATTGGAATAAATATTTCAAAAGATATCTGCAAAATTTTGGGTACTGTAATGCATAATTGTTGCAACAAATTCACTGAAAAAATCAGTCACAGTTTTTGAATTTAGAATGGCATTGTACCTTCTGGATTTTGCCAGGGTTGCATAATCCTTTGACCAGCTCAGACCATCTGAATCAATTCTTTTGAAAATGAAGAGAATATTGGACCATTAAACTTGGACTTTATTATAGGTGCTTGAATTTCCAAGACACTCATTATACAAGTATTCAGGGGGATTCTGCCATTGCAAACGCAATCTGTCTTTTCAGACCTTGATTTAAAAAGAATAAAAAATCTGAAACGGATGGTGCTGTATTTTTTCTCTACTGTCACATCCAGACAAAGATGATGTCCTGTGTTTAGATAAAAATTTCCCTCTGAGGAAGCAGAATTCTCAGATGGCAGAAAGTTTGCCCCAAACTCTCCTTTAGCACTATAGCTCACAGGATGAGAAAGCTCTGCCTGTCTCAGCTGATGGAGACTTGTTTTTAAGTAGTTGAACACACTGTTTGCAGTTGCAAACTGCTTCTCTTTCTTTGTCCTAGAGCTGTGGGTTGGCTTGTTAGATTTTATTTTATTTGAGGTTTGATTTATGTTGTACTGAAAATTTTTCTAAACCGGAAATTAATAAGATCAAATAACAGGCAAAATATTCCAGTGGTACTGACAAATATGAAAATGAACTGATACAGCTATTTTTACAGTAATTACATGGTTTCTCTCTTTTCTTTTTAGATTCCTCATTGTGTAATGGGAGCATGGAAGAGTCAGACCTGCTAAAGAGACAAAGATCTCTCTACATAGACCTTGGAGCTCTAGCTGGTTACTTCAATATTGTTAGGGGACCACCAGCCTTAGAATATGACTGACTCAGTAACATTTTATGTTGATGAGTCAGAAATGGGCCTCTACCTCTTCAAACTTGGTTTTAAGACTTGATTTTCCAATTTGTACATAAAACTATTGCCATTATAGGCTGTCAAATGTGAATAGTGTTTAATTGCACAGATGATTAAGCTAAACCCTTAGGGGGTCTGATAAGCTGATCCCAAGCAGTGATGTTTGTATGTCTGCTGGTTGACCAACAAGAAGATGGCAAAAAGAACACTGCTGCTGGGAATGTCTTAATCCAGGATATCTTCCTGTGCTGGGCCTTGCACTTTTGTAAAACTTGTATTATGTGCTTGCAAATAATGTCAGGAAAAATATAATATAATTTAGCATCTGGGCTGTAAGTTTCAGTCTCTCTGAGCTGTCCTTAGAAAAAACATTCCTGCCACCCCCCACCCCCCAGAAAAAAAAGGAAAAAAGAAGTCCTTGTTTTGACCAGTTAAATACTGGTTCAGTCTTTTTTTGTATTTAAGACTTGGTCATTCTTGGTCTTTAAGGTTTGGGCAGCCTCTAGGCATTCTTAATGAAAATTAATAATGTCTGTAGGGTCAGATTATCACTTGTTTGCAGATGTGTTTTAACTTTACATCTTGCCTGGACAGTGGGAGCTAAGAAGGAGGCTGTCCCCTTCTCTGTGGGTCAAGGGAATCTTTCCCTGGCAGTATCAGTCAGCTTTGGGATTTGCACAAGTTACCCTGGCAAAGTATGACAGTGACTTCCTTACTATGTTACAACTACTGCAAGGGTATGTGTGATAGTTTTCAAGGGTAGATCAAATGTTAATGCTCTATTGGTAACAGTGGGCAGGCTCCTAACTCTTGCTTTTTAATACTTTAAAATTGTACACTTGTATAATTGCTCTGAGTGCTATGGTTTGGAAAGCGTGTCATTAGTGACAAGCAGTGTTTATGTTCCTATGGAAATGGAATTATATTGTTCTTGCTGTGCCTCATACATTTGAAACATGATGTTTTGGATGATAGTAAAACTATGTAAACTGCATAGTTCTGTACATCCCATGGGATGAGAACGTAAACTTTTATAAAACTCTTTCTGATGCTTAGGATGCCTCTTTATAAGCATTTGTGTTAAATGGCATACTGTGTATGTTGTACACTGAATCTTTTCTGAAGCACAGTATCTTTTTCATGTCTGTTATTTAATGCTGCTCCTCTCTAACACATGGTCTTAAACATATGATTTCTAGTTTGATACTGATATGGTCAAGTGAATAAATCCAGCTCAGTGCCTTGAGATGTGGTCATTGTTCCTTCACCTTCAAACACAGCATGGGGCTGCAGCTGCAATTGGGCCATGACCCCTACCATGGCCCAGGTACACTACAGGCATCACCCCACTTGTTGGGAAGTAGGGTGAAGGTGATTGCTGATGGATTTTGGACTCTGGTAATGGATGGTAAGTATTTCTGGCAGAATCTCCTTCTCACACCCCAACATTCCTTGTGGACTGACTGGATGATGCACAGTAAGTGTGTACAACATGGAGCACTTCAGTCCTGATGTTAATTGCTGCCAAAAATGCTGTTGGGAATAACCCACTTGCTCTAGTGCTTGGTGCAAAATCTCTAGATAACAAGTTGCTTGGACGAGAGCTGTGTGAGGAAGCCCTCTTAGTATTTATACTGACTGTAGTGATCAGGATATTCAGGAATCAGACTTTCCCTTGGCTAACTTAAGGAAAACATGACTGGTTTGGATAACAAAATGGTTTGGATGGTCACCTTTGGTTTCAGAGACCTGTGTTCAATTTTATGATCTTTTACTGATGGCTTTTGATCTTAAAGGAGATTAATAGAATTAGTAGGAAGAAGCTTTTCACATAACTGGAGGTGGGTTTATAATCTCTCCCCCAGTTTCCCTTCTATAAAATTAAGGTGTTTATTCTCACCACACAATGGCATGGGGTTATGCAAATGCTTTTCAAATGCCTGTATACTTCAACAATGAGATCATGTCAAAATTACAGCCTGCTAGGGGTCTTTTACCTTTGCTTTAAAAAATGTTACACTGACTTTTCTTCTATTTTTTTTCTGTAATGCCATCCTCCTTTCCCCCACCCAGTTAAATGTTTCAGCATGGAAATCTGCAACTGGAGGCACTATTTAATATAGGCTCACTATTTCATATTTGGGTTTATTTCTGGCTGTTATATAGCTTCATACTAAGAAAGTAGTAAGTGACCAGGTTATCCAAAATAATTACAGTGTGTGTACTGCCAGACATAAGTAATAGGGTTTGGCTGGATGAACCAATAGCTCTTTATAGATACATCCACATGTCTGAACAGTATGAGGGCTTCAGGATAATTATCACTTCAGAGGACTGGTACACAACCAACAAGCAGCTGTTCAGGTATGCTGAACACCAAGCATTGCTTCCAGCTCTGTCAGCTTTCTAATAGCTGGGGACTGTGTCTCAGGTGAGCCTTAGGCTGCAGCATAGCAGGAATTTCTCTCTGGAGCAATACATCACATCCCAAACATCCCACAAGCATATCCCACAGTAGTGATCCCTGTGTTGTGTCCACTTGTTTATGCCAGCACCTGGGGAATGAGGTCAGGGAAATGAACTGGGTTAGAAATATCCTGGGAGGGGGAAGATGACTCCTCTAATCTGGTTGCCTGAGCAGCTGTGTACTCACAGCAGCTGAGGCTGGGGGTGAGGGGGAGGGAATGAAAATGGATGGTGGGAAAACCCTGTGCTAGTAGCACAAGTCCCAGGGTCTGGCTGGTCAGTGCTGAGCCATGGCATTTGGCAAAGGATTTGTCTCTGTTTATGTTGATTTTGAGTGTGTAGTTTCATTTTCTCTTGAGGGAATACTGAGACTCATGCTAAACTGCAAAGGAAAACACAAATGCAAGGGGAAACCCACTGCTCACAATAACTGATTGGGCTGGTTTTGGTTGGGGTAGAGATAATTTTCTTCACAGTACCCAGCTCAGAGCTGTTCCAGCATTGTGCTGGGAATGGTGTTGATAACAAGGGATATTTCTGTTATTGCTGAGTGGGGCTCACAGTGTCAAGGGTTTTCTGCTTCTCTCACTGTCTTTCCAGGGACAAGCAGGAGTTGGGGGTGCAGCAGGAGCTGGGAGGGGACACGGCTGGGACATCCCTCCTGACCCAAGGGATATTCCAGGCCATGCAATGTCAGTCTCAGTGAATGAAGCTGGGGGAAGGAGGGGAAACATTCTGAGTGATGATGTTAGTCTTCCCTCCATATATAATGGAGCTCTGTTGTCCTGGAGATGGCTGAACACCTTTCAACCCATGGAAAGTGGTACATCAAATCCTCGTTTTGCTTTGCTCATGTGCACAGCATTTGTTTTACTCTTTGGGCTGTGTTTATCTAATCCATGAATTTTCTCACTTGTACCATTTCAGTTCTCTCCCTCATCCTGCCAGAAGGGAGTGAGTATTTGGTTGCGTGCTGAAGTTAAATCACAACACTGATGAAATTAGGGAGTCAAATGTGCCTTTTATTCTCCTGGGCTTAGCAGGTTTCTTATCTCAGTTGTGACCCTGGGACTGAGATCACTGTGACGCTCCTCAGCAAGGCTTCCTGATGTTTGGAAGTTTGACAGAAGCTGCAGGAGCAGTACAGAGCAGTTTGCCAGCACTCCCTGTGTGCAGAGCTGATGGGAATGGGGAAGGAGCCTCTGGCCATGGATTAGCGCCTTTGTTGGGGCCTTGGGGAAAACAGTGCATTGCTCTGGCTGATTGGCAGAAGCAAAGGAGCAGCTGGGGAAGAGTCACTGTGACCCTGCCACAGCTGGGAAGGCCAGATTGGCTGGCTGGGAAGGACTGGGACATAGGGAGATGCCTGGTGCTGTGCATGGCCAAAGCGGGGAATATTGGCATGGCTGGGAACAGCTTCCCTTGGGGCTGTACTAGCAGCTTCCAGGACAGGCTCAGACACCATGAAGGCTTTCTTTGCTTCCTATGCTTTGCTTTGCATCCCATGCCCAGGGACTTTGCAAATTCCCAACACAAGGGCACTAAATCACTGTTTGGAGCCCAAGCAGCCTTTTCTTTTCTTACAGGAAAGGGCCAGCAAGGTTCATTTCTAAAACTGTTACCATCTAAAGCCAACAAGTCGGGCAAGGTGAAAACAAGTCTTTATAAATTGTGTGCTGACCGAAATCAGCAACGCCCAAAAGAAATTCCAGCCAGACTTTGGGAGTGGCTGGTTCCAGTGCCATGGGTGCACCCTGCTGCTTCAGGCTGGTCACCAGACACAGCCATGCTGACAGATACTGGGGCGTGGTGACTCACCAGGAAGGAGGGGAGCTGCTGTGACAGCTCTGCTCACCTGCACCCACAGCTCCTGGCACGGCAGCAGCACGTGGCACCTGAGCACAGGGGCAGCTTGGCCACAGGGGCAGCCTGAGCATGGCCAGGGACAGGTGGGTTGGACCAGAGAGGGGCTGTGAGGGGGAGGATGCTCCCAGAGTGAGGTGTGCTGGAGAAAATGGCTGTATCTGATCCTCATCAAAGCCACATGAAATGGCAGCCTCAAATCTGATCTGGGGTGTGAACCCTGTTCCTGCAGGAGCCATTGCCAGAGCAGGGATGCTATATTGGTGTCCATGCACAGAGACCAGCCCCACTTGCAGGCTGGGGCATTAAGCATAGCTTTGTCACTATGAAAAAGTCAAATAATTAGTGATGTTTGCAGAGTTTAAATCCTTCCTGGTGCTCACAGCAAGTCACATGCTGAAGTGTCATGCAGCCAAAGGAGGGTGAGAGATGGAAATGAGAGAAGGCAGGGAGTGATCCACGAGGTGTATGTGCAGCCCAGAAGGACAGAATAGCAGGAAGGTATCCATTAAACTCCCAGAGGTGATGTGCCACAGAGTCAGTGCTCAGCCCAGGGCCTTATCAAGGCTGCTGGCAGTGCAAAGGGTGGCCTTCTCTGCCTCTCACAGTAAGCCAAGGTCAACTTCTCTCCCCCTTCCCTAATTGTTTAACCACAGCTGGCACCCAAGTATTGTGCAGCTGCTTGCTCAACCCCTCCCCATCCCTGGAGGGAAAGGAAAAACACAGGGGACTCAGAAAAGAAAAAGGAAAATAAAACAAAACTTGTGGGTTGAGACAAGAACAGTTTAATAATTGAAGCAAAGTAAAATGTGATAATAATAACAATTGTAATTTTAAAAAATGAAAATATAAAACAAAGAAAAAATTAGTGATCTACAATTCAATTGCTGACCACATGCTGGCCAATGCCCAGCCATTCCAGAGCAGTAATTGACACCTCTGACCAGCTCCCCCCAATTTATACACTAAATGATTTTCTGTGATGTGGAGTATTCCTTGGCCCAGTTTGGGTCAGCTCCCCTGACTGTGCTCCCTCCCAGCTTTTTGTGCTCCTCCTCACTGGCAGAGCATGAGACACTGCAAAGTCCTTGACTCTGTGTAGGCACTTCTTAGCAACAGCCAAAACATCAGTGTGTTATCAACACGAGTTTCATTTTAAATCCAAAATATGGCACTAAGAAGAAATTAGCAGTACCAGTTTTCTTCTACTAAGAAGAAAAATAATTCTTTTCCAGCTGAAACAAGAACACCTCACTCGTTCAAAAAAAAAAAAAAACAAAAAAACAAAAAAAAACAACCCAAAACAAACAAAAAAAAACCCCACAAAAAAAAGAAAAAAACACACAGTTTGCCCAAAGAGGAAGTCTACAAAACCTGTGTGAATTTCCAGTGTGGGTCTTTTCCCTTTGTCTACTCCTCTCTTGCCTGTTCAAATGGCAAATGAGCAGGAGCTCACTGCTGCCTGTGGCCCTGGTACAGGTAAGCTCATGGCAGTGCTGGCCCTGAGCAGAGCCTGTGCCTGTATCCCACCATCCCTGCAGGTGCTGCTTCACAAACCTGTATTCACAACGTGGGACAGTGATCCCCTCAAACAAATGAACTGTTTCTCCTTAGTTTTGTGCATAATGAGAGTTTCCAAGCCTGAGCTGGTGTCCCCATCAGCCATGCAGCTTCCCTCCTATCCCACAGTGCTTGCTCTCTGCCTGGTCCCCACAGGTCACTGTGTGCACTGCCCATCCTGCACTGCCAGCCAGCCTGGTGGCCTCTGGCACAGATGCAGAGGGACCTGTGGGAGGCAGGCACATGGATCTGCCTCTCACTGGGCCACCAGCCCCTCGATGGCATCCGCCACAAGTGGCACAGGAAAGGGTGTTTAGGGACCCCTGTCTCCTTCTCCCACTGAGCTCTGCCACAGAGCCTGCAGCTGCCTGGTTCCAGCTGTTCCTGAGCAGAGCCAGAAGCATGGCCATGCTCCAAGGGTGGCAGGTGCCCAGTGACAGTGTGCTGCCATCCCCCAAAGATGACAGGAGCCCAGTGACACTGCACTGCCATCCCCCCAAGGGTGGCAGGAGCCCAGTGACAGTGTGCTGCCATCCCCCAAAGATGACAGGAGCCCAGTGACAGTGTGCTGCCATCCCCCCAAGCGTGGCAGGAGCCCAGTGACAGTGTGCTGCCATCCCCCAAAGATGACAGGAGCCCAGTGACAGTGTGCTGCCATCCCCACATGCTGGTGGCACAAGGACAATCTGGAGCCCTGGGAGCACTGGGACCCTGGGGCTGGGCACTGTGAGGACCATGGCTGTACTTCTGCATACAGAGATGGTGAGAAGGCAGCAAAGGCTTCCACTAAGGGATGTGTTTAAAAAGTGCTCTAAAGACCCCATGGGATGCCAGGTCTTACTGGCTCCCTGCCCACCCTGCAGACCCTCTGAGGAGGGACACGTGCTGCATCCTTGTGGGTTTGAGTGTAGGTGGTTTTGAAAGACCAGAAGACCAGATATCACTGTCTCAGGCAGGGCTGGCCAAACACCATGGCATTTCCAAGTACACACTGGGTTGTCTCAAGGAAAATCAGATCATTTTCTGCATAAGAAGGGATATTTTAAAGCAAGAAACAAGTACCATTTGAGGTTAAGTTGGTTTTTCCTTAGAAATATGAAAACATCCTTAGCTACAACATATCAGCGACTCATTTTGCCAAAAGAGAAACATTTCCAGGAAGGGAAATAATCCAAATAATGTCAAAAATGTCCGGGAAGATCTGTCTCCATTTCTGCACTGTTTTAGGCAAGCAGTACCCCAGCCCTGCAGCAAGACATGAGTATTAACTGTGGCATCTTCTCTTGGCCTTCTCTGTAGTATGTGTGGGTAAGTGCAGGTTTGATAAGAAGTCAGAGATCACCTGGAAGGAGGAGGCCTCAAGGTGTGTCTCTGAGCACACATATCTCAAAAAGAGGTGTGGTATTTCTTTCTGCACCCATGCAATCTGTAAATGGGGCTAGAAGCATCCCCTCTTGCATGGTGAAGGGGGAATGACTTCCAGAGCTAATTTCCCAGGTGGTGGCTGGGGCAGCACTGCACATTCAGAGCCCTGAAGCCAGAATTAGTGCACGTGCCCATCCCTGCACACCCCTTGTTCTGGTGTACCAGACACCCAGCAAACCCCTCCAGAGGCAGGTCTTGGGCCAGAGCCACTTTTATTTTTATTCCTCCAGACCACTTGTTAGGACACGTGGGAAACCAAACCAGCATGTTAGGAAGGCTGCTGGAAATGGGCAGCAACAGAGACCTTTCACCATTTAGCTCCCTTTCATCATTTAGCTCTCTGGGCAAAGGAGTAAAATTCTGTATTTATGCAAAGAAATACAGAACTCCTTACAAACTTCAGCTCCTTGCAAACTTCAGCCAACTCCAGCTGTTGTATATGCTGGAATTTTGCCTTCCCTTAGAGTCTAATGTTTTGCATGCCCAGCCTTTGCATGTCAGTAGATACTATTCCAGATTTTGCAATAGTTCTGGTTACAGGACTTCATTGTGCCTTTTTTTTAATCAGAAAGGCTCTTATTCATATTTAGGAAGTGTTTTACTGAACTGGATAGGGCTGCTATAAGAAAAGTCATCAGGTCAGGGTCAAGTTTCTCATAGGAGTTATCAGTACCAGAAGCCATGGAGATAGATCACCTTCTCTGAAATGATACTCTTGGTGTTGTGTTTGTAAATGTTGTCCCAGCACGAACACCTCTGCCCCTGAAAGATGAAGCAATGAGGCAGAGGTTAGACATCAGGGAAACATGGCCAGCTCATAAATGTG
The DNA here is from genome assembly GCF_047830755.1 of Zonotrichia albicollis. Taxonomy (NCBI): domain Eukaryota; kingdom Metazoa; phylum Chordata; class Aves; order Passeriformes; family Passerellidae; genus Zonotrichia; species Zonotrichia albicollis. The sequence continues at coordinate 15,632,374 of NC_133819.1, forward strand.
GGCCTGCTGAGGATGACTCCTCTCCTGAACATTCCCAGATGGATGGGTGCTCCTCTCCCAAGTCCCTTGAGGGATTATTCAGCTGAAGTCATGCACTGACAGTGACATAACAGTTTCAGACCAGAGTTTTGACAATACAAACAACTGGGTGCATAAGATTGCAGAAACAAATTCAAGCCTAATTTATAAGGTCACTTTAAGTTTGGAAATCTTTATTTTTACAGACATGGGGATATATTTTCATAGCTTGAATGGAAGAGCCCAAATAACTGAGTGTGACCTTGCAGTCTGCCCTGTGTGGAGCAGGGCTTGGACTAGAGACACCTCCTGATCCATGTGGACCTGAACCCTGAGGGGAAGCAGAAGAAAGCTGGGGCAACCCAAACCCTGTTGCCTACTGACCCATGGTTTGGAGACAGAATAGAGGCTGGCATAAAAAAAAGGCAGGACAAAAAGGCAGACCTTGCCTCCCTTCAGCATTTGCCTGCAACCTTGCCTCTGTCTAATGTCCCTTCCTCTTCTGTGCTTGATTACCTCAGCTTCCTACCCGATATTGCAAGATCTCAGGAACGGATTTTATAAATTTCACCTTCTCGAGACACAGTGTTTTTTATTCTCTGTGCCTGCAATTCTCCCAGGGTTTTCCTTGTGCCTGGATGGAGCTACAGAAGGAGACTTGTTTCCCCCACTCAGGAAAGTTTTGACATGCTGTGGGGCATTGCTGCCCATGATTTCCTCTGCCTGGCTCTGTCACCTTCTGTCCCCTTTCCCCTAAAGTCTCTGGGAGAGGCACAGCCAGTGCCTCAGTGCCTTTCTCAGTAGTAAAGGCCACATCATGGTTCTGTGGGATGAAAGCCACTCTCCTCTCTCTGCAGGGTTTTGCTGGGAGAGGAGGCCGGCAGAAAACCTGGAAGGATGCAAGGCCTAGGTAGAGGTACAGTCCTTGGCATAGGTGCACTGTGTGCCAAAACAGCAGAGCAGAAGTGACCTGTGCCCTGTGCTTGCCCTGAGGCAGCTGCCCTGACAGGGCTGGGCTGGTTTGGGTGTCAGATACTTTGGGAATCCAATGGTTTTGGGATCAGTCCTGTGCTCCCCTCCAGCTGGTGCTGAGCTGGGTCCCAGCACGGCTCCTGTGGGGGCACCAGCACTTGGCTGTACAGAGTAGAATGATTAAAGATTACTTCCACTTTCCAAGCCATGTCAGTGTCTCATTTCCTCTCAGGACACGAGACAGTACATCCAAGGCTGTTCCAGTGCCAGCATGTGAGTCAGAGGCACCGGGTGATGCATGCACCAAAAGGAAATGGGGGTGCAAAGCTGACCAGAGACACAGGATGTATTCTGAGTCTGTTTATTTGCCTGGTGCATTTACTAATAATATCCACATATGTTTCTTTTTTATTTGAAATAAGAACTTTTCAGGCCTTTAGGTAGCACTGCCCACTTTTCAGGACAGTAGCTAGCAGGTCTCTGTGCCATACTGAGCTAAAGTGTTCCTCCCTTTAAAGCCCTTGTCTTCTGTAAGGAAAGGAACAGCGCAGTTTGTGCTTCTGTAAGGAAAGGAACAGTGCAGTTTGTGCCACCCTGCCCTCAGGTACCCTGAGATGTACACCTTTGCCAGGGTGAGACATACACTTTTGCTAGGATGAGCCTTTCATGTCCCTTGCCTTGCAGCTGCCCAGTGTGGATCCCCAGCCTCTGAGGGGCTTTCCTCATGAGGTTTTGGGGAGTCCCTGAGGGTTGGTGGAGATGTCCTGGGGATCAGGCCTTGCTGCAGCTTGGACAGAAGAGAAAACTAGCGTGGGGCAAAATGAATGGAATAGATGTGTGAGATAGACAAGAAATGGTTCAGAACCCTAAAAGATGAAAGAAATAATTATCATTTTGTCTAACCTGTTGCATAAGACAAGCTAAAAGATTCCTCACAGAAACTCCTTCAGCTCCTGCCCCCAGAGAAGAGGGATGGAGAGCAGTGTCTGAAATACTTCAGGAATGCAAGAAGACCCAAATGCCACAGCTGAGGGATCCCAGCTGTAAGAACTGGCCTCAAGGACATGAGCTATGTGGATTTCTGCTGAGGCACAGGAAAGCAGGAGGACTTGCAGTGAGCAGGGCAGGGCTGTGTGGGCACTGTGAGCACCCCTGGCTGGGGCAGCAGCAGCAGAAGGTCCTCTCCTGCCTCTGCTGATGGGCAGTGGGAAGTGCTGTGTTGGAAGGACTCGGGAGCTGCCTGTGTCAGGTGCACCCCATGCTCCTCCCAGCATGGTGCTGGCCCCTCTAGGAACCACATCCCTGCCTATGGCTTCATCTGTCTCACAACTCCATGGCTTTGGAGTCCCAGATCCCACCTGCTCTCATCCTTCTCTGTGGAGCAGTGAGATCCAGGTTTTGCCTTCTCTCCCAGGCTGCTGCTTGATGCCCCAGTGGTTTTGGTGTTCTTGCAGCAGCTGGAGTGAGCACCCATGGGCTCCAAAGTGTAAATCCCCTGCCCACCTTCCCACCCTGTGACTTGCCCACCGTGACCACCAACCTTTCTTGGACAATGTGAGCCCACGTGAAGGAAGAAAGGGAGGTGACCTCTAAGCAAGGGGTTGCTTTCATTGCACCCATTCATTTTCATCTGCATCTTGACAATTTTCTTGGAAAAGTCTCTTTCAGACTGATGTTTTCTTATGCATGAGATGAATGCAGAAATGAGGTGGCAATGAGGAAAATTTGCTTTAAAAACCACTTTCAGACTTAGCTGAATGCAGAGAAAAGTGGGTTTTTTTGTGTTATATTTTCAAGTGTCCTTCTGTACTCTGGTAAATCTAGGCTAGTTTTATTTTCAACCCTTACAGCCTGGGGATTTCCTGACAGCTCAGAGGAGGAAGGTGTCTGAAGCCAGATCCTGGACATAGGAACTGATGTCCAGCACCTGATCAGCTGATGCCAGCCCTTGATCATGTCTAAATGATGTCTATTTTTTCTTTATGCCCAGACTTCCCTAGAAACTGGAGGAAACCTAGAACTACAGAGAAACTAAGAGGATGTAGTGAAAATACTGCCAGAGAAAATGTCTGTGCAGTAGTGCTGGTTTTGTGCAACACCCCCAGCACTGCTGCACCACAGAGCAGCCCCTGCACAAAAGAGGAAGAGTCCCCACCAGGGAGTTCTTTCTCCATTTAATCCATATTTTGCTGTTTGTTTTGATATCCTTTGACTGGTCTTACATGCCTCCCTCACCTCTCACTGTGAGGTGCCCAAGGCATGAACTCGTCTGCTCGGAGCCTCTTCCCTGCCTCTGTAGGCTCCTGCTTACACCTGAAACCCTCATTCAGCTGCCAACTCATCCCATTAGGGTTGGAATCTTTCCACACCTTCGTATTTCTCTGAAGAGGTGCTTCTCCAAACAGCTTCTGCATGTTCTGCTTGCTGGAGGTTTGGATGGCATACAGCCTGCACCAACACTTCCACCTGCACAGGGAATTGCCCTGGCAGCCCACAGCCCATTCTCTGCTGCCCTGGCTGCCAAGGGCTCTGTGTTTTTTCTGTGTTTTTTCTCTCCTACATGATCTGTGAGCATCTGTCATGAAACCCAAGAGACCTCTTGGGCATGGAATATCTTCTCCCTAGAAGAAGGGGAGAGCTGTGGCAGTGACATGCCTGGTTCCACAGCAGGGATGGATGTCACTCACTGGCCCTGCTCCTTGGCACATCCAGCACACAAGGGAAGACACCTGCTGGTCTCCAAAATTGTCATTGTTGCCCCTTCTCAGGAGAGTTCTATCACAAAGCAAATTTAACCTTAAGACATTTATAACAGATTCCTAACACTGTCCTGCTATAACTTATTTGTGACCAGTGCAAGAAACTCATTTTTATACATGTCAAAATAACTTTTTTTCCCTTTCCTAAAGTGAGCAAATCTTTCCATCCCCTCCCCTGTACTATTCTCTTCCCTGCTCAATTCTGACCCTAGAACTTCAAATCAGATTTCTGCTGCTGTTATCTCTGCACTAGCTGATTTCACACCTTTCACTGGAAGATCAAGATACTCCTGTTTTATTACCTGGGCTGACTGCAGTATGTATGATTGATTCTTTTTCCTTTCTTTCTTTCTTGCTTTCTTGCTTTCTTTCTCTCTCTCTCTCTCTCTTTTTCCCTTTCTCTCTTTCTTTTTCTCTTTCTCACTGTCTCTATTTCTCTCTTTTTCTCTCTCTTTTTCTCTCTTTTTTCTTTCATGCATCACCATATTTCTTGATGGAAACAGGCACATTTCTCTCATTTTCTGTAGCATTTCCTTAATAGTTGTCCTTATCAGTATGACTATTTCCTTTCTCCTTGATGCACATTCTCTCACCCGCTCTACTTCTTGTATATTCAACCCTTCTATCTTACTGTCTCTTCCTGTCTAATAAGAGTAGGCATAGCAAATTAAGTTTTTCAGCAATTGAAATTTGGAGCTGAATGGAAAGTTCCTCTGATGATATGTCAGAGGCTGCAAGAATAATTTCCTGTCCAGATCTAAGTTTCAAACTTTCTTTTCTTTTCTTTTCTTTTCTTTTCTTTTCTTTTCTTTTCTTTTCTTTTCTTTTCTTTTCTTTTCTTTTCTTTTCTTTTCTTTTCTTTTCTTTTCTTTTCTTTTCTTTTCTTTTCTTTTCTTTTCTTTTCTTTTCTTTTCTTTTCTTTTCTTTTCTTCTCCAGCCCCTAAAATTTAGTCTTTCAGCTACACAGATTTCATGTTGTGAATGTCTTTGAAGTTCTCACATGGCCAAAATATCATTACATCATGAAGTATTGAAATATCTCTTTGTTTTCACTTTGCAGTCAGGGCTTCACACTCCTTTCTGTGGCCAGAAAACCCCACTGGACATCACCCAGACTTCTTTGCTGTGAGTCTGCTGTGGTTGTGCTGACCCACTCCAGTATGAACACTCATTTGGTCAAACAAAGAAAACCCTCAGGCTTTCACTGCTCTCTGATGATCTTTGCACTTTCAAATCTTCTCTTGGTGTCATTCCTCTTGCCAAAAATGCTTGCTCTGTGCAGAAACAGAATCTTCCCTCATAAGAAGGGTACAGGCAGATACATGGGCCTGGTCATCATGTCCCCACCCTGACCAGTTGTTCTTTGGGTTTTTTCTTCCTGAAACCTGTTTGTTTGTCTTTGATTTCTGGGTCCAGGCCATCATCACTGCATGGCAGCATTTCACACCGGACGGATTTAGAGCAACAGCAAAAATCAGAGCCTTTCTGTCCAATCTATTCCAACACTTCCCATGATATTTGAATGACTGAAGTTACCAGTATCAATACTTGGTCCCCCTGTGCATCTTTGGTCTGTAACAGGAGGACACCTGGGAGAACACAGGGAGGACAGCTGGGGAACCGCTGAGGCACAGCTGTGCCTCTAGCTGAGGCACTTCAGCATTGTTTTCATTTCTGCCACTGCAGCTCTGGGTGGCCAACACAAATCTGTACAAAAGAGTGACTCTGTTGTTACTCAGCTCTTATTTTGGGAAAATGTAAAATTTGCAAAAATGTAAATTTTGAGACCTTCAGACAGAAATTCTGGCTGAAGAGAATATTATTATTCATAAACACATTTCTGCTAGGCAAAACTGGGAGTGAGCTGTGGATGCTGATACGGAGCAGGCATTTGAGAGGGAGGAGAATTTGTGGCCAGTTCACAGAATAGGCGAGCGTCAAAGTTTGATTTGCCTTTAGCTAAGCACAAACCAAATTATCTCATACTGCCCCTGTTTTGTTTCTAAAACCTCCTGACTTTGCTTGAACCTAAAATACCCTGAGAAGAGCTTTTCTTTCTGTTTTTCACTTCTGCTTTCAGTGGTAACTGGAAACCAGAAGCTCCGGCACACAACGAAAATGGCAGTGACGGGAGAAAGAGAATTACGTTCCTTCCTTAGAACTACCAATGGAAAAAAATACCCTGAAACTTCCTGGACTGGCCTGAGCTTTCGGTGGAGCCTGAAGGGAGGAGGCTGGTGTCACTGCAGTTATTTCTGCCACTCTATGGGGTGACAGATGGGCTATTTGCCTCCAGTCTGGCCGGGGAGTGCCCACCTAGATGCAGGGATTATCTGAGTGACTGACATTGACTGTGAATGGCAAAAACACAGCTGTGGAGCTTGAGGGAGCTTCCTTTTCCCTTTTTCCCAGGTACACATGTCCTTTAGAGAGGAATGCTCGGGATCCTGCCTTGTTCCCAAGTCCCTTATTTGGCAGAACACTGCTTGCTAGGTCAGCCTGAGTCCTGCCAGGGTAAGCAGGGGTTTCTGAGAGGTTTCCACTGATATGAAAAGCAGGTGGTGCAATTCCAGCCTTCCCTAAGACAACCCTCTAGAACCACGGGAAGCAGACCCTTGGCCCTGGCAGGGTCCCATCCCAGACAGTGGGTGAGGTTTTGGTGCACCAACCCCTGCCCTTTGAGGTAACATTCTGCCCTTTCACCACACCAGAGGCCCTGAGGGTTCTGCCCTCTGTCTCCTCATGCTCCCCACCAAGGGCCCCTCTGCTGCACCCAGCCCTCCCACACTGGGCTGTGCCTCTCCTCGCTCCCCTCTCAGGTTGTTCCCGCTCCTGTTCTCAGGTTGCTTCAGCTGCCATTACCAGTTTGAGGAACAGGTCAGGAATGACACAACATGATTGCATTCTCTTCTCATAAACCACAATAGAAACACAGAAATGTGCCTTTAATGGCTTCTGGGATGTTCCAGGATTTCCAACATTTAACTCTGTCACAGTTCTGGTACTGTTTCTCACCTCTTGTGGTAATCCAGGTTTGTTAGTACCCACCAGCTTGGTAGGTACTAACAAACCTGGATTACCACAAGAGGTGAGAAACAGTACCAGAAAAACCCATAAAATTCTCTCAAACAGTCCAACAACATGTTTTCTAAAGAAACACCTGGCTTATGAACAGTGACTGAGGGTGGGGGAGTATGTGGTTTGGGTTTCCACTTCTGGGGAAAAACAGAGCAACTATTTGGGCTGTCACCTGTGAGCACCATCCTGGTAAAAAAAGCCCTGCTGGTACCAGCCTGGTGATGGGGCACATGCCAGGCTCTCTGCCCCAGCACAGCAGATGCTCACTGATGCATTTCCTGCAGGACAGTGCAGTGGCTGAGCCACTTTGGCAGGGGCAATCATCTTCTCTGTTCCCAATGCCACCAAAGCCTCTTTCTCCTGAAAATGTCCCAGCCATGGCTGAAAGGGTGGCTCAGCAGCTGGTGCAACTCCCTCCTCTGCAGCAGGTTCTCAAGATGCTGGTGGGTCACTTCTGCTCCCAATACCTTGGTATCCATCTGCACTTTCCTGCTTCTAAAGCCATTGAGAAGATAAAAACTTGGAAGTCTAAGCAGACACTCTCTGGCTGAGACCTGGCACTTATAAAAGACTGACGTCTAGAGCATGGTCTCTTCTTTCTGTCTAGCTCACTGGGTTCAATTTCATCCAGACCCACCTGTGCGATGTGGGGATTCAGGGTATATAAAACTGACAGGGCACTTAGAAGGTGGTACAAGAACATGAAGCCCCTGGGAAATTGCTTTTGACCCTGGTTTCACCCTGGCCCTGGAAGGACACATTTCCATGCTGCAGAGGCCACCAACCCTCCCTGTCCCTGCATTCCACCTGGACTCCCAGGAAGAGACAATCTGCTCTCAAGGGGGGCAGTTATTTCCTGAGCTTCCTGGGAGCAAGGGCACATATACAGACTGTCAAAATATGTCCTGCAGGTCTGTGAATATCATGTTGAAGATGATGTGTTATGGAGACTGGAGGAGCAGGGATCAAGTTCCAGGGCCACAACAGGTCCTGCTGTCCCTGCTGTGAGCTGGTGACCTGCCATCACTTACAGATGCCACTTCTGCTCCCATAGCAGAGCACAGCAAGCAGCAGTAATATAACAACTTCTGTGATATTCCAAAGCTGTTTCAAAAATTAACCCTTTTGTGACTTTACAGGTTTGCCTCATGGGCCAGAAAACGCTAACAATTTGCTCAGCCCATTTTTTAAAAACTCAGTTGGAACTGAAACTCTCAGCAGGTTGTCTGACAGCAATGAATCATGGTGTTCATTTACACAGAAAAGGAAATTAATCCTGTTTACAGCATGTAATAAGGAGATATGCTTCCCACAGCTTCCTCAGAGAGTAGTTTAACACCCAGAATGGCAAGAGATTTCCCTGAAGATGGCTTTTATTTTATATAAAGGTAAATTTAATTTTTCTTGGCTTCTCCTCTTTTGACCTTTTTTTTTCTTCTTTTTTTTTTTTTCTCCTCACCCTTTTTGCATGGAATCTAATTAAGCCTAAGCCTGAGTACAGAGTGGAGATGCACTATAGTGAAGGCTGGCTGGTGAGCCCCATGACTGATTTTCCCCAATGACACAGCAGAAGCCACTCTGGGCACCTCAGCATTATTATTCTGGTCCGCTGACCAAGCCCAGGTTACTCAGCCAAGTTCAGGAGCAGCAGCAGCTGTGATGGGATGTGATTACCTTGCATTGCCTCACTGGCTCATGAGAGGCCCTCCAGCACCTCGTACCTCCAGCCCAGCGTGCTGGATCCTTGCCTGTGTTATAAATGATGAATCAAAAAGCCAAATTATCAAAATATGAAAAGATTTTATTTTTTTCCACGACCAAAAGACGGTCCTGAAAAACCCACAGCCAAAGAGCGTCGAGCCAGGGATCAGCTGGGTGAACCTGGATCCGACCTCTATCCCTCTATCAGATCTCCCTCTGTTCACGAGCATCGCTTCCAGAAAGGCTGTTTTATACAGATTTTTATGTCTGAGGCAGAGGAGTCCCGATTTCTTTTGTAACCCTGTATATGCATGAGAGTTTCTTTCACTGTGCAGAGCGGGACAATCGCTGTTTCCTGAGCGGTGGCCGGTGTTGATCGTGTCGGGGGAAGTCGCATATTCAGATGCATCTTTCTGATGCCAGAATAGCCACTTCTGCTATCTCGATCGATGGTATCAGATGGGCTATGATCGTTCCTGGGCGTCTATTCATAAATAAACTGGGTATTGTTCTCCTGCTGCCTTCAGCAATCTCGAGATTCCAAAGTAGACATCTGCCTCTGGGCTGCTTCTGGTCAGAGACTCGTTTGGATTTTACAATCTTATAAAATACATTCTCTCTTTAAGCACGAATCATTTCATAACATATATTACACCTGGGAGCAAAGGCAGAGCAAAACGCGGCGTTGTGGCTCCCTGTGAAGGAAAAGGGAGATGGCCAGAGCCAAGGAGACCCCCTCGGCAGCCCAGGGTGCTGCTAAACCCTGACCCGCAGCCCTGCGCGAACCCTCAGCAGGCTCGCACTCGGTTTCCAAGCTTCTGCCGCCCTCTAGTGCTGTCCTGGCCAGAGCCGCTCGTTCGGGGCCGGAGCGCCGAGCCCGGGATTTCCCCCGGAGCGGGGCGGGCGGCTGCGCTCTGTGCCCGCTGCCTGCTTTTCCCAGGGAATGCTCCAGACCGTGCCCCCAGACCGCGCCGAACCTGCACGGGTGACAGGGACAGCGCAGGGGGTAGCTGCAGCTGGCACTGTCACACTCCGCTCTGCTGGCTGGGCTGTGCTGTGACAGCCCAGGGACACGAATCGCAGCTCCCCTGCTAAGGGTACTGAGAACTTCTTTTAAACCCCAAGCACAGCATGGTCTCCTTTGTGTTTCATGGATTAAATTAGGAATAGAAGTATCCTGGCAATTCGGTGTTATTACAAGCAATTTATGTACATTACCGCCGCAAAATAGAGAGCAAACTTCAGATGCAAGAATTAATGTGACCCATAGAGGGAAGATGAACTGCAAAGCACATAAATATCCTCTATGCAAAAAGAACTCTTTAAGGTGTTAATCAGAAAATGGCAAACACTTCTCAACTCACCAGAGATGTAAATTTAATCCACTACAACTGAGCTTCATTAAACAGAAACTCTTAAGAGATGACCCAAGATATTTGTGCAGTAGGAGGAAGAAGATCTAGACTCACAAAATGATGAAAAAAACAAATATACTAAACCTTCAATAAAAGCATCATTGCTATGTCCTTCCATGCTACCTCACCTGGTGCAGTTCACACAGTGAGTATGAGCACACCCCTGCTGCAAACCTCGAACAAGGAACTCTTGGCCCTGCTCCTGGCACTTGTCCCCATCCTATGCAGAGTGTGTCTCCCTCTCTCCTGGGACTAGATCTGATTTCAAAATGCCATCACAATAAAATTGAACGAATATGAGAATGAACAGCAAGGATAGGGAACTGGACAGCTTTCTGCTGCACTGCTGCTGAGCTTCCAATCCCAGCCCTGCAGGCTCAATGTGCTGTGGATGGACACCCTGAAAACTGTGGCTTGCTTTCCATCCCATTTTAGAGCGCAATTCCATTTTCTTTTGAAATTGCATTCCAGTTTCTTCCTTCATCTACTTCCCCATGGGGTACCCAAGCGCATCTCTGAGCTCTCACTAGTGCTGGTGGCTGGGTGGCACTGAGAGGTTTCCAGGCATGGCTCTGATGCTGATTCACTGCACTGCTGTGCAAATCCAGCTGGCACTTTCTGCTCTCTGCACCTCTGCTGATACACAGCATTTTACTTCTCCCTTGAGATTTTTGTCTCACTTTCCTCCAAATGACTTTTCCCTTTGTCCTGGGGTGACGTTATGATGCTTGTATATCCCCATTCATCTGTTCTGTGCCTTTAAGACCGGCACTGAAGAGTGGAAGTTTTGTTTGGGTTTCTCTTATCAGGACACAGAGACAAGCAGTAGACAGAGCTGTTTTTTTTTTTACTTCCAGCTTTTTGCTTGCTGCTTTTGCTTGCTCTCTTTTTCTGCTCTTGCTTCTGCTCTGCTTTCTGCCTCTGCTTATTAGCTAGTTCTAGCTAAACAGTCCACATTGCTTCCTGGACTGTTTCTCCTCTCCTGTTCCTGTGACCATCTCGAACCTGCTCCGGACTGGGACCCGGGCACACCAAGGGTTCGGCTGCAGCGGCTGGCCCAGCGCCGGAGGGACTGAGAACAGAGCAACCACCCCCGAAAGAGACTTTCTGATTTTGCCATCTTTCTCAGAGCGGTGTCATCGGGTATTGTTCATTTTGTGTGCTGGGGGGTGCGGGGCCAGTCAAATAAACAGGTTCTTTCCACCTCTCTCCGAGGAATTTTTTCCCAAACTGGTTGGGGGGAGGGGCCGTGTGGGTTTCGCTTTCTGGAGGGGCCCTCCTTTGCAGATTCTTTAACAAATTTGCCCTAAACCAGTACACCCTTACAATAACACCACCCAGAGTTTCACCAGATGTGACTCAGCCCCTGAGTAGGTTCTCTCTGCACAGCATAGGAGGAAGCAGATATTTGCTCTTGTAGGCTGACATCAGACTGGCCACAGAATGTTTCTGCTGCCTGGGGACAGCACTGGAAAGAACACTGACAGAACTACATTTTATCACCAAATGGAAAGTAATTGGGGAAGTAGGGCAGGGAGAAGGCTTTTTGGAGACTTGGGAGAATTTGCAAATTTTATGTTGAGACATACCTGGAATTTCTAGTGAGATCACTCAGGGTGTAGTGCAAAGGACAAAACCACAAAAGCTGGCATAAAAATAAATAAACTGAACGAAGTGGCCTTTGAAAACAAGGAGAGCTACAGAATTGCTAAAAAAGTTCATTCCCAGTTCACAGTGATGGGTTTAATTTATTGATGCTTAATCTTAGTTAAAACTATAAAATAAGGACTTTGGGATTATTCTTAGCTTGTGTCATCACATCAAGGTACTATTTAGGAAATGTGTTCATGGCCAGAAAAAAGCCCTATAGGTGCAGAGGTTTTATTGTGCATTCAAGCCAGCAATGCAGGAGCAATGTAAAAAGGCAGCTTCAACCTCCAACCCCAACTCATTTATCACTGAACTGTCTCAAAACACCAATGTTGATTATTGCTGTTTTGGCCAAAGGGATCAAAACCTTGGATGTGGTGTATTCACTCTGAAAGACGCAGGAGAAAACCTACAGACCGAATATTATACAGGATTCCTCCTCCAACATTTGGCAAATAACCTCATGAAATGAGAAAATACCTTTCCCTTGTCAATTCCAGCTGTTTCTGAAGACTGTGTAATCAGAAAAAATAATTTTTCAAGTCTTTCTTGAGTATTGATCCAATTCTTGTTGGTAAGACCATTGGGCTGCCCCTGGCTCTTGTCACATGGCAATGAAAAATAATTTAATTATTCCTTCTGCTTGAAGAAGGCCTGAGCTGTGCTAGCATCTCACAGGGTGGCAGCACTTTCTTGTGCTGTGATATAATGGTTTTTTAGAGGATATGTCCTAGGAGAGGACTGAAAGGACAAAAAGCAGCATAAGAAGTTATCCTGATCTCTCTCACTGGTGGCCCACACAGTCCCTGCCCTGCCCCTGCCCTGTAGCAGGTCCTTGGCATTCACTGTGGCACCCACTCCACGTGTGGGTTCTGGGAGGGAGGGCAGCACCCACGGACACTGCCTGGAGCCCCACCTCAAAACCCTGCTGCAGCCAAGTGGCCCTTCCCAGGCAGAGAAAAGGAGAAAACATGTTGCATCATTTAGGAATTCCAAGCTTTCAAAGATTTCACTAGCATTTGTTGAGGACAGGATTTTAAAAAGAGCACTTGTTCTCAAGCTCAAAATGTGCTAAAAAGGAAAAGTACTGTCCCGAGTTTTGGGCGAAGATTAAGACATTCCGCTCTTACAGGTTGAATTTGCTGAATTAATTGATGTCCTGTAACAAAAGCAGGCCAGTAAGGATAAATTAAGTCGACACCTGTGCTTATGTTCATATGGAAAGATGATATTTCCAGAAGGAATCAGAGCTTATCCAGGTGCTGCTATCACTCTCCAGCCATATAAACATCACCTTGCTTGCACAGCCAGATGCAGCCTGCACAGCTCTGTTAACCTGTTGACATATTAAAAAGGAACTATGGATTTCCCAGATGCTCACATCACTTCCTTGACAACAATGCAAGGACCTGAACACATGTGCAACGTGTCCTGCTGCCTCCCTCCTTCCTCTGCAGACAGGACCAGGAAGGCTGAGCAGAGCTGTTTTCTGCAAACAGCTTTGCTTTGTTCTTGGCAAGGGATGCCTGTTACAGGTGAAGAGAACTCATGCAGCAAGAAGATCAGCTGCCTTCTCTCAAAATTTTTATTAGTTTATGAAAAACTGGCCAGTGAGTTCCTCCCTGCCTGACTATGATACAGCTTCTTTCAGCCTGCAAATTTAAAATTGCCCTTTGGCTGATCTGCTCTTTGTATTCTACAGTCCTTTTAAAATAACATTTGACTCTAAAAGGATCTGGAAAATCAAACAGAGCTTACAACTCGTTGATACAGATAGAGGAAACTACATAAAGATAAGTGCTTTCATGTTCCAATAACAACAGCAGGACATATAAAAATAATCATCAGTGTACAACGTCATTTCCTTGGGGTACAAGCATTGGTCCTGTCTTCTATGAGCCTGGACCATGTATCTTGATATAACTTGTGCACAAACCACTTATCACTGCCATCTTAGCAAAGGTTCAGCTTGCAGTGGTTTCCACCAAAAAGAGTCCTCAGCCATTTGCAGTTTTCTGATTTTTTTTTCACTATTAATATTTTTTGTAACTTGGTTTAGGGGTCTCTAAGTCTGTCACTAGCAGCTGATTTTAGAAGCAGGTCCTAAATCCATTAAAGTTTTCGCAAACCTCACCTTGATTAATCTTTTTCACTGTATTTCCTGTGATCTGGGGGAAGGTGGTCAGTTTTTTTCCATCGTTTGAGCACAAGTTGTTATTTCTATTAAGATTAAGTGAAAATAATATATTTATCATTAAGATTTTTATTCGGGATTAAAGTGGGGAAGAGCTGGCACTGGGGGCTTGGGAGACTCTCTGGAGGTTTTCGTGCTGGATCTTGTGGGAATACCTATTGACATTTTCTGCATAGGCAAGCTCACCAGCCAGGGAATCTGGGTTTGGGAGCTGATTTTGCAAGGATGCTTGTGTGTCTCTTCAATATACAAGCATTTACAAGACTAAACAGTGATAATGTTTCATTAAAATCTTAGAAAGCTTACAAACCTCTAACATGAGATAATTTATTTGGGGGCTAAAAGAAACCTTAGTATTTGATAATCTAATACATACCTGCAGAAAAACCTTTCTGTCTGGTGTGACTCTAAAGTGAAAATTCTCAGATGGGGAAATTAGTTATTATATTTAAAGACATTTAAACCATCCTCTAAAACATTTTATACAACTTTCCTTCCTCCTTAACTAACAGCACTTCTCTATTTATGCTTCTTGCAACACTAAAGCATGCAAATTATCCCAAATTCTGCAATAGCTTGGGTTTTTACACCTCATGACTGCTAGAGTCAACAAATACTTATGAAAATTTCGTTTTTATTTAAAAATAGTCTGGATGGCTGTGAGATGCAACCACTGCTGTGAAGTTTGTGTGCCTTGAGCTGTCAAAGGCTGGAAAGCTGCCCCATTTTGCCTTACCTGCACTGGGAATCGTGGTGTTCTCTGGGCTGTGCTGCACTGCAGGGAGGCAGGCCTGGCTCCTGGACAGCAGCACCTCAGCCCTGACCAGGCCCAGCTCTGCAGGCCCAGCTCTGCTCTTCCTCTGAGTTTTGTGGGTGTCACTATGCTGTGCCCACATCCATCAGGGATCATCTCTCCCTTTGCATTCTGCTTGGGGATTTCTGGGCATTGCTGTGTCTCTGTTCTGACCCATGTTCCAGACTGCAAGGCAAGATGTATTCTATTACCATCTGTATGGCAGTTGTCTTTTGTCAGGTGGGCAGTTTGCCTTATCTCTCTCTCTGACTGCTCACAATCACTCCTCCCTTGGGAGGGGACCTCTGCTGATAACAGGCTATTGAATGGCAGTGCATGACTGAGAAGAACTATAACATCCCATAGTGGGATGCTCCACCCAGAGGGAGGAGCCAAGCATTGCTACCCAGATATAATCTGGAGGTTCTGACTCACTAGCAGGGCTTCTCCCCTGGATTCTGCAGCTGTGTCTTCTTCCACTGGCTCTTCGGAGGAAGAATACATCCTTTTCTACAGGACTCCCTGCTCCAACAGAACCACACCTGACACTTCATGAGGACTGCAGCCACATTTCCAATTGGACTGCTACCTACACCCTGACCCACAGGGTGTCAGGTTGAGTTCTGACTCTGTCAGTGTTGTTCTAGTGTACTGAATTGTTTATTTTATCCTCTTATTTTTCTTCCCTATTAAAGAACTGTTATTTCCTGCTCCCATATTTTTTGCCTGAGAGCCCTTTAATTTAAAATTTATAGAAGTTCAGAGGGGTGAGGAGGGTTTACATTCTACATTTCAGGGGAGGCTCCTGCCTTCCCTAGCAGACTCCTGTCTTTCCAAACCAAGACACCCCAGCATTGCCGCCCTCCCTCTGCCCGGCCCTTTTCCATGCAGTGCTTTGAAGGCAGGGGAGCCTTTCTCTGCTGGCTCCCAGGCTGGGCCTGGGGCTGTGGCAGGACAGACACCAGACAGAAGGGTGTTTAACGTGCTGTCTGAAGCGGGCTGAGAGGCATAAAAGGCATATCTGATTGCATGGATGGAGAAAAAGCCCCACAGGGCACCACCCTCTTTTTTTTAGCTGTGTTTCCATGTCAGGAGACAGGCAGCATTGGCAAAAATACACACCTGAGGCCCAAGGGGTTCTTCTTGATTTCCTATGAGACCATGGAGGAGATATTTAAACTTTCTGTGCTGGGTCCTTTGTGCACATTAGAATTTTGTGTGGTAACCTCCCATCCACGAAAGACTGCAGACAATGGGATCCCAGAATCATAAAATCACTAATGTTGGAAAAGGTCTCCAATATCCTTGGGTCCAAACTTTGATCACCACCTTGTCAAACAGAACATGGCATTGAGTGTCACATCCAGTTGTTTTCTGAACAGCTCCGGGGACAGAGGAGCTGGGAGGCCCAGGAGTGATCACAGCACTTGGGCATCTCACCAGTGCCAAGCTTCCCTGGTCCTGCTGGCCATGCTGTGTTTCTAACACAAGCCAGGATGCCATCCGGCCACTGGGACACACTGGCAGCTCATGTTCAGCACCCCCAGGGCTTTTTCCACTGGGCCAATTTTCAGCCACTCTTCCCCAGCCTGTAGCACTGCAGGGGTTGCTGTGACCCAAGTGTAGGGTCCAGCACTCGGCCTTGTTGAACCTCATAGCACTGGCCTCACTCCATGGATCCAGCCTGTCCAGAACCCTCTGCAGAGCCTTCCTGCCCTCCAGCAGATCAACACTCCCACCCAACTAAGCACTGTTCACAACCTGACTGAGGGTATCCTTGGTCTCCTTGCCCAGATCATCGATTAACAGGACTGGCCCAACACCAAGCCCTGGGGAATACCACTGGTGACCAGCTGCCAGCTGGATGTGGCACTACTCACCAACACTCCCAGGGCCTTGTCACCCAGACAGTTTTTAATCCAGCACAAAAGGCACTGCCCAGGCCACGGGCTGCCAGCTCCTCTAGGAGAATGGTGTAGGAGACAGTATAGAAAGCTTTACTGAAGTCCAGGTAGATCCACAGCCTTTTCCCTGCCTACTAGCCCTTTTATTGCCAGGTCTCTTGGTCATAAAAGGGATCAGGACACTCAAGCAGGATCTGCCTTTCCTAAACCCTGGTTGTCCTGTATGTGCCATGTGATGGCACTCAAGATAACCGGTTCTATAACCTTGCCTGGCACTGAGGTCAGGCTGACAGGCCTGTAGTTTCCCAGATCCTCCTTCCAACCCTTCTGGTGCATGAACATCATGCTGGCTGACGTCCAGTTGTTTGGAACCTTCACAGTTAACCAGGATCCATGCTAAATGATGGAGAGTGGCTTGGCAAGCTCTTCTGCTCTTTCACCAGTCCCTTCAGCACCTTCAGGGGAATCAAATCCAGCCTCATAGACTTGTGAGGGTCTAAGCAGCTCAGCAGGTCATAAATTGTTTCCTCCTGGGTTGCAGGGCATCTATTCTGCTCCCTGTCTCTGTCCACCAACTCAGGGGACTTGTTGCCCTGAGAATAAACAGTCTTTCTGTTAAAGACTGAGGGAAAGGGAGCATTAAGAGCCTCAGCCTTTTCCCTCCGCCTCGGTAACAATGTTCCCCATCACTCCAATAAAGGATGGAGATTTTCCTTGGCCGTCCTTTTGGTGTTAATGTAAACACAGAAACACTTCCATTATCTTTCACAGCAGTAGCCAGTTCTAGCTGAGCTTTTGCCTGTGTTGAGCTGGGATTCCTCAAGGCTGTTTTCCACAGGATCTCACTGGGATGGATCCCACAAAGTCAGCTTGACCAGTTCTGCATCACTTGGAGGCAGGCTTCTTCACTTCTTACTTCTCCTGTGCTTTTCCAAGAAAATGGCCATTGGGGCAAAAGGAAAGTGTTTCCATGCCAAATAATTAGTAGTTTATAGGAAGTACAGGAAGTCCAACCACACAGAGTTATGGAAGACTCTGAATAATGTAAGAATTTATTATTAAAAAAAAAAAAGATTCCTCCCCTTCATTCTAATTATCTGTGCCTTAATATGGATCTTGTTTATCCATATCTAAGCCATCTCGGAAAGCTAATATATACTGGGCTTCAATGCAATGATGAGGCATTAAATGCCAGAGATAAGGTGTTACAAAAACCCTTTTGTTCATTTTAACAAAATTCTTAAATGTGTAAATTTTCTGTTTCATTGAGTTACCCAGTTCCAGTGCTGCCCATTGCTCTTTTTTTTACCTCTGTCATCATTTTCATTTCCCATCTTTCAGCTCTCACTATCTCTGTATCACTTCTTGTGAAAGATTGATGGAGCTGTGCAAATTTTCTTGTCAGGGTAGACTTAAGACTCAGAACATTTTCAAACACTTTCTTGTTGACTTCGAGTGAACCATGACTATTTGTAGTAGATGATGTTTCTATCTGTGACATCATGACATTTTCATCCATCTTGGGGCAAAATCCCAAACCCCTTGAAGTCAAAGAACATTCTGTCAGGTTCCAGCCCTTAAAGGACCATAAACCCTGTGAGCATGCCATGATACTGGAGTCACTATCGTGCTGTGAAATGAGTACACTCAGAAACACAGCAAGGGCAGCTTGACAGACATCAAGGGAAGCAAATATGTGACTTCATCCCTCTTTGCCACATACAGTGGAAGTTCAAGCCCTGCTGTCATCGTGCTCAGTGAAGAGTGTTGACACCTGCCTTTAAAGGGCTGGCACGACTTGCAGACACGTGGTGACCGCTGCAGATGGTGGCTGGAAGGCTCAGCTATGCACAGTTATGCAGGAGCAGCATCAATCAGCACTGGAAAATTGGCTCAGAAGGTTTTTCTGACCTGGGGGGATCCAGCTCAGCAGTGTACTTGGTCTGGACATGTGCAGGTGTCTAGACTTTGTGCTGTGCCTTTAGGAGTTCTGCTGGATGTAAGAATAATCTGGCATGCTTTTAAGAGGAGAAAATGACCAAGGCAAAGCTGTTCCTTCAGCTGAAGGATATGAGAGGAGACACTTTTATAACCATCAGAGTAATCCTAAACAAATCCTGAAATTTCAATGGGAGTCATATTAGCATATTTCCTGTAGTTTGTAATATTTATTTTGATATATGTTCAGAAAGTTTATGTAATATTTTTCATGCATGAACTACATTTGGCAAAATATAGAGATCTTCACATGCATAAGATTTCCTATTATGATTGGCCAGGATTTAATAAATGATCTGTAATAGCAAATATTGGCCGTGTGTTTGGAACAGAACTGTGTCAGGGCCTGCTGCTCCAGCATGGAAATATCTGCTTATTAGAGATGACCTGACCTCAGCTGGCCTTTTTGTGATTGCTACAGAAATTTATCTGACTTGTGGTGGTGCTTTCTACCCAGAAAGCTTCTCCAGGCTAGACAAGATTGCTCCTTTAGGGGCTGGATTCCTCACTCATAGCTTGTCTTGTCTTTCATTTTCCTGTGACTGTGAAAAAAACAGAGACAAAAGTTGATCTCGCTGTCAATCATGTAGTGTCAGGGAAGCTCTCTTTCATTAGAAAAAGTAATTCTGGATTATCTGAATCTAGAGTTTGGATTATCTAGATCTGAATCCAGCATGTTATGTCCAATAGTGAGTGACTAATTTCTGCAAACAATTGAAAACAGTGCAAGGGGAAAAAAAAAATAAAAAGAAAGCTGGAATTAAGTAAGGAACTTTCAGAAATGGGAGCTCATCTCCTTGTTAACCCATGAGAAAGCAGTGCCCTGGGTTTTAACTACACGTGAGAATTGTTTTGTATTAAGTGCATGCCTTCACAATGATCAAATTTCTCAAGTGAACATGAACCTGAAGTGTTTTTATTAAAATACGAGAGAGGGCATTGCAGTTCTTGATGCCCTCAAGCTGCAGGGTGCCTTCCCCCGCGGGTCCCGCTGTCCCCAGGGCGCAGAGGGGCGCTCCGGGCACATCCCACATCCGCAGCTTTCTGGCACCATCTCGTGGGCAGCCCGGCCCCAGGCCAGCTCAGCAGAATGCTCCCCCCTCGTTGCAGGTTTAAACAAACAGCGAACAAAGTCTGCATTTGATCTCTGTGCATTTTTCCCATTCATTCCTTACCGGCACCGTTTCGCAAAGTTATGCGCAGATACAGGAACCTCCCTGCAGGCACAGTGCTGCTGAGGACCACCAGAAGATCTCAGCCCTTCACAGGAACTTGACAGACTCTGAAAGAAAATGAATATGTTGTAAGGAAAAAAAAAGTTTGACAAAGTTGCTACTGGTCTAATTTTGCTGCCTGAAAAAGGTGGGAAAGCCAGCTCTAAATAGATATAAAAAAAATAAACATGCCCCCCCCCCCCCGCCCCCAACCACCGCACAATCCTCCAAACCACCAAAACCAAACTAAAACAATAAAATAAAAAAAAAATTAATTTTCTATTATTTATAACATGGCTGTCACACTCCAAAAATGTGTCAGAATTTTCTTGGTGGTTGTCTGCCCCTTTGTTTTAAAATGCACAAATCATAAACAGAGAATAGAAGAGGCTTAGCCACAGCTGACAGGAACATATGAAAAGATGCTGTGAGCAGCAAGAGTACCTGGGGCCTTCAAGTGCTCCTGTAGCTGGAACTGGGTGATTTATAGGTTGCACTGAAGACAAATGAACTTTCAACTAAGATTTAACACCATTTTTGCTCAGTATATATGAAAGAACCAGGCCAACAAGTGTCTTTCAGCAAAATCTCAGCCCTGATCCTGCTCAGACTACTCCAAGTATGGTCAAAGAACAAACATGATTTTTTTATCATCCCATTCAAATTCAGATTCTGTCTGAAGGCATACATAGAAAGGAATATGTAGGAGAAAACTGTCCTTGTTTGCTTAACAGCACTCCTCATGGCACAGGGCTCTAACCAAAGGTTGGGTTATGTCACAGGGATAGGTATTGGAGGACTTGAAGCTGAAGTTACCTTAGTAGATATATCAGCCACTCAGCTCTGGAGCAGAATTTGGTGAGGAGATTGTTAGAGGCATTCACAGGGGAACAGAAATGGTGGGAGCCTGTGGAAGTGACTCCTGCTCCTGAGAAGCTCTCTGGGTGCTGTTGGAGCAGAAAGGGCTTTCCCGTACTGAGCTGTTGGCTACTTTAGGCTTGCCCAAACCTGTGCTTGGAAATCCCAGAGGCTCTTGTTGTTGTACCTATCTCAAGCTTCATCAGGCACAGAAGATCCAGCCTCCTGACCTCGGTTGTGTGGGCTGGTTTGGGGTTTTTCTGTGAGCAGAACAGAATTTACACAGTACTGATGCAAACATCAACCTCAAATAATTAGTGCATATGGCCAGTTAATCATCTTGCTGGCTCCAGGTGGAAATATGCCAAGATATTTCTGTAATAGTGAGTCCATTACATTTACACTTTATTTGATGTTCAAATATTTCTGTATCCTAGTCACAGTTTCCCCCACCAGTTCTTAAAAGTGTTATACATGTTTTGGATGGAGCTGAGCAGAAAATATATTTCGTTAATATGTAAATTCACAGCAGTTTTAGAATAAGTTAATCAAATCATGTCAAACTTGATAAGATATTTTGATTAAAAATGGTGGGACTGTCTAGAAAGCATATTGATATATTTTTGTTTTGAAACCAATCTATATTTAAAAATGAAAAAAAAATCAACCCCACATTCTTCTTTCTGGTTACAGTTAGAAAAAAGCTACTTTTCCCCCAGTTAGGCCAGAGTTTGGTGACCAAGTAAATTTGTCTTAGTTCTTTTATTATTTCTTAATAAAAGAAATATTTTTGTATTATTTGTGTTTGACCCTGTGATGGCTTCTCACCAAGGGCTGTCACAAAGGGTTTTGCAAACAGGGGTCTTGTAATTTGCATGGTACCTCTGGAGAAATTGTTATGATAATTTTTGTCATATGTTATGTAGGTGACCATGCCTGCCAGATTACCTTTGAGGGCTGATAAATCACAGCATCAGGAGGAGAATATCTGTAAGATGAGAGGCAGAATTACTTGTAGATAACATCTCTGACAGTCTCTGGCCAGGAAATTTCAGTGGCAGTGCTCATAAAATAAAATACCATTCTGGTATCATCAGTATCACAAGGAAGACTGAAGAAGTTTATCAGGGTTTGCCCATTTTCACACCTGTGTGCCTTGCTGATGCATACCCATCAAGTTTCCAACATGAGTACTGGTCATGTTCACAACCTGCTTGTAGCATATGGGAAGGATGAAACAAGAAAGTAAAATGTTGACATAGGAGTGTTGCACTCCAGCAGCCATGGACAGTCATTTCCTGCACTTCCATCAGCCTTGCTCATGACCATCTGATGGGTGATACACTGCTGTCAGTGCTCTGGCTTCTGCATGCTTGCACAGGAGTGTGAGGTGTGTAAACTCCCCCAAAATGCATATGTATTTTTTACATATAGTGCATGAAAAATATTTAAATGTGAAAAAATCCTGATTAGTTTAATCTGGCCTTTGGTTCAGGTCCTTACTTTTTGTTCCTTATTTGTAAGTATTTGCTGAATTACACAGGCAAAACATTTTCAGACTATGAGTTTTCTGGGAATCATTCACTTCAGTTATTCACTATTCATCTTTTGTAGTAGCAGACTGGCTACTTAAACCACACAGTGGTCTTCCCCTAATTCCTAACTGTGTATTTATAAACAGTGAAATAAAGGCAGACAAGCTGTGAATGCTTTTCTTTGATTGTGAAGATCCTTGTTTGCCTGCCTATGTGGGCATGTGTCCCAAGAGCAGCCCTGCCCAGAACTGGGTACATCTGTACAAACACACAGAGTTCTGGGCTTTCCCCAAAAGCTCTGGGAATGTGATGGAGCACAGCATGGGGAAGATGTATTTCAGGGCATAGAACCTGCCATATATATATATTCTGGATGGAATATAGCAACTCTTATGTTTACAGTGCCAAATAACATTGCTTGTTCTAAAATTCAAGGCTTTGTTCTTCCTGCTTCCTTTTTGCACACACAGGGACATCTGTTTGGGTGGATCTTTCCTACCACCTACATCCCTGGGTAAAGCTGAGATGCCAACATTAAAAGTCATTGAAAAAAGGGAGACATAGAGAGATATTCACCATTGGAGTTCATCTGAAACAAGGACAGCAGTCCTGCTCCCCACTGAGCTGAAAGAGGAGGAGGCTGCCTTCCAGGATGCTTGTGTTGTGTCAGGCAAGTCAGGATCCATGTTTGGCTGGCTGCTGCTCTCGGCCAGGGGCTGAGAATCAGGGAGAGAAGAGAACTGGGTCAGGAAACCTTGCCACTCCATGTGGGCTGGAGCTCTGGTGTGGTCATGCAGGGACAAATACACAAAGAAAGGGGTACATGTAAGAGCTGCTCATGGAGAGGGACTACCTGGAGTAGCATTGCTTTGCAACACCTCTGGGACCAGATCCTGGGGAAATTTTGACTCCCAATATTGATGGTTTAGGGTGGACTTTGGATATCTGGAGAACTTTAAAGCAAAAATATCCTTATGTATCCACACAGCAAGTGGGTGGGTATTTTGCAGATTGCATTTATTAATGCATTTGGATTCTGCTTATGTGCTAGTTCTCAAGGCCATACCTTTTATCTTCTTGGAGCCTAGATGGTATTCTGGGGCAGAGGATGATGGACTTGATGCCAGTTAAGATACTCATTTTCTGTAATTTATTTTGACTCAGTTGTATCCTTGTATCTGTTTCAAGGCTTATTGCAGAGGCCATCATCGTAATAAATAACTAGATGGAGAAAGTGGAATTGCCATGGTGATGTACAAAGGAAGTAGTTTTTGATCGAATCAGTTTTTATTTTGAGTACTTCAGGGTCTGTAATTTAATAATAAAACCATGAGTTGGATGGTTGATCTTGTTGAATATGCATTTTTGCTGCCACAGAGGGAAACAACCCCCACCCTGGAACATAAACCCACTTCAGATAGTTCTTTGCTCCTCCCAGAACTGCAGGAAAGTTGACAGTGGTTCTTCCTCCCTTACCTGCAATTTTTTTTGTGGGCAGACATCAATATGTTTTATGAAAGTGGCCATTCAAAGACAGTGCCATGAAGACACAGCAAGGCAAGTTACTCATAAAGCATTCATTGTGCCTCTTTATGCAAGGCCCTGCACTACAAGGCACTGGGGACCAAGAGGGTTTCTCCTGTGCTTTGGGAGAAGACTTCTGAGGAGTCAGAGCCAGGATTGTGGGGTTACAGCAGAACATGGTGATGGAGCTGTGCTTACACTACTTTTGTCAAAGTGGCATCAGCACACTGGGGCCAGAGAGGAGGAGGGGAAAGGCCGCTGTAGACAAGGAGAGAAATATGAGTCAAAATGTAGTGAGTTTTGCAAAACATAAGGTTGAGCAAAGAAACCATCAGGAAGCATCCCTTAACTGTGTGGAGAAAGATAAACATTTACTTTCCAGGCCAAGGACTAAATGAAAAGGGTCTCAAAGTGTGGGGATGGATCAGCACTGGGGGTGTCATGCAAGGTGTCCTTCTCTACCTATGTGACTCCTGAGTTATTCTCTTTTCAAGTGGTGAAGGGCCAGACCTGTCCCCTGAAGTGGAGATTTTGTGCATACAGAAATCTCTCTCTGCCTCTACCAGGAGAAGCTGGAACACTGAAAAATCCAAGCATTTCTTTAGCCTGTCTGGTATGAACACCAGGGCTTGGACAAGGTAGGCTGATGGACTGGGCTGCCCAAGAGCTGCAAGAACTGAAGGTGGGCTGGGCTGCATCTTCTTTGCAGGGTCTCCATAAGGTGGGTCCAACAACCCTGTAACACTGTGAATGAAGCCTTTGGAAGGGAAGGCTCATTGCTCTGCAGATGTATCCATGAGAACTGGGACAGAGCTGGCCAGGGGCTGTGCCAGAGAGCTGCGCTGCATCCTCTGCCCGTGTGATGAGGTACAAGTTTCCATTTTCCACATCAGATGTCTGTCAACCCATGACCTTGCAAGAGAAGTAAAAAAAAAAGAAAAAAAAAAGAAAAAAAAGAAGAAGAAGAAGAAGAAAAAAGTAAAACAAGGCCGCATTTTGTGTCCCTGTGAGATTCCTTCAACAGTCAGTTTTCAACCACAGTCAACAAAGTACCTTGTGTTTATCAAGGCACATTTTCCATTATGTATACAGACCTTTTTGTTTTTTTAAATTTGAAAGGTCATTTTAAGAGCCCACAATACTTCTCTGTTACGTAGGCCCAACAGAATTTCTGGAAATATTTAATTTGTGTACTGTGTTGAAAGCTCTCAAACAAAGTGCACATCATTTAATCTGTTTATAGAACTCCTTGCTTCTCCTAAATATACTGGCATTCTTTGTCTCAGCTAAGAAAGCCTTACTTTCTTTTATCATTATTTTTTAGTATTTTATCATGAGCATGGAGGGATAGTCAAATTTATTCAATCCAAACAAAAATGTCTGACGTTTTCTCTCTTCTCCCTTTAATTTAGTTTTTTTTATGTTACTCTGAAAAGACTTTCTTGAGGGCTTGGAAAGACACAAGGTTTAAAAAAAAAGAAAGAAAGAATAGACACTCTGAGGTAAAAGACTCCATTAACATACATAATTTTTAGTCTCCCTTGGTAGACTGCAAAGAGTGAGGTCCAAATACACCTTGAGCAGTCCCTGAGCAGGCTGCTCAAGAAGGCAGATTTGTTTAAGCACCTCTGAGGGCAGCACTGTGCCCCAGGCTTTGTTCTCTGCCATGGGCTCCACTCTGCTTGGTGAGGTCAGGCCTTAAAGAGGGGTAAGGAAAGGTCGCAGAACTGGGCTCTGGGCTGGGAGTAAGTACTTCCAGAACTTAATTTGGCCATTGAAATATTCCCAGCACAGCAGTATTCCCCCTCGTTAAAGGAGGGAACATTGCCGTAGCCCATAAGCTCTGTAGGGGAGGAATTAACTTTAAACTGAGCACTGCACTTGGATAGGAAATGAGCTTAGTGGGGTCTGCGTGCTAAGGGACCTGTGTGCTTTGATTCAAATTCTCTTTTAACTTTCAGTCTATGCACAAAGTAACACTGGTCAAACACAGACCAGGAATTAATTACTGTGAAGTGGTTCCCAGCTAAACAATATCCTTATTAGTTTATCATTCCTTCTCTGGATGCTTTCTAGTGTAATGTAATTGTGTTGAGTACTAAAAGAATTACTGAGATGAACTGTATAGCTTCTTTTTCCAGATGCAGTGTGAGAGAGGGCCTTTCTAGCTGCTCTGCCTGGCTTGTGAGCAGGTTCATCCATGCAGAGGTGAACTCCAGCCCTGCTGGTCTGCAGGAACCTCCCAGTGTGGGGAATAGTGATCACAGCTGCAGCAAAGGTCTGTGGTCTCCCTGTGCAGAACTGCAGGATTTGGGAAGCCTGGGGAGGACATATATCCAGAAATCATCAAGGTTTCATTTCATTCTACCTTTCCTTTGGTTTTCTTGCTTTGGTAGGAAAATAAAATAAAAACTTAGGATTAATTTGTACTTACAGGTTGGATTTAATCCTAATAGAAGTATAAATAAGAACTTGATATTTTAATATCTTTTTGATCATTCATTTGTGCATGGTAATTTTGCAGAATGTATGCTAATACTCAAATGTCAAACAAATATGCTTCTCCTAAAATTTATTTTAGAAAACTGAAGTAACATTTTCTGATATTTGCTCTGTAACATTGAACCTCTGTGGTGAAGGGATAAATCTGAGTCCTGAAAATATTCTTTCAGCACTCAAATAGCTTACTGGAAATTGAGGTACAATTTCTGCCAGTTAATACAGCTGAAGCATAACATTAAGACATTCTCAGTTGTTTAATTATGTTTTATTTCTAACTGAAATGTGGTTCATCTGCTAAAAGGACCCAGACTTAGTTTAATCTTTTCTGGAGTGCTTCTAAGTCCAGATCACTCTTCTTTTTTGGTGAGATTTCATGAGTCTTTAGAAGTTCTAGATTATCTTCAGATATTTCACAGCAAAATGTGAGCAGCTTTGATTTTACATACCTATAAAACATGATTCTTTTCAATTTATGACTGAAGCATTTGCAATGACATACTTGGCTTGATTAGAAGAAATCTTTCCCTTTTACTGAAGAATGTAGTCTGGATATATATGTAAAACAGAATGTTCATCACCCTTTTTTTCTCGGCAGTTTTTGCCTGATTTTTCTTCATTCCTAGGGAGGATTCAGGAAAAAGGAGAAAAGATATTTGATGTTTCAAGGTGATGCTCCTAATCAAGTTCTGTACATGCTGTTTCTTTATACTGTTGAACTTTTATTGACATTTTAGCAGCTTCAGTGTAAATTCAATGCCTTTGAAAGCAGCCTTCCTTCAGCTGAAACACCAGGATTTTTCGTTCATGTTCTGGTAGAAATCAGAGTGCTCCAAGGGTCACTGTAACATGCCAGCTGCCCAGAGTCTAGTAGAATGAGTGTATTTCTTTAAATTTAACTGTAATTTTATAGCTAGAACCAGTCTCAGTTTGTTTGGGTTATTTCCATCCTTTACAGAAATGCAGGGCTGTAGCCATTATGCCAGAGGTTTTCCTTCTGGCACCATCACTGCTGAGGCTGCAGTTTATTGGCAGAGCAATTGCAGACTCCTGGTTTCAGCCCAGAGCCTTGATGTTGATCATGTCACCTTCTTGGTCACTTTTCCCAAATACTGGATTTTCAGTTTTCCCTCTCATTTGGCTTCTCTGCTTTTGCTGACTCCTGCAGTTATTAGCTTTGCTGTTGTTGATATATTTACTTCAGTTTTTTTTATTATTCCATGCATACCAACAACTTAAATAATTATTGATTTTAAACAGAAATTTTGAGGTCATTCCTTTCACTCCTCCAATATTACAGTCCCAGAGCAGCTTATCTTGTAAGAATATTGTGAATACTCAGTATGGAGACATATTGTGTCCTACAATACATTGCAATGAAATTAGACTTCTCATCTCTGTACTGATACCATTCTGAATGACGGCTGCTGAAGTGGAAACCACTTTCTGGTTCAGTATAATTTTGACCTCTGGCTTTCCAGAACGGTGTCAAGAATTTTGCAGCATTTTGAACCCTACAGTAAGTTTAAATTATTTTCCTCTTTCAGATATGAAATCTGGGCAAAATTCCCATAAGGCAATGTCATAGTGTGTTACAATAACTGACTTATTTTTGAACATGAATGCAGAATGGTTTGCTTTATTAAAATTCTGCACTGAGGCTTCAGTAATGTTATGCATTTGTTACTGTATTTCATATTTATCGTCCTTATCCTGGGTTTTCTTCATATTGAAGAAAATACCTCTGAGGGTTATTTCTTTACCTGTACCTAGCAGTCTGACTGATGCTCCCTCTGCTTCTCTTGGTTAACAAGGAGATGCCATTTTTATGTTGTTTTTTGAAAACTCTCTCATGAAAGTCTCCTGATCTTTCTCCACCACCAAGGTCCAGCTGCTTAAGTGTACTGCAGAGAAAATGTAATTTCAGAAAGAGAGCAGTCATATGGTCCTGGTGGGTGTTCCCAGAAATTAATTAAGTATCGGGATGGTTTTGCAAAGTCATAGAATCACAGAATCACAGAATGGTTTGGGTTGGAAGAAACCTTAAAGATCATCTGGTTCTAACCCTCCTGCCAGTCGCAGGGGCACACCAAGTGTGGAAAACAAATTTAAGGAGCAGTTTAGGGAGGGGTGATCATGGTCTTTGCTACTCTGTGTGAGCTGTTGAGGTGGCACAGAGGACCCATTCTCAGCTGCTCTGTACCTGCATGGCTGCGGATGAGGGCACTGCCACTGAGCTGAGGTCAGACACTGCAGAGCAAGTCCAGGCATTCATCAGCAAGTTACACACAGTGCTGCACTCAGGCCCTGCTCCTCCATCCCCCACCCTGCTATTTTTAATCAGAAACAATTTATTAAAAGTGTCTTTATCTGGACATTCATCTCTGTTCTGATCAGGACAGTAAACAGGACACAATTACAATCAGATTCCACTCCAGTGCTGGTAAAAGCAACAGAAACAATCCTCCCATTCCTGTTTTGTCCCTGTTTAATCCTGCTTAATTGCTTCTAGTTGCCTCAGGGCCTGGAGTAGTATCTTCTATGTCCTACCGAGTACTGCTCCAAAGTCAGGCCAGGTTGCTGGAAGGTGGCTGGGTGGCTGGATTAGTCTGATGTGCTTCCCTACAGGACAGGCAAAGTGCAACAATGAACTGCTGTGGTCACTGATGGGTCACAGGCATTAGAGACTCCTGGTCCTCATCCTTGCAGAAACATCCAAGCCAAGTTGCTCAGGAAAAGAACATGTGAGTAATGCACTGAGTGCCCTGCAGAGCAGCACACAGGAAGCATCTCCATCACACTGCCTGTGCAGAGCATGTTGTATTGCCAAAAAGAGAAACCCTTATATCTTTCTTCAAAACCATTTTTTACAAATTAATTTCTTGTAGTTAAAAAAGTGATCATTCCTCACCTCACTGAACAGCTACTGTATTTTCACACTCTGACTGGTTGGCAAAGGCAAACTAAATGAAAACCTTGCAGACACAAGTTTGTCTGCAGGAAGATTTATTTGTGCTCCTGTCCACATGATTCATACTTGCTCCAGGGGAAAAGTTGTAGTTGAGAAGGGGTGCAAAGCTACCATGATTTTCCATGCCCTCATAAAAAAGAAAATATCGCTTCTAACCTTCTATTTATTTTTTCTGTCCCATTCAGTGGTGATGAGGAGTGTAGCTAGAACAATAGCTGGTCTAATCCAGACAGACATTTCATTATAAATCACCAGGATGCAGATTTACAGTCCAGGTATTATTGTTTTGGTTCTGTTTCTTCACTTTTCAGGTTAAAACTGGTTAACACAAGTTTTCAGAAAACTAATAAAAAATTAAATGGCTCAGAATTGGGACATGGTTTGCCAAGTATCAGCCTGGGGAGATGTTCTGTAGCATTGCAGGAATCTCCTATGTATGTAATCACAAAGGAAAAGCTGACAGATCTTTAGCAATAACTTTGCAGTAATAAATTATTATTATTACCAGATCTTTTCATCCGTGGATCACAAAGCAATTTAGGAATATTCTTTTACAGGAAAATGTACATGTGTAAGGAATACAGTTTAATCTTCTTTATGCAATATTGTACAAAGAGCCAGGTCTGGACACTCTCTCCTCAGCATGTGCTGTGTGAGGGACTCAGATTTAGGGACATTGCAATGGCAGAAGGGCTGGGAAGAAGGGATCTAGCATGAGGATAGAGGACCAGATGAGACATGTATGTGATGGCAAGTTTCTCTAGAAAGGCACCTCAACTTTTCACAGACCCTGACAATATGTCCGAAGCATCAGGAATTCAAAGTATTCAAGAATACTTTTCCCCTCTTTTCACAACATGGTCTATTTCTTACCTCTTTTGTGGCATCAAGCTGCAGTGCTGCTCTGTAGCTGTTTGCTGTTTGCTCTGGAGGCATTCAGCCCCATGAAACTGGGGTGGCAGAGCTCCTCATCCACTGACTTCCTCTCTACAGACACAGCGAAGGTGTGGTGACAGCAGAAGTTTAAAAAAAGTAACCTCATCCTTGCACGCAAAATTCTGGGCCTTGGTTTTCATCTTCTTTGCCAAAACTTAAGAAAATGCAATGTTTTTATTTACTGACTTAATCCCTGGCCAGCCTCCAGGGAACTGGGGCTGCAAAATCACAGGGGCTGCCTGTGCTCAGACTGTTTGGGTGAGTTTAAGAGCCTGGGCTCTTGGAGCAGGACCAAGGCTAGCACAGGGTGCTCTGGAGTGGCAAAAGCCTCTCTCACACACCCCCTTCCCTTCCCTTCCCTTCCCTTCCCTTCCCTTCCCTTCCCTTCCCTTCCCTTCCCTTCCCTTCCCTTCCCTTCCCTTCCCTTCCCTTCCCTTCCCTTCCCTTCCCTTCCCTTCCCTTCCCTTCCCTTCCCTTCCCTTCCCTTCCCTTCCCTTCCCTTCCCTTCCCTTCCCTTCCCTTCCCTTCCCTTCCCTTCCCTTCCCCACAAGCACAGCTCTCTCAGCTGCAGGTGCTGCTCAAACAGCAGCTGGCATCCAGCCCCAGGGAGGTTTCAGGAAACATTTCCCTTCTCCTCTTTGCCCACCCCTTCACTCAACAGGTGCATTTATGAGATGACACACACACTATGCAGCATTTCACCATTTAGTCTAGGGAAGGTTTCATTAATTTCTGACTCGCTTCTGTCTGGATCAGCAGATGTTTGTTTAAAATGGACTTGAAAGGCTGGACCCACAGCTTGCTGGACCATTTAGTCTTGAGGGATCTGTTTGAAAAATATGGTACATCTGCTAATGAACTTAAGAACACTTTTGTGACACTAAAATAAGCCTTGCAGGGAATATGTAAGGCTGACAGATCACCATGAGAAAAGGCATAACAGGGAGTACCCCTAGCACAGCTACCTGGGCCTGGAGGTCCCAGCCATGATGTGATCCCAGTGCTTCCCCTGGACAAGGCAGGGACGGCTGTGCATGAGCTTTAAGTCTTCCACTTGCATGTCTCAGCTCCCTGAGCTCCTCTACTGTGACAAAACTGTCACCCTGTGGTGTGAGCACACACAAACCAAGCCCAGGGCTAATTGGCTCCCATGGGCTGCTTGCCAAGGTGGCTGGCAAACACTGCACTCATCACTTTTACCTCAGTGAGCTGGTCACAGACACACAGGGCAATCCTGGCACTCGGCCTGCTGGAGGACTAAAATATGATCAAGATTTCCTTAATCTAAGAACATAAAACTAATGGCAGGGTCAGGGATCCATATCACACCCCTGAGAAGACCACTTTCTCTGTACAGCACAGATGAGCTAAGAGATCAGGTCATGTCCAGATCATCAGCTCACTTCATGAAACCATTCAAAAGTGGCTTTGGATCAGGTCTGAGTACCAACTAAACATCTGTCTGAACAGCCAAGTTCACTGTCCCCAAAGTCAGTGTTCCCCTCCCCACAAATGAATCTTATTGTGGGGAAAATGTGCGAGCAAATAATTAATCTTGGAGTCTGTGGGTGGCCCCGAGGTGAACTGGAGCTCTGAGTTTTACATAAGGTTTTACACCCCCACACAAACTCTGTCTTTGCTCCAGATCAGCAGCAGCGAGCCCACGCACATCTCTCCCGAGGCCTTTGTGCAAGACCTTTATCCTTCTACCAATGGGGAAGCCAAAGCCCTGGGGTGAAAGACAAGTTGAAAGCTAAGATCTGAATGATTTGGCAGAAATTAGAGCTATTGCAAGATTTTCCAAGATGAGCCCACTGGGGGACTGGAGAGCTCATGATGATTTAATGGCTTAAAAGAGAATGGGGCTTAATCTAGACCATGTGCTGAGAGGAGCTGCTGAGCATGGAGGTAGAGTAAGGCAAACCCACCCTGACTACAGTGACTTCTCTCTCCACATCTGGGTGGCTGAGGAATGGCATCTGTCTTCCTATTTTCCCTGTTCTTTAAATATTGAAGCACTGATCCAAGCTTTCTTTTTGTGGTCAGACACTCCTACATGTACTGAGTTTTGTACCCCAGGGCTACCCAAGGAGTTCTCCCTGGGGCTGCAGCATTTATGGTACAAGGTGGGGAAGGCAAACCCTGCACTTCCCCTGAGCCAGGCCAGGCATGCAGGGTCATCCAGCTTCTGTGGATGCTGCTCAGGAAAAGCAATTGATGCATTGCTGAAATTAATCCTGCCAGGCAGGGCTGCAAGCAGGGCTTTGGCCCCTGCAGCTGCAGCAGAAGGAGCCTGTGTGGTGGGCTTGTTGAAGGCACACACAGTTCCTTGGCTCTGAAGGGAAGGGACAAATGTCTGGCTGTTAACTGCAAAGGCTGTGAGAGCCCAGGAAGCAGAAAAGAGGAGGAAGAAAGGGGAAAGCAGTCACAACCAGAAAAGTAGGAACAGACCTGTAGAAGAGGATTTCTGAGGAATGTGGGGCCTGGGCTTCTGCTGCTCCCTGCTTTTGTTCCTGTAGCTCCCCACTCTCCCCATCCCTGCTGCTGCTGCTGCTATATCCAACCACAGAAGAAGCAGAAAGAAATCATTGCGTGGCTCTGACCCAGAAATATCTTCTAACTACTTGAGATGGAATAAGGCTCTTCTGCTTTTTCAGCATAAGCATTGTGAACTTTATCAGTGATGCTTGGCCTGAAAGAGCTGCTTGCTCAGTCTTGCTGGGTTTCAAAGTCCTCTTCTGAACCAGAACAAGTGCAAGATGTTAGAGAGAAAACAGACCCCAGAAAGGTCCCAAGCCTAGCCCAGAGGGGTTGTTTGCAGGGTAAAACACAGCCTCAGAGAGTCACAATTCCTTTGTTCATGCAGCTGAGAAATAAGACATTTATTCAAGTTAGTCTGCTCAGCACTCAGCCCTGGCTATCACTAATCTCAGTACTGCTGAGGCATGGATTTTGATGGTGGTTTGCTGTGCAAGCTGGAAGACCTCACAGCTCATAAACCATCTTCAGCATCCTCCTTAGGACATGACATTCACTTCCAGATAACAGCAGGCTCTGGTTTGGTTTAGGTTTTGCAAGCCTGTGTAACAAGAAGCAGATCCATACCACTGGCCTTGGGGCTAGTCAGCATCTGGGGAAGGGGAGTGAGGCAACCCTGTGTCAGCCCCATCCACCACCAGCACATGAGACAGGCACTTACACACAACCCCTTCCAACAGAGGTGTCTAAATGAGGTGGGTGAATCTCTGAAGCAATCTGCTCATCTTCTCTGTAGCAGGACCCATGGCAGCTACACCTCTGACCGCAGGCCAGGCTGGGATGATGCCCCAGCCTGCTTGCCTGGCACAGCCTGGTTCCTTTCCATCCACGACAAATGCTGCAGCTGGACCAGGGTCACTGCTTACAAATGGTGCCTGCCACAACACACCATAGCCATATGTGGAAAATACCAAAACATCACTCTGCAGGCCAGGTTAACCCCTTGGTGAGGATGGTGAGGATGCTACTTGCCCTGCAGCATCCTCAGGGGGAGCAATATGAGGGGCAGGTTGGACAAAACCATGAAGGATAAGATTTGCAAGAATCCAAACTTGGGAGAGTCAGCACGACAAGGTGCCAAAAAAGTCACAGAGCCACTCTCATTGCTGTGAGGGTGCCTGGGACTGCTGTGTCAGAGTGACTCCTGAGGACAGAGACCATGAGAATAGTGTCTTTTGCTGCCTGGACATATTTAACTTCTGACCTCTATCAGCTGTCAGATTAGAAGGGGTTTAGTCACATCAGTTTGAGTAGGAATTAAAGCCAAGCTCCAGGGGTGAAAGGGCACAGCCTTAAAGGGATCACCTTAATTGACAGGGCCTCTTAATCCCCCTGTTCTTGTACATTAATCCAAATATCTCCAGTTCTTCTTTTTAACCTGTTTTCACAAAGTAAAGAGAATTATACTTAATGTAACAAAGCTGGGTGTAGGAGTAAAGCGTGACCTTAGCCCTCCTGCAGAAGGGGTTTGAGGCTGTTGTGAATGCTGCTCTTTATCCTGGTCACTCCCCAGCCCTTCCCCAGCAGTGTGAGAGCTGGAAATGATCAGGCAGCTCCTCCTTGTCCAGGCTGTGGCAGTGACGCTGTGCAGGACAGGGCTGTTGTTTGATGTTCCATTTGCAGTTTACATTTATAATGGCAGAGCCCTGATAACCTGGGTACTTGAAACAGGCCCCAGCAGAGAGGAGCTTGGAGCACACCACATCCATCACCTGACAAGCGTGGTTGGTGGGGCTGTGCTCTCAGAACATCCCTCTCTACTGCAGAAGCCAGCATGCAGGACCTGGAGCCCCCCCACCTTCAGGGGGACATGCAGGGGTGAGCACAGTTAGAGGTGTCCTTTGGATTTGGAGAAGCGCTGGAATTGTTTTCTTAATCTGTGATGCACAGAGGATTTCAGGCTCTTTGACTGCCACCCCAGGAACTTCTCAGGCTATCAGCTAAAAAAATGATATTTCCAAAGTTTGAATACTCACAAGGAATTATGGGCAGCAGCCGTTAACATAAAAATTCTTGGAAGAAAAGTTAATGTGCAAAATTACTCTTTTTACAATTTTTATAAACAGTGAACTCTTTTGAAGGCTGATCATCTCAGAAGGTGTAACTGAGGCCTCAAATAATAAAAGCACTCTGTGGGCAGTAGGAAATGTAACTGATAGCACGGCAATGTTAATTTTCAGCTGTTAAACTGAGACATTAACAGCTAAACGAAGTTGTTAAACTATCAAGGACATGGGTTGTGCCTTCGTGTGCCTTGGCAGTGCAGCTATGCACTGTCACCAGGGGGTATCAGTTCCACTGAGAGATAAACAGGCAAAAAATAAGAGATTCAGATCCTGAATCATGGGGAGGAGGCAGAAATCCCATGCTTGGTTTACATGAGTGTCACAGCTTTGGCACTGACAGAATTTTAAGTCCTGGGGACAGTTCCAGTGGTGCCAGCCTTTGGGACCACACTGGCTCTGTGTGGTGGTTCTGGGTGGTTCCAGTGGCCATCATTTCTCAGTGCCATGCAAAGCCAGCCTAATGGGACAAAAATATCCCTGACACTGCCTCCTGCCATCCATGTGCATTGTGCCTTTCTGGCAGTGGGAAACTCACCCTGCAAACCAAGCTCCTTTCAAAATACATGTAAAGCATCTAGTTTTTGCTGGCATGGTGGTGAAAGCCACAGAAAATTGTGTAAAGAATAAAGTTTCCAGAGGCAAATTTATTTTGTCTTAGGCTCCTGAAACATCTTAGTTGAACTCAAAGCAGACTGAGAATGAGTTCTATCAAAGGGAAGCAGTCTAAGAAACACTTGTGGATAAAAGAAATATGAAAGCTATTCAAAAATAAGGAGAAAAAAAAAAGCCTTTGAGTGGGCTGAAGGAAAACAAACACAGATCCCAAGAGGAGGAGGAGAGAAGAAAAACTCCAGCGAAACAAAAAGTAGCTGATGAAAACCTGTTCTTACAGAGGGCAATAATATTTTGCTGCTAACTTCACTGGGCCAGGATTTTATCCACATTTTCTAATCATGGCGATGGGCTTTTCTTTACAAAGTTTTCTTCCATTTTGTGATTCATCACATCTCCTGTCTGGACATGCAGTAGCACAGAACTCCCATTCAGTTCGGAAAATACTCTTTTAATAGAACTAATCACTCTTGAAAAAAAAAAAAAAAACTAGTTTCAAGTGACAGCAGGAGGAGAGGAAAGGTTCATGACCTCAAACGAGTTTTTGAACCCCATGAACACACAAAAATAATTTGAAAAGTTCATAAAACCTCAATTTTCAGCAGATTTGCCCATCCAAGTTTAGTCTTGTCAGGCTAGAAGCCCAGATTCCTCCTCAGATCCAGCCCTGTGAACACAGTGACACTGATGCATTTTATGAAAAGCCTGGCGAAAATCAGAGCCCTGGAAGAGGAGCTATTTGGGCAGCTGAAGCAAGAGAAGGGAGAGCCAGTCCCTTTGAAGTTATCAGCCAGGGGAGGCGTTGGATAAGCCCAGGCCATTTGTAATCAGATGTCATGAGAGGACTGTCAAAGAAATCTCCCCACACTTGCCTTGTCACTGATGGTATCTCAGGGCAGATAAAATAAGAGCCGCAGTAAAAGGGAAGCCTGAGCCATTATCTGCCCACACCTGGGCTGCGAAGGTGCTGCAGAGACAGCGCCCGCCCCGCGGCTCCGGGGCACGGCAGGGGGACAGGGAGGGAGGGCGGGATAGAGGGAGGGATGGAGGATGCTGCCCTGCTGAGCTGCAGGGGACAGCGTCTGCAGCCCCAGGGAGCACAGCCCTGCCATCAGCTCCTCACCACGCACTGCGGTGGGAGCTATTGCAAAGAGTTTGTGTTGGCAGCCTTAACTTTCATCTCACTGAGAAAGCTGGGCTAAAAAGGTGTTTTCTTCCCAGATTATTAGGGAAACTTCATTGCAGCTTTCTTTAGGATAATTTGCAGGCTTTCATAAGGCTGCTCACTACTGGTCTCCTGGCCTTCAGTGTTCTTTCATGGGAAGTAGCTTCACAAGCCACTGACCCAACCCAAAAGTCTCAGTTTTAAACAGGAAACCTCAGTTTCCTGTTTAACTCCAGGAAATGCACTTTCCTTGTGCATTTCCTGGAGTTGAACAGGTTGAGGTTATGTAGCAGCTTTTATTTTGTGGAGGTGTTTCTAGGCTCTCTGTACCCCATGCATTTAAATCATCTTGCAGGAATATGATGCCTTGAAATGTCTTCCACAGCCAAAACCCAATAGGAACTTGGCTTGAAGGGACAGATGGATCAACAAACACACAAACAAACAGTGCTATTGCACTTACTGTTTTTCTTGGAAAGCAGAGCTAGAAAGTCCAGTAACCTATTCAGAGATCTGGGTAATACCTTGTTTTACATCAGCAACCCTCTTGGCCCTAGTCTGAGTGTGCATGGGCAATGTACGAGCCCAGAACACTGCAGCAGCCTCAGATGTGCCCAGAGTCACTGCAGCAGAAGCATGTTTTGAAATGACCCTTGGAAATTTTGGCTGTATCTCCATGGCTCTTTTGAGACAATAGCATGAAGTGCCCAGTCACTCTCCAGCCAAGGAGTGTCTGTGTTATGACCTGGTAAATTCTAGTCCTTGAATGTTTTGGTGTGGGTTTTGGTTTTTTTCTCTCAGCAGTGGGGAGGCCCTAATGCTGCTGCCCTGGAAGTCCTCTGCAGACAGGGGAATGTCTGCTTGAAACTGGGATTTAAGATCAAGCCTCTGCTGTCAAATATAACTTTTAGAGAATTTTTTCTGTTTGGTCTTTGGGTTTAGTGATGCTTTGTGCTGATGTCCTGCCTACACAGACACTCTGTGAGCAGATCCCTCGGTGGGAACTTTGCTGAATTTTTATTACATCCTAAACTTCTTTGCTCCAAGAAATCCAGCATCATCCAAATTCTATCCAGCATGCACAGACCAAGGGGGTCCATAGGATTGTAGTGGTGTGAAAAGAGATCTTGACCCCCTCACTATATTTAACATAAATCAAATGTCACAGTGGGGCTGAAACTCCATGTGTATTAACCATCTTCCCATACTTATTAAGCTACAGTAACTATCTCCCTGCCCTCCCCCCTCTTTCTAATAGCAGTATAAATAGTCCAAAGGTCTCTTGTCAACACAGCTCCCAGACTTCTAGCTCTTTGAGGGGCAAATGTACTTTGTTTTATTACTTGTATGGCATTCCTCAAAGAAGGGGACTTTGACCTTCTTAAATTCTTCCTGGAGATTAAATACCAAAACCAGCAGTCCACAAGGGAATTAATAGACAGCTTCAATACACACAGCAGGACCTTTGGAGGGGGTCAAGTTATTAACACACTGGGAAATGTAGATTGTATCTTCCAATGCAGGATATATCTTGCATTCTAAATCAGATAATGACAATGGGACACAGAGAGCTGCATTTCTGAGATGAGTTCTGCAGCTCTCAGCAGATCTTCCAATTCTGGGTATTTTACCAAGGACACAAACTTTGATGACTTTAGAAATTTTCATGTAAAAAGGAATGCATAACAAATTTCTCTTATTAAAAAAAAATTATGCCTTCTGTATTAACAGTGGGCCCATGTGGCTTTATTTTGCATTAGACAAGGAATCTTACCTGGGGGCTTAATACTGGCATAATACTTATTCAACCTCCTACTGCCTAAAAACAGACAACCCTACAAAAATATTTGTTTAATATTTACATATTTAAGGAAATTAATGCCAGGCATTGCAAACCCTTTAAAGGTATTTTTGGTGCAGTTTTGAACAATCGAAGCTCACAGAAGCAAAATTTCAGCCTGATGAGAGCTAAGTGGTAATGGAAAACTCATTTCAGCTTTCTTGCCATGCATATTTGCACTGGTAGATGGGCCAAGAAATAAGGATAAGTGATAGAATCAATAAAAGGTTTTAGATTAAGTCACCATTTCTGTAAAACTTTGATACTTGAAAATATGACAGTTTGACAGTCCCCCTTGTTTTTGAACTGCTGTGCACCAGTCTGAGATTTTACCTTTGAAATTGTCAAGAAAGGGATAGCATCTTACAAAATCACCTTGTTTTTTTCCTTGCCTCCTTTTGCTTTATGTATGTGGCCACTGCTGAACAACACAAGCTTTCAAAACAAAAAGCCTACAGTAAGAGAAAATCATGAAAAGAACAAATAGGCTGAAATATATTACTTGTTATGAAATATTCCTTTGGCATGAATTGCAATAAACAAACCAACATCCATTCCAAAACAGCAGTAAACAAATCTTTACTACTCCCTGATTGCCAAAAATCTCACACTACTCAAGCTGACATGGAAAAAAGCATTAATGTTAGTGAGGGGTGAATTTCAGGAAGGCTGGGTTTGGTCTGGATAAGCATATCTGACATATGCAAGCCTTCTGGGAGCCTATAAAAACAAGCTTTCTTGGGATATTTCCTGCACTTCTGGATAGGTTGGAAATGTCATGACAGCCACCTTTGCCACAGTCCTTGGGCACTCCAGGTTGTGTTTCTGGCCAGAAATCAGTAAAACAAAGGTACTTGGATAGAGAAGAAAACACAGACCAGAAGCTTGGAGCTTCTAAAACAATTCCAGCCCATGTGCTCAGTGTGCTTTTACACGCACTTGGACAGGACAGCTGTGTGGAAGATCAGCTCTTCTCTCTCTGTAAAGACAAAATAAAGGAATTAATGCTTGAAAAATGTTTTCTATCTCCTCTCTAGCTGCATTCAGGATGCACAGATATGCAGGCCAAGCTTTACTACTCTAGCCTCTGGGCACAGGAAAAGTGCAAAGGCAAATGCTGCCACAAATCCCTTGTACATGCCCCCCACTGCTGCATAACTTAACACCTCTTCTACCTTCTGCTCTCTCCCCATAAATTCGATCTATAAAATCTCAATAACAATTTTAAAAATGAAATCCTGCCATATGGAAGCCGAATTTTAAATGCAAGTGATGTTAGATGTTTGAATCCTAACCTTGGTGGACCTTCTAGGAAAGTAAAAATAGATTTGGTTTTGTCCTGGTGATAGTATTAGGTCATGTTATCATTTGTGCACCAGTGTCATCTCATGCAAACAATTAAGTGCAGTAAAACTGTGAAACCCCTTGCCAAAAGGACTTCTGGGTGCTAGAATTGCATGGGTTCCAAAAGGCATATTAAGAGAACAAAAACGTAGCCATGGCAGTAAAAAACCGTGTGTCATGGTCAGAAGCAGCTTTGCTATGGACTGCTGGATGTCAGGGGAGTGTTCAGAGGCTCTGCCCATCCATCCTTGGTGGCTCTGTGCTCACCCTGATCCCTGGACATTCTGTGAGCACCAGGTTCTTGAGGAGAGCAGGGAAGAGATCTCACCACAGGAGATGGGCTGCTGCCCTGAGCCAGTGCAGAAGAAATGTCCCTTCTCTGCCTTTTCCTCATGAGCATCAGATTTGTTCTTCTTGTGTTATGTTTCATTTATTTTAAAAAAATAAGCAGTGCTGTTAGACACAAATCTTTCTCCAAACTAAAATTTCTATATGTTTCAGATAGCTTATTGCTCCTGAAGAGCATCTCCAGCTCGAGAAGTGCTTTTTCCAAAACATAATCCAAGTAAGGCCCCCAAGCTGAAGCTTCCCTGGGCTGTGAGCCTCACAGGGCAG
Organism: Zonotrichia albicollis; assembly: GCF_047830755.1. NCBI lineage: Eukaryota > Metazoa > Chordata > Aves > Passeriformes > Passerellidae > Zonotrichia > Zonotrichia albicollis. The sequence continues at coordinate 15,672,573 of NC_133819.1, forward strand.
TGTGCCAGCCATGGATCATCAGCTGGGCTGTCACAAACATCTCCTGGAAACACCTTCTTGGTAGTCTTGAAGAGGACTCACCATCCCTTCAAATAACTGGAAATGGAGCCAGAGAACTGCCTTCTGCTGTTTTCACAGACAATCCAGAGAAAAAAAAAAAGATTATTTTTCCAAGCCAAACATTCATAGAAATACAGCCTCCCTTGAATATACAGGGATGATGAAATGCAGTGGGGAAAAGATACTTTTGTATTTCTTAACAGTTCCTCAAGCCAGCATTTGGGCACTGCCAGTCCCATTGGAAGTCTTCTCTGTCATTTTATCCCCCTTTGGATTTCTTTGGCAGAATGACTGAGGAATTTATGCTGTGCCTGCTTTGCAAAGTTATGCTTAAGCAGGACTTTTGGTGTCGAGATTCCTCACAACTTTTGTGTCAGGAGGACTCGAGTGTGCTTGTCCCCTTTTACATGACAGGAGGGGTTAACCTGCTGTGAGTCTCAAAGGGGACAAGGCACACCTTTCTCTGTCTCTGTGACTTGTAGCTGTACCTGTAAACACAATGAAGTGTTAAAATACATGCCTGGCCTTTGATCCTGGTGCCAAATGTACCTCTGGTGTAACCTCAGTGTCTTTCCTAATGAAAGAAACTTTCATTTCCTCCAGGAGGCCGCTGCAGGATTTGCACACAGAGTGGGCAGAGCTTTTGGCTTCCAGCCTAATTCCTTAAAATCCCCTGCTCCCCCATACATATCCTGGGAAAGAAAGGTGTCACCAACCTGGGAGCACAGGGGCAGGAGGGAGGCGGCACAGCAAGTCTGTCTGCACGAGGCTCAAATGCCGCTGTCCTTCTCAAAAAGAGACAGTTTAGGTTTATGAACACAAAGGCCTTTGATGTTGTTTCTCAGTAAATGGTGCCTTAAAGACGATAGATGGCTGCATGGGCCGAGCCTGGGCTGGGAGCTGAGTGCCCAGCCAGCTATGCTCCTGGCAGAGATCTCCTCAGCGTGGATGGGCTCTCCTGAGGGCAGCCATGAGAGCGCTCCGACCTCTTCCCGCCATCCAGAAGGGGGAGGGAGCTGCCTCCTCCCAGGGCCCTGCAGAGCTGCGCTGAGGTTTGCGTGGCTCTTTAAGGATAGCTTATTTACCAGCGAACATTTGCTAACTTGTTCCATCCCTGAGGGTGGAATTACGTGTGGGCAGCTCCAGCCTGATGTCAGACCTGTGCCAGGAGGAGCTGCCTTCCCCTCTGCTGTGCAGCTCCGGGGCACCCGTCTGCCGGCCACCCGGCTCAGGCTGTCCGTGGGCCTCGGCTGTGACCTGGTTCCATCCAGCAGCCCTGACACTGCTCCCTCCTGCCGGCCAGAGCCCAGCTGTGAACACGGGCTGTGTGTCAGACCTGCCCGGGGCTGCCCTGCCAGCTCCTTCGAGGCACAAAACCTTTCTCGGGGCTCTGCACTCCCCCAGGCACCTTCTGGAGTTTCCCTGTCCCTCTGCTGCAGCTCACCTCCTTCTGGCATGGAGGGATCTCTGCCACACACCCCATCTCCACCCTCCCTGATCGATGTCCCGGGATTTGTGTCCTGGGAGCCACTGGCTGAGGAAGATAATTTTGGAGGTACGCTTTGTAGAGAGAGTGAAGAGGGTGCCAATCCCATGAGGGAGAACAACGTTTTCTAACAAGGAGAAGACATAAATCCCTGGCTTTAGGGAGCTTTAATCCTCTTCCTGAGGTGTCACTTCACGCTGCCTCATCTCCTGCCCTTTGCAGTGGCTGGGCCGTTTCCCTCGGGAGGGAAGGGGGGAGCGTGTGTGTGAGTTTGTGTGTGAGAGTCTGTGTGTGTGTGAGTGTGTATGTCTGTGTGTGTGTGTGCGTGTGTGTGTGAGTGTGTGAGTGTGTGTGTGTGTGTGTGTGTGCGTGTGCTCCGAACCGTGTAACAGGAGCTGCATTCAAAGCGCCTCCTCGGGCCATTGTCGCTGCCGACGGACACTTTGTTCGTCCGTGCCGTGGAGCCATCGGCCCCTCCATGTCCCGCTCAGCATCCCAAGGCGGAGCGAGTCCCGTTTCAGCGGCGCTGCCCCTCCCCACCCAGCACATAATATTTCTATTGTGCCGATGCTGTTTTTCTGGGGGAGCGGCAGGGATTTAAATATCATAAAGGCAGAAGCTGAGCTTTGATATACTGTCACCAAAAGCTGAATACTGTAATTTTCAGCAATTTTCTCCGAACTCCCCTTCAACCCCCTCCTTTCCCCCGGCCCCCTCCTCTCCCCGGCCCCCTCCCCGTTGCTTTTTTCCTGACAAGCCGCTCCGCTGCTCCTCCCGCATGATCCTCACTTGGCAAATTAATGTGCTGCTGCTGATGAGAGACAGTGGGTTACTGTGAGCGCAGGCTCTCTCGTCTCCTCTCGCTATTACACCCTGGCAACATCAAAGCTCCAGTCATCCTGTTCCCATCTCCCCGTGGGTCCGCAGGGCCTGGCTCAATCTCTCGGTTCAAAAGTGCAGGCTGGCTGGGACAGGGACAGGGACAGCCCCCGTCCCACGGCCGCCATCCATGCGCCCATGGACAGCTCAGCACATCTTCTTCCCCTTCTCCTCCTGGCATTAATTGCTGAATTGGGAGGGTAATCCACCTTCTCTCATTTCACTCCTTTTAATTTCTATCTGAGGCAAATTTTTGTAGAAAGAGTCTTTTTCCTTCCCCCCCCCCCCCCCCCCCAGATAACTATTTAATTTTTCATGATCTCTGTCAGTTCTCCTGATGGCAACTACACTGTTTGTTTTAGCCAGTAACAAGACACTGCTCTGAAAAGTAATTCTGATTACTCTGTGAATTTAGACTTGAATTCATTTATGGTCTTTTTGTGGCAGAGAGAGAGAGAGCTCTGTGATTTCTCCCTCCATAACAATAAATCTTGCATATGTGTGAAGGAAAGGTAAAAGGGGAAAGAGCTGAAGATCTGCCTGTTATTTGCCTGTTTCCTGTTCTCAAACATATGTTGTACTGGTGAGAAATGTTTCTCTATTTTAGCCATTACTGGGCTTTTGTAGTTCTGTGAATAGTGTGTGATGGGATGAGGGAAGCAGCTGTCACAGCTGTGGCAGTACCACCCCAGCTCCAGAGCTCTCTGCTTGGTGCCCTGGGACACACACCTTCATATCCCTTTTGACTCCTGTGTAAGCAATGTGCCCAGAACTCCTGGCCATGCATGACTGCAAGGGAAAGGCAGCCCCTTCCAAAATCAGAGTGCCTTGTGTGTGCAAGTGACTCCATAAACAGCCCTCATACCCCATCCATAGGTCCCCTGCCCAAACAGGAGATGGGGACAAGCATAGAGGGCCTGTACATTCTCCATGTCACCCCGTGCCTGGATCCTTTGTGACAAGGAGCAGTAAATATTTCTCTTCTGCCCAACTGCAAAGGAGCCAGGATGTGTTGGATGTGGTGGCAATCCTTGCTGTCCACACAGAGGTCGCCACCCTTTGGGACCAGCCACACACACCCTGAGAAAAAGCAGAAGTCCACCCCTGCAGCTGTGAAGACCCCTGCTACCATGGAGGCAGCATCCCAAGCTGTTCCCAGCAAAGGGATTATATTGCAGCAAATCTGTTCCTGTTCCCTTGGTGCTGTGTTTTATTGTGCTTAGGCAGTGGCTCCGTTTCTCTCTCCCTCTCTGCTGGAACAACTTGAGAGTGCTGGCCTCAGTCCCGAGGACTACAGTAGCTCTTCCTCCCGGGAGAAAGTGGGACTGGCTAAGGATACAGAGTAGCTTAGAGCAGGAGAGGATTGTGTCTCACCCTGTGGGATATTAACTGGTTTAGGGATTTTATTCACCTGAGCTGCCCCAGCAGCTCCCTCAAGAGACTCAGCCATCCACATCTTCTGCCTCAGATAAAGCCTCAAAAGAACACAGATAAAATAGAAGAAGGAAGACAAATGTTCCAGCAGCCAGGGTGGTTTGCTGTGTGGAGTTGGGCTCATACTTGCACTGTCACTCAGAAAATGCAGACAGCCTTGATTCCATCTAACATCCTTGCTCTCCAGTTCTTTCCCCCCAGTAGAGTCGAAGCAAGCACACACTAGCAGAGGTTATACAGTGTCTAAGTGTGCTCAGATTTTTTCCTGGTTGTCCAGGGTTTGCAGAATTTACAGGACTGAAGCTTTATCAGGGAAGAACTTCAGTGTGTGCCAAAGTGTGCGTGTGATTCCAGACAAGAACAAACCATTCCATAACTACCTGTCTGAGTATAGTTTCATCTAAGGCAGGCACTACAAAGTTGAGCAGCCTCCTATGGGGTTTTGGAGCATGTTACTGGAGGATCTGTTAAAATGTAGAAGTTTGCCAAGGCTACAATTGGATTAAAACAGCTCTGCAGTTCCCAACCATGCCCCTCCCATTACCTCAACAGGGTTTAGGTACACTAAAGAAACAAGGAGAATGATGAGCCCATATAGCATAGTAGTGTCAGAGTTGCTGGTATTAAGGCACTGAATTTCATCCTAAATGTTTCAATTTGAGTCAGTAGTTGAGATCTTGGATCTCAGTGACTAAAAATCTTGCTTCAGGCATTCCTGTAGTGCTTTTTTCCACATAATGACATCATTGCATGTAATGAGATGTTAGCAGCTCATTCACTGCTTTACATCCTCCATCTGTCATGGAGGAGAAAATTGCAATTCCTTGACTTAAGCACTTATTAGCGTAAATGTAAGTTAGTCATGGCAAATTTTGAGAAGTCCAAACTTCAGAAATTATGGTAAGAATGATGAAGACTCAAAGGTATGTTTGAAGGGAACTACCTACTTTTGGAGAACTTGGCCTCAGACTCAATTCATTTCATGCCAGATGTACACCTCTCACAATCCTGCGTGGTTGTTTTGAAGGACATGGCATGCTGAACAGGGAACTGATTAAGCCAGTCAGAGCACCATGAGGTGCTAACCCTTACTAAAACCCTCTTCTCCATATCTTGTAGGAAAAACCCACAGCAGAATCAAAGAGGTCATTTGGGGGACAAAAAACCTAAGCAATACCCAGGAGCAGTTCTTTGCCTGGAGGTAAGGACATTCACTCTTGAATTTGCAAGTATTCTTCTTGCAAATTTGTACGACTGACAGTATTTTTCCTGTTAGAGTGACCCTAGAATTCAGTGCAGGATTTAGCCACCCACAAGGAGGCAGTTAAATGTAGATGTCTGAACATTAGATATCTAAACTCTTATGACAGGCAATGGAGAATCAGCCACTGTGGCCAAGACAGTTTGGGTCAGTTGTCTAAATGTGACCAGCTAGTGCCATCAGAGGTGATGGAGGGTATTGAGGTATCTGCACTGTCTGGGTGGCACCATGCAGGACCTAGGGAGACCATACAAACAGACCTGCTGCTGGACACCACACTGGGAAGCCACATCAGGAAACTTCCTGGTCTCCACTGTCACTTGGTGTCTGTGTTTATGCACTAACTTAACTACAAGGAGCTCTGTGCATCCTACAGCTGACAGACAAGGGGTACTTGCTTAAGGTGAGCTGAACCCCACTGTGAATGTTTAACTCTGCCTAAAAGTACACTGTAATTGCACAAAAAAGTGTTAGTTACACTTTACTGGTTTTTTTAATTGCTGTTTGCCTCCTGCTCCCTGAGCTACCACTTCTTGAGAGGCAGACACTGTGGCCCTTTACAGCATCTGAGATCTTAGGGCCAAAAAGGTGATTCTGTGGGCACTTTGAGTTTGGGAGGGATATAACACAAACCATTTCATTTCATTCTTCTCAATAAGAAGAATTTTCAGCATGTTGAACCTGTAGTGGGATGTGTGCCTTGAGCTTGCTTGATGCTGAGGTGGGTGAAGCCACTTCCTGAAGATCTCTTCCCTGGTCATGGTTCACATGCTGATGTGCACCTGGTGAGGAGTCTGGCCCCCAGATGACAGCTGAGGACACGAGGAACCTGAATGGTAGGTCCAAACAGCAACATCAACACTACAAGGGGACAAACCAAACACAGGCTTTTGTTTTGACAATATTGAAATAATTTGCATTGGCAATGTCAGAAAAATGTACTTTACACAGATATTTACCAGAACTTTTCATTTCTTGAGAAACTTTGGCTATCCAAGCTGAAGGAAAGCACACAGTCAATGATTGTTTCTCAGGGTCAGAGTCTGAGCTACTGCTGCCTGCTGAGCAGCAGCCTGAGGAGTATCTACAAGCAAGGGAACAAGGGAATGCTTTTGCTCTCATGTTTTTCTCTCTCTGATGTTACACCACTCCTTGTCAGCCCTGCATTGGTGAGTACAAAGTACCTCCTGGCCATGACATCACAGCACAGAAAACAGACTAATGAGGCAAAGGAAGCGAGGTTCACTTTTCTGCAGGCAGGCTGGCTCCAATCACCTGGTTGTAGTTAAAACGGATCACACTGAGCTGTTCTGCTTTGTAGGAGCTGAATTTCATTCTCTCTTACTGGATGTTTATCTGATATCTTGTAAAAACTGTTGTCCATTTCTCCTGCCTTTAGATCTTTTGCTTTTATGAAATGCTAAATCTCCAACTCTGACCCTTCAGCAAAACCAGTTCACTTCATCAAATGAATCCTGTGACTTTGATTATGTAGGAGCTTTCATTAAAAGGGTCCAAAGTAAAGCAGACAAGGAAATGTCTTAGTGATTTGCAGCAATGCATTGAGAATCAAAAGGAAATGGATGGCAGAGATAAGGAAAATAAAATAGTCACAATTTTTTAATAAGGGGAATGGAATTCCCCCCCGAGGGTCTGTGTTATACTGTTCTTTAGTAAAACACTAGCAAAACTCATAGTAGAGAAACTTAAATACAAAATATTGCCAACAAGAGCAGCACAATGAAATTTCTAATAGTCAGGAAACACTAATATGAAGGCATTACCATAACATTTTAAGCTCTATACAGTAGTGCTTCCAGCAAACAATTGGCTGTTATGGATTCAACCATAAAACTGAAAGTGCCATGTGCACAGCTGCTAGGACATGAGTTGCAACAGCACCACATTTTGCTCTTTGTTTTTTTATTTTAATTGTGGACTTCAATTGTGGCACAAACATTCAGGTTCTTTCTTCTTTGTCCGCATTATATTTTGCTGTTTTAAAGAACAAAATTGTCGGTTAATTTATGTGAATGAGACTAATTTTATCTTCCATGGGACTGTTACTTAACTAGTACCAGTGTGCACTGCAAGGTCAGTATGTTTACAAAGGTTAGCTCATGGTACCAGCATGGACTGTACAGATGAGAGCAAAAAATCATCCAGCTAGCTTTTCTGACAAGCTCACCCATATATTCTGTTTACTCTTGTCCACGTGGGTTTTCTTGTAGCCTAACATTAAGTGATTCAGAGAATGAGGTTGATGCTCGGGATTTTGAATAATTTTTTTTTTGTGGTTTGGACATTCTTGTAGAAGTGTGTTTGATTATTATTTCATTTACAAACTCCTTCATGAAAATGATCCAAACAGCCATCACAGAGCTGCTATCTTGTGTGAAATTCTGTTAAACTATACAGCAATGCTGCTTATGAGTTGAATTTCTTTGTCTTAAAGTTTAGAGCAGGTCCCAGGACATGGTAGATCTCATGTGGTTATTTTTTTAATTCCTTCAACCAAGCCCAGTACAACTCCCCCACAACCCCCGCACCAAAAGCTGTGTTTCTGCTATTTTTTCAACATCATCTATTTTCTTGTGGCATTGCCAAAATAACTGATTATAGTTTTAACAATTATAAAAGTCTATTTTACCACTCCCCCATTTGAAATATGCTGAGGGGATTTTGTTCAAAGTTTCCATTAAGATTACTCCTCTAGCTGAGACCAGCGTGGATGACATCAGCCCAGAACATTTTAAAAAAGAGCAGCATGTGGAAAGAAGGAGTTCAGGATAAAAAGTGTCCCCTGGCCTTGAGGGAGAAATGAATTTGTCACAAATCATGATATGGTTTGCAGCAATCCCAATTGCACCAGCCCAGGGGGTCTCAGCTGGAGGCAGCCAGGACATGGTGCAGCCAGTGGGAATCAGCCCCTGGGGCAGGAGAGAGGGATGGGCTGCAAGAAGGGGTGAAGATCCCTGCAGGAGCCACAGCCCCTGCCCACTGCTGCTGCAGGAGCTCATGAGCAAACACGGAGTGTCCTGGGAAACTGTGAAAGGATTCACAGACATCAGGCCAAGAGGAGTCCATTAGATCATTTCCTCACTGAAGGCCAAATGTGGCTTTCAAATACCTTTTAAGATCCACATGGTGGCACACCCTTCACTATTAAAAAGTCTACACTTTCAGCAAGGCGCTGACACCCAGGAAAAGAAGGGCAGGTTCAATGGATTTTGCAGTAAACCCACACCACCCATTATCAAATAACCTTGGAAATCCAATTACAATGTCTGGCATCTAAAACATGGAGGATACTTCCCACTCCCATGCAAGTTAGATTAAAAAACTGAACCATGGGGCCCTTGAGACTTTCCTCATCCCTCAGCTGTTAGGTGTCCATTTTTTATTCTGGTTGTTAATCTCCTGACACTGATTAGAAATTTATAACAAATTTCTCGGTTGAATTTGCCTGGAGTTAAGCCTCAGCTTTTGGTTCTTGTTATGCTTTTCTCTCCTGCAATAAAGAGCTCTGCTGTGCCTAGAATTTCTGTACATGATGATATTTATGCTTTGTAATCACATCATTCCTTGATCTTTTTGATCAGGCCACCAGGCTGAACTCCCAGTCCCAGAGAGATATCCCAGTCTCACAGATAGCAGTTCTGAGCAGAAATGCTAATTTTGTGCTAGACTGGCTCCGCACCCAGCTGAGTGCATGGCACCAGGTTTAACATTGCTGTTACAGGAGCACAGGTCATGAATATGGGTAGTGGTTTGGAGATCAAACTCTTTGAAAGGATTAAACAGATTCCCCAGTCTCTGTAACAATATTTTTTTTTCAGTGAAGATGGTAAAACAGTAGAACTTTGTTCTTTTCCAGTATTTCCTCTCCTTGCGAATTACACAGGTGTTTCTTTCCTCAGCATCTTCTGCTTTACTCACCCTTTTTCATCCTTATGAAAACACAACAATATTTACTGTCTTATCCTGGTTTAGATTAAATTACAATGAGGCTGCCAGTCTCTCCCTCGGGATCTGTGTATAAACAATTGTGTTTCTTTATGTAAGCTCCAGGATCAGTAGCTGTAACAGCAGGACTGCAGCAGGCAGGGAGCCCAGCCTGGAGAGGAGCAGCGCTGAGCTGATGGCAAGTGCCTGCCCCTGGCCTGCACCCACAGGGGAGCAGGGATGGTGGGTGTGTGTCTGGGTGTGCAAGGGAGGGGTGCAGGGAGCCCAGGAGCAGACGCAGAGGAGGGACAGGCTGGAGGCTGGCATGCCAGACCACACAGAGTGACTTCGACACAAGGAACAATTTGGGAGGGCACCATAAGAAATTTCATTTTGAATTGGGAGTAAATAATAACTGTCCCTGGTAGCATGAGCCAATCTGTGCCCAGTGCACTCTCTGTCAGGCTGTAAAGAAAGGGGATTGCACTGAGGAAATAACCTGATTAATTTTCAGTTTCTTCTTCTAATAACTTTTCCAAAATCTGGCAACATACTCTGGTTGGAACAAGGTAATGGCATTTTGCAAGTAGCAAAATAATCTGAGAAACTGAGTTTGCAGCGCTACCTTTGGCAAGGAGGTGTTGGTGCTCCAGGGTATCTCCTGCTTTCACTGTGCAGATGAATCTGGCATCCCAGCTTTGTTCACTGGAGTTGGGAGTGTGGGGCTGGAAATCATGGAGCAGAGGACCAGCTCTCCTCTCTCACCTCATGGATAGCATGCCAATACATTTAAATCCCTGTAGCGGATACATAGATAATTGGGTCTCAAACAGCTTTTCAGAAAATTACAGCTGCACTGTAGGAATGGCTGGCTGGACACACAGCTGGGTTTTGGGGGGTACATAACACTGATTCCAGCAGCTCCAGCTACCTTGCTCCCAGCCCTGGCACCAGCTGGCAGCTCTGCGCACAAACAGCCCCAAGCTCTCATGAACCACAAGCCACACATCAGCCAAGTGACCATTCTTGTTCTAGCAGCAGTTTCTTCATATTGGCTGAAACCCTGGCGTCACTTACCTTCCTTGTGGCTAAAAATAGTAATTGTAGCATTAATTTATTAAATTATTTTAGTGGGGTGTTTACCTCTGAGAATGAATTAATTTTTTAAGGTGGGGTAGTGCAAAGATGATCAATGCTGTTGCATAGCAGCAGTAACTTAAAAACATCCCAGAAGAATCCTTTCTTCCTCTCTCTCTTTTCTTTGTGACTGGAAAAAATGTTAAAAACAAATCTCCTAATTTACTTGTAGCTTTAGATTTCTGCCAAGTGTATGTTTATGTCCAGTTTGAAAGATTGGGCGTGTAATGGAAGTGTTGAAATTTTCTCAAGCAGCCCAGAGCTGTTTGATGACATACACTACAAGGTCAGTCCTGTTTGCTGTTAAAACCAGTGGTAACACTTCCTTTAAATTCATGGGCAAACAGGATCAGGCCCTCTATTTAATTTGTATCTATCTTGGTAGGAGGTTTCTTGTTCCTCTAGAATGTTCCTATGGATGATCTCATGATCCCTGCTGCCCCTGAGTGCTGGCAAGGTCCTGGAGCACTTACAGCACTCAGATGTGACAGTGTGACAGATCACCTGCAGTGTCCTGTAGCCAGAGGGGCTGCAGGCTGGGATAGAGTGCTTTTCCATAAGGATTATAACATTTCCTCTCCACCACTGCCACGTAGAAATAAATGGAAAAACTGCTTTCATCAAGAAAACAAAGGAAACATACTTTATGCCTTCCTTGGGATTTCAGATGGATGTGGTTGAAAGGAAGTTCCTTACTCTGTTTCCAAATAAAAGTTAAACGAGACACTGAGGTTTTTGCCCTAAGTGAAAGGGAAGAGACAGGCTCTCTGTCACACCTTACCCAAGGCAGCTGCCCTGTGCAGTCAGAGCTCTGCTATGAGTCAGCTGCATATTTTGCTGAAGAAGTTACCAGAGCTTTTAGGGGACATGGCTAATCATATCTAGAAGTGAACACAGTTCCCCTGTATTTCCTTACCTGCTGCAGGACTCCAGCTACCATTCAACTCTTTGAGATGTCCACCATCTCCATAATGCACACAAAATCTGCAACTAAGTCACAGATCAAAATTTTGGACTTAATTCCTGGTATTGTACAGAACTTGCCCCAGACTTTCCTTAGAACAGGAACAAACAGAATCTCCCAAAGATTATAGTGTATTTTTTGTTAGGAACTGGCATTTTAATCTGACTGAAATGTTTTTGGTGAAGATTTAGAATGTCTGTTCTTGGCATACATCTCTACACCCAGTCTTGGATTTCAAAGGTCGGCAGTGTTAGAAGGTAAGATTTTGATTCAGCCCCCATCTCCTGGCAACAAATATGTTGTTCTGATTTTTTTCCTCTTTTCTCCATTTAAACATAAGAACAGCCACCACAGCATAATCAAAAAATACTCCTTTGTAATTTTGTACTTTCCCAAGCATTCAAAGAAAACAACAGACAGAGCTAATGCTCATCTGTGGTGACAGCCACTTCCACCACCCTTTCTCTCTTTAACCCTCTCTGTCCCTGCCTTGAATACTTCCAGCTGTGAGTTGCAGACATTTCCACACCATTTTCTTCCATGGCACTGTGGTATGTCCATGGAGGAGAAAAATTTTGTGTTTGTGCAGCACCTTAAACTCCCACAGGGACAGCTTACACTACTAAGCAGATATAAGTTTTACCTGGCAAGATTTTGGGCTGTGTTTTGTTGTGTTTTTATTACAAATACATAAATATGAGGCATTGGAAAGCTTGCAGATTTTAATCAGTTTTTGAGGTTTTCCCTTTTTCAGTGTCTTTGAAAATTCCAGATAAATTGTCTGTGTCCAAGGGCATTGCTATCTACCCAGCTCCTGACCCTCACCCGCGTGCCCTGTTCCAACACACACAAAAGAGACCCTGGGGAAAATCTTTTGAAGCTGAACCCTAAATCACATGTGAAAATGGAAAATCAAGTTCATTAAAAAACCCCAAACTATATCATTAAAGTTATTTTAGACCTTGTGGAATGCTTTGGGTTTGCAAGCACTGACTGGAGGAGCACAGTGCAGGGAGGGGGAAGCTCTCCCCTTGCAGCAGAGGCAGCTCTGGCAGCACAACAGAGCCAGGACTTTCTCACAGGTCAGTCCTTCTCCCTTGCAGTGCACTGTCCAGCCTTTCCTGGGGACAGGGGAAGCAAAGAGACACTGCTCAGGTATTAGATTGATGTCATTCATACCCATTGCAAGCAGGCTGTTTTTTGTTGTGGCCCACTTCCAATGAGGCACCTCCTGTCCCTAGTCCTGGAGAAGGACTTGCAGACCTTCCAACACTCCCTGGACATCAGTGACAGCACTTGTGTCCCTTGGTACTCCCTGGGCTGCCACTAAGCTCTGGGCAGGAGCAATGTACTGAAAAGGCAGGTCCTGCCCCTGCAGGGGTGCCTGCTCTGCTGGGACAGCTGCACTGAGCAGTGTGCAGAGTGTGCGGAGTCTGTGCAGGGCTCACCACGGGGCCCTGAGCCCGCTGGCCATGGGTGCTGACAAATTACTCACCTCACCTCAGCACAGCTGCCAGGCTGCTCTTACAATGAGCCAGGTCCAGCAGTCATGCCACAGGACACAAACCTGGTGATGAGTCAACTGCAATGGTGGGGAGGGGGAATCTGAAGGCAGAATCTTGTCCTTTTACTTGGAATGTGTTCAGGTTTCATTGGATAACACTACTGTTCTTGCACAAAATGCCTTGGGACTTCACACAACCACATGTTTATGTGATCATTGGAATTGTCTTCTCACCCCATTTCCATTTTCTCAGCCTGTTGGTTACTGTGCCTTCACTGTCTCCCTGGTTACAGCAGCCCAGAGTCCCAGGCATGGCTCAGGTCTGAAACAAACATGTTCTGTTATGCAGATTCATCAGGGTATTTCATTGGCTAATGGTGTCAGAGGTTCTGGGAAGAATTGCTTCCCTGCAAGGTGCTTCTAGCTAACATAAGAGATTGCAAAAAGTTTGGAAAGGAACTCTATGAAGGATTTTGAAAGCCTCAGACAGAGAGAGAGAGAAAGCTTCAAGGGCTAGCCCACTAGCTGATGTGCTGTTACTGGACATTTATTTTTCACCTGAGATATCTTTCTGTAACAGTTTTTCTCTCTACCTTCTTTCCTAGTCTCTCCTGTGAGATGTTCTGCAAAGACCCAAGCAGTGAAAGTCGTTCTGCTGATTCCCCCACGTTTGCACAGCCCTGCAGCTGTGGTTCCTCCTCTCCAGAGTGGCTGTGCTGCCTTGGTGGGACTGTGCAGCAAAGAGCAGCCGTGTCCCCTCAGGAACACAGGTGAGCCCTGCCAAAGGAGCCATCCCTGAAGCCTCTCACCAGGCATTCAGTCCTTGTGGGTTTCTCACAACTCTTTTGACACAGGTAATGTCTTCAGCTGTGTTACTCAGCAGCAGATGTGCATGGGGAGAAGCACAGCCCTGAGCATGACACCAGCCTGGGGCAGAATTCACTCAAGCAGCCCAGGCATTGTTGTGGGGCTGGATGCTGCTCTTTCTCCCCATTGCTACCTTCAGCTTCATGGACTTGAATGCTGCCAGGCAGGCACCCTCATCTGCTTCTGCATGACCAGCAACAGCCATAGATGAATGTTTTCCTGTAAATGCTGGTGTCCTTGCTTCTGTAATTACGCATGAGAGAGAGAGAAGGAGGGGAGAAAATGGGAGACAGACCCACTTCTGCTTTTGATATTTCAATCCCTTCCTGCCCGTTCTGCTGTGGGGGAGGGAAAAAAAAGGCATAAATAAAGAGATTTTTGTCTATTCCAGAAGGAGGATGGACAGAATCAGAACATGAATGGGAGGTCCATTGCCAGAACCCCCCCAGACATTAAGTTTTCTCTTACAGCAGGATGTCTGCTGGTCAGACACAACAAAACCCTTAACAAACCTTCCTGGGAGCTCCACACTGATGCCAGACCCCAAGCCAAGAGTTGGATGTGTCTGGCAGTAGTTGAGCCTTGAGTGATCACTTTCCCAACTACTGATTCCACAACCAGCTGCATTTATCTCACCCATCCCCACATCACAACCCACCCAAATCAGGAGTGCTTATCTTCCACCCACATTCAAAACACCCAGAAAGCCCTGGTTTCACTAGTATCCCAGGACAGGAAAGGGTGGATATGGGGCAAGGGAAAGCAGCTGGTCTAGAGGTTCCAGGTGAAAGTCCAGAGAACCTTTGTGGGCAGTGATGGTGCCCACAGAGAAGGAGAAGTGTCTCTGGCATTGCCATGATGCCTCACTCCCCAGCCTCAGGAGTCAGTGGGGCATTGCCATGATGCCTCACCCTGCATGGACTGAAAGAGGAGGTGAACCCAGCCATCCATCACCCCCACCTTTTTGTGGGCACAGACATTGAGCTGCCCAGGTTGGACCCTGAATGCCTCCCGACAGCCAGGAGGTGAAGTTAGGCAGAGCAGAAGAGGCTGTCTCTGGAGGAGCAGGGCTGTGGTACCCCTGGAAAGGAGGATCAGGTGCTGTGGTAGCCCTGAAGCCATCCTGCAGCGGTTACCTGCAGGGCTGTGCTCACACAGGCAGTACAGCACAGTGGCTGCTGAGCTGGAAGATGCCATACCCAGCACCACCACAATGCTCTGGGCTACCTTCCTGACAGGCTCCTGGTCCCCACACCCTGGGATCCCAGGGCAAAAGGTAAAACGAGGTGTAAGAGGGCAGTAAAGCAGAGTCAGGCACCCAGGGCCAGCCCCCAGCAGGAAGTGCCAGGGCTGGCTCAGGTGACCCCGGGATGCTCCTCTGTCTGTCAGGCTGTGCACAGAGGCACGCACGCACACAGGGGCTGTGCTGGACACAAACAGGTTTTATCAGTGCAGACATGGAAAGCACAGAGCTTCAGGCACTGCCATTTGGCAGCTCTCTGATATCACTAGTGAGAGGTCAGGGGTTCCATGGGAACTGGAAAGCTGACAAATGTGACCACTAAGGGAAGGGCTACATGCTTTGGCTGCTCAGACATCTCAGCCTCTTCCCCTGGTGCCAGACAGCCTTTGAGCAGGAGCTGTGACGTGCGCTGAACCCATTGCTGTTGGGAAGACACACCTAAACTCACTAACCCTGGTGTGCATGCAGCCTTTTCCTTTTACGCAATCTCCTGCACACACTGTGAGTCACACCCCACATGTCCAGGAGGTTTGTCTGAGAGAAGGCTTCAAATCAGCACCTTAACAGCTAAAATAGGGGTATATTTTGTATTTTATCGTCTTATTATAGGATATTTACAGAGGCAAAAATCCCTTTTTCACTTATAATAATATCAGAGCAGTTTCTAATGCCTCCCTTGAACAAAACTCAAGTAAATTTGTGTTCAAAAGGTTTTAATTTCTATAAGGAGTGCCTATGAATAAGTGTCAAACCAAGAACTATCACACAGACAGGCTGATGAGCAGAGGCAAGAGATTAATTACACATTGGCACTGGCTTAGATGTTGCAAAGACAATTAGCAAGAAGGTCAAGGGAATGAAAAGAAGTAGGAACATGCTCATTTTTCTCAGGTTTGTGGTGAGACTCCAGAGAGGTTTCCTGTACATCCCAGAGTGGTCAGAGCTTGATGTGTCACATCAATGAAAGCCACACTTTCCACCACACAGCCAAAGGAGGGCCTGTCCACACAGCATGGTGGAAGTTAATTTACTCTTGTTTTACCATTCCAATATCTCTTTGTTTTCAGCCATGAATGCCAACAAACTTAATGAGAATTAGAAAAGTCACTTAGAAGAGGAGCAGCAAAAGGAACTTCCCCTTTATGGGACCATTTGCTTTAATGGAAACTATCTAAAGATAATAACAAGACTCCATGATGATATTATTTGCTCATCTTCTTGTTCTCAAAGCACTTTTGAGCAAGCAAAATGAGGTTTCAAACATATTGGTAATATCTCCTGTGTATTAAATATTAATCATTATATCAAAGTAATAAATACAGAAATCCTGCCTAGTTATTCAAACAGGCAAATCCCTAATTGTGTGGGAAGCTGCTCAGATGGGCTTTAGTTTCAGCAGGAGATAAAATGACACAGAGCCAGTACAGTATCTGTGTCACTACAAGATTTACAGCCTGATTCCCTGCCTGGAAACAAAGGAACAAATAGCTGCATGTCACGCACTGAACTGAAACATTATGGATTATATTATTACTTGAGTTTCTACAGTACTTCTCAGTGGGGGAAAAAAAATTCTATTAACTCTCTTTTATGACTACCAGCAGGGCAAGGTGAAGGGAATAATCTCCTTCATTTATAAGGTCTGGGGGCCTTAAAACCTGAATAGCAGGCCAGGAGCTTTGTCACAAGGTCTGTCTCTTTCCTTTTCTTTATAAAATTCCTACCTCCATTAATCTGTGTTTATTTTCCTTCTGCTTTTTAATTTGCTTAATGGACTTCAGTTGAAGTCTCTCCTAGAAGTCAGAGGAAAGTAAACTCTGATAAATCCTTTGGGACTTAATAGTCACAGTTAAGCACTTCTTTGGATTATTTTGTCTGACTTTCATCTCTGCTGCTGCAGAAATGTCGGCTGCCTGGTACCGCAGCCCTAACCCCAGGACTTGAGAGCCTGGGAACAAACTGACAAAAGATATAAAAGATATCCCTCTCTCTTTCTCTTCTTTCTTTCTTTCTTTCTTTCTTTCTTTTTCTTTCTTTCTTTCTTTCTTTCTTTCTTTCTTTCTTTCTTTCTTTCTTTCTTTCTTTCTTTCTTTCTTTCTTTCTTTCTTTCTTTCTTTCTTTCTTTCTTTCTTTCTTTCTTTCTTTCTTTCTTTCTTTCTTTCTTTCTTTCTTTCTTTCTTTCTTTCTTTCTTTCTTTCTTTCTTTCTTTCTTTCTTTCTTTCTTTCTTTCTTTCTTTCTTTCTTTCTCTTCTTTCTCTTCTTTCTCTTCTTTCTCTTCTTTCTCTTCTTTCTTTCTCTTCTTTCCTTCTTTCCTTCTTTCTTTCCTTCTTTCTTTTTTGTTTCTTTTCCAGGCATGGAAATACTACAAGACTAGATTTAAACCTATGAAAGGCCACTAAGGTGTTGTCCATGCATATTCCCCATGCAGAAATCATGTCAGAGGCTCAATGCTGTCTAAGATTCCAGTGTCTGCCAGTGTCTCCCACTCTCAGACTTTGGTTTCCAGGAGAGGAAGAAGGAAGTCCCAGCTGGGCAGGAATTGCTGTGCCTGTACTGGACCCAGGATGTGTTGGGAGGCACAGCCAGGTCTGGGCAGCTCCCGCCTCAGCTCCCTGAAGCCAGGTACTGCACTGGAGGCACCAGGCACTGCATTGCAGGTACCAGGTACTGCACTGGAGGTACCAGGTACTGCACTGCAGGCACCAGGCACTGCACTGGAGGTACCAGGCACTACACTGCAGGCACCAGGCACTGCACTGCAGGCACCAGGCACTGCACTGGATGTACCAGGTACTGCACTGCAGGCATCAGGCACTGCACTGCAGGTACCAGGTACTGCACTGGAGGCACCAGGCACTGCACTGGACGTACCAGGTACTGCACTGGAGGCACCAGGTACTGCACTGGAGGTTCCAGGTACTGCACTGGAGGCACCAGGTACTGCACTGCAGGCACCAGGTACTGCACTGGAGGCACCAGGCACTGCACTGCAGGTACCAGGCACTGCACTGGATGTACCAGGTACTGCACTGGAGGTAGCAGGCACTGCACTGCAGGTACCAGCTGCTCCTCCATTGCACAGCCTGGCACTGTCTCACCTCAGCTCCCAACACAGATGGAGTAAGAAGGGCATTTCAGACCCCAACCTCATGTGGAATTTGAACTCTGGCAGCTCATAATGGGCATCAGAGCCCTCCTGCAGGAGACGAGACCTGTGACATTTCCCTGTTCCCAGTCCTACTGTCATCATCTGCTCAGTAATGTTTCATGTTATTAATCTATTATTTTCTTTTCAATGAGTAGGCTTTGAATGGCAGCCAACATTGGTATTAGTCTCTAAATACCTTTTTTGTTAGAAGTCCAGATCCTTTATGTTCTAACTCATATATTACTCTCTATGCAGCAGATTTATTTTTGCACAACATTTATTCCTGCAGGATTCACTTACTCAGAAGTTGCATTGTATAATTGGGTCCCAGCTGCCTATTTCTAATACTGAACAAAGGTTTGCTTTATATTTCATTTCAGCAATTTACTTTTTCATTTAAATTCTCCCATGTATGATAGATATTAGTAATTAGGTCCCATTCCACCAACCTTTCTATTTCATTTGTCTAATGATCAGACTTAAAAAAAAATATACTTCCATAGTTTTGCATGTTCTGGAGCAATTTACACATTTCCATCAATAGTGAAACTGAGGTATGAAGTAAAGACTTAGAGATTAGTTGTCTGACTGACAAAATGGGTAACTAATGGGCCCACTGACTTCTAATTTAGATTTTACTTCTATTTTGGTCCAGTCTGACTCTAGATGGAGGGCAACTTGTTCCTAAAGAAAATTCCAAACTCCTGGTTTTGTTTGACCCACTTGGTAAAGTTGTTACCTGTGAATGCATAAGCTTGTCTCTCAGATGCATCAAGGAGGCAGCCATGGAGGAGGTAATTCTGAACATTTTTGTGAAAATAAACCATCACATGCCAGAGGATAAGCTGAACCATTGGCAGGCCCCATATCACAGTGTATCCAGCCTTGACCACTTGGCCTTGGAGCTGTTTTTCTTTCTTTGATTTAAAAGGGCTCAGTCCCCAACATGCTAACCATAAATCCCAGCAATTCCTTCATTACCACAAGTACTATCTCAATGTGTTTTCTTCTGGTACTTGGTGGTCATCCACAGCCTCAGCTTACTCCTTTGTAGCCCCATCTGTCAGCAATAAGGAGACATTAATTAAATTAAAAGGGTTGGAAGTCAGCACGGTGAGGGCAGGTGGAAGGTACAACTCTGGGGTCTGAAGGCCTTGTTTAAAACAGGGATCCAGACCTTGAGGATACCAGCAAAAGGACTGTGGTAGCATCACAAGGAAATGTGCTCTTTGGAACAACTGAAGGCTTTGTCCAACTGTGGTGGCTGCCACCATTGCTACACAGAGCAGATAAACACAGGTCAGGGCACAAGAGAGCACAAAGCTCAGCTGGATGCCAAACCCTCCCAGGAATCCAGGTGAATATGTCCATGGTCTGCTCTGAGTGGTTTTTTTCTCTGGTTTGCTTTGGGTGGTGCTGCTGGTGTTCCTGCTGCTGCTGTCCCAGCTGGTCACGGGCCAGCACAGGGTGTCAGCACAGGGTGTCTGCACCCCTCCTCATGCACAGCAGGGATTAGGGAGATGAGCAGCCAGTTACACTCACTGATGGATCTCTTGGTATCAGCTGGAGACAAATGGCAGGAGCCCTGTTCTGGAGCTCTCAGAGCTGGAACAAAGGTGAAGATTCTATATCTGCTTCTGTGAAACTCACACCAAGAAGGAAAAGCTGCGCAGCTTGACAAAGCCCCGACTGGACTCTGCTCAGATGAGATCCTTTCCATGGTGGACAGGAGCCCCTGCAGCTTATTAGTCTGGCTCACTGTTCCATGCTCTGATGTCTGGGATCCTGCTAACAAAATTATCACATCTAGTCAGAGTCAAAGCTCCTTTGTGGGAACCATGAGTTTCCTGTCTTCTTTGCATTCGTGAAGAAAGACTTTGTCATGTTCCCAGGGTAGAAGTCACAATTTGCATTAGGAAAATATAAACAAAATGAAAAGATCGGCCCCATGACAGAGCCAGCACAACAACAGATTCAGGAAAGTACTAACTAAATGCTTCACAGTAGGCAGATTTTGATTTGTATTTATAAGACTTTTTGGTTTCAAAATACAGTGTTCTCTCTCTTTCATCTCCAAAACCCACTCAATACAGGACAGAAACATAGCTTTTGGCAGTCTTCGTTTTTCAGCTAAACTTGTTTGTGTTCCCTCTTAGCGCTTGAAGCAGAGCAGTAGCAAATTACATTACTGCTTCTCAGTTTGTAGCACAGCTGACCATGTTTTTTCAATAAAAATGACACCACTTAACTTTTCTGGGTCAGAAATGAAGCAGCAAGAAAGATTTCATTTGGCAAGAAAAAGTAGCTGGGAATCCAGAGCTTCTTACAACTGAGGCAAAATAAAGGATTTAGGTTAATTGGACTATTTACAAACTCTAAGCCCTTCCTTTAATTTCTGTTTTATGATGAAATGCATCACTGTGGCCACTTTCAGCAGTCTTCCACACGCTATGGGAATATTTTTCCCACTATGCCCAGCAATGGTGGTGGGCAGACACCGTGGAGCACAGCTTGTCCTTGGGGCACCAAGGGGAGCATCTGTGTCTGTCTAACCAAGGAATAGGTGTGTCCCTTTGACAAGGACCAGTACTTGTCAGCTGGATAGAAGGGGCAAGGATAGGCTGTCCATTGCTTCTAGGGCCATGTCAGCTTGGTGAAAAAATCTCAGCCATGCAACTTTTCTGAGGACTCAGATTTCAGTGTGCCTCACCACTGTCCTCTTTCCAGCTGAGGGATGATTCAGCAGAACCAGTCCTGAGGACACTGGTTTGGTTCTCTGAGGAAAACCTCCAGGGTAATAAGCCAGTTATCACTTCTGGGAAGAGAAAGCTTCTTGCTTCACACAGGCCTGCTTTTCTCTCTCTTTTCCATCATTTCAATCTCCTGACATCAGCATCCCTAAATGTGTCCTCACACCTGGAAACAGACAGAGCAGATCTCACTTGCACTGAAGCTGGCTGGGTGGCATCACAGCACACCTGATGGCAGCCTAAAACCAGCTGTAATGTCATGCCACTTTCAGGGGTTCTTTGGAGTTAGCCAGCCTACAAAGATGTCCTGAAGCATCTGCTCAGGCTTTGAAGGAGGTTCTAACTGAGAGGCACAGGGGGCCATGAATCCTGTGCTGCAGGAGAGCAGCCCTGCCTGGGCTGGGGTCTGCATCCCCACAGGAGTATGGATGGTCCAGTGCAGCCTGTGCCAAGGTGCAGGTGCCATGTGTCCTTTCCCTGGGGATGTGCAGAGCCCTGTCAGGGGGGCACGTGCCACTGGGCAATGATGAGTTGGGGTTTTTGGAAGAGCCTTTCCATGCCACCTGCAGCAGAGCACAGGGACCAGGGGCTGGCATCTGCTGCTGTACCCTTTTATTTAAACCAGAGACTCCTGCTTGGCACCACCCTGCACTGGGCCAGCACCAAACCCTTGATGCATTTGCAAGGCACCAGCACAGTAAGTGCAAAAGGCTTGCAAAAGGCATAATTGCACCTCTTGCCTAAAAGTGAATTTTTATCTGGCCTACAGCAACTCTCCTTCATGCACTATAAATATTTGAGGGATGACATTGGCTTCAGCAGCATATAATGGCAATGGCACTGAACCTTGTTACTGGGAAATGATCTATGTTGACAACCATACTTTGGCTTTGCCTTGAATTTTATTTTCTGCAAATGCCTTGGCATTTCTTTTGCAGCGTCAGGGTTTTTCTAGTCACAACAGTCTGTTTCATCCATGTCCTTATCTCTTAAGAACAGTGCTTTAGTTGTGGAAGGATTGTTGAGGCTTGTCTGAACTCAAGTAATTTTGATGTAGAGGTTAAAGGCAGCACTTTGGTTTATATTTGAAGGGGATTTTCAGATATAACTTCTAAAAGGAAATTCATACACAGTTGTTTTTTCTGGCAAACTGATTTTTTTTCCTTCTTCTTCTTATTCTTCTCCTTCTCCATCTCCTTCTTCCTATAATTATTATTATTTTATACTTTTCTTAAATTACTATAATTTAATCACTTTCATCAATTGAAGATATGCCACTAAAATCTTAATATATGAAGGTAGGAATATTTGACACACAGTTATACGCAGGCATGTATACATACACACACACAATCTTTATTTTCAATTAAACCTGCTTCCTAAACTCATTTTTTTCCAGAGGAAAAAAAGAGTTATAATATGAATTCTCTTGAGTTAATGACATTCACATATTCTCAGTTGTTTAATGGATAAGGTTTTTCTTGAAAAAAGTGTGTAGTTTGTTTAACTGCCTCCATGCCTATCTAAGAAAATTACTGAATGTGTTTTACTGTGACTGTTCTTGACACACATTACATACCATGTAATACTGAAAATGCTATTGGCTTAGAAGGGTATTTGAATTTACTTATGGATTGGAAAGAGAGAAATTAGTGTTGGATATAAATTTGTTCCTACTTATAAAGGAATTTAGTGATTTTGGGGACAATGTTTATATATGTTTACCCATGAATACCACACAAATTAACTGAATCAAATCCCTTAATACCACATAAGAAGTGGCAGGATGCCCTTCTAAAATTTTTTCCTCCAATAGAAAATAAATATTTTGGGAGTTTGTCAGATTATGATGATTGAAAAAAATCCAGACGCTAATTTGCGAATAAGGAAACAGATTTCCAATTTGTTGTTCATTTGAACTTCTTTTTTTTCCCATTTTCTTTTTCCTCTCTATTTGGTAACAAAGAGTGGTGCTGGAAAAGATGAGCAAAGAAAAGCATCACAACAAGCCACATTTTTGGGTCAGCCACAGCCACAGCATTCCACCCTTCCATTTACACCAGCTCTAACTAGGAAAGCCTTTGCATATACCCTCCTAACAACATCTGTAAACATTAAAAGCTTTCTAGGCTACTCATGGGTTAAAATTATTCTAGTAAGTGTCCTTAATAAGGAATTCAGACGGTTTCTGTTTGGTTTTAATTATGACAGCCTTTCATATAGGTCGGAGGGGCTCCTGCCTCTGTCCTGTGGAGACATTAAAGGTCCCTTTGTTTAGAGCTCAGGGCAGATCTGAGATCGCCCGTAGTTCACCTTTGGGAGGGATGTGAGCCGGGCCGGGCCCGGCAGGGTTTGTGCCGGCAGCCCCTGCGGAGGGAGCGCTCGGGGCGCAGCTCCGGCCGCGATGCTATCAGCATTCCGCGCTGGAGCCTGTCTGAGTGACGGCTGATTAATGAACTGCGGCCGCAGCTATCTGTGAGAAAGAGGAATTGCTTGTTTCACCCGTGCCACCGTCCTAATTGGGAAAGTCTGGCTCGCTCCGTGTACCAGAGACACAAAATGACTTTCCCTAAGGTCGCTGCAGTTTTCACTGATCTCTCCCCTGCAACACTCCTCTCCCCAGGAAATACAGCAACCAACCCTGGAATTTCTTTCTGAGGTAGAGAGACAGGAAGGGCTAACACGACCCTTCTCCTTAATAACTTTTATGATATGAAACATAGAACACAAGCTTGTTTCACAAGCACTTTGACATTAAAAGTCTTAGGCACTATTTCATCTAGAAAAATAACAATCTTGGGAGAAAATACAACAGAGCTCTCTGTTCTGATGCCTGAAGACCCTGGAACTTCTGTCCTTATATGAGATGTCTGGCAGTTTATTTGCTTTCTCTTTGCTTAGGTGGTGCAAGAAAATCATAATAAAAGGCAGAACATCACTGGCCAAGATGATCAGCCTGTGGCTTCAGCCCACATTGTCCCACTCCACGTGCACCAAAACAAGTGCTGGAGCTTCCACATTTCCAGCCCAGCCACTGTTCAGTGTGTTACAGAGCCAGTCAGTGAGGGAACAAGTCTCTCAAGAAACTTGCTGGATTTGCTGATGTTACTTCCCAATTTCTCTTGGCAACCAATTATTTTCTCATTCATGTTACACTTGGCAGACACTCAGGGTTTTCCAGATGGTAGACATGGCCTCTAGTTTGCCTGAGAGAAAATATCACTGAAACATAAGGCAGCAGAAGTTCAAATCTGAAATCTGAACATAGCATTAAATCTGTACTGACATTAAATGTCTCTGCCATATGTGCTCTGCTGCCAGACTGAAACATTTGGGGTATTTCAGTTATGTAGAAGATAAAATTGTTCTTGGTTGCATCCAAATGAAAAATACACCAGGCATCTTCCTGGACATTTGGTTCTCTGGAAGGTCTCCTAACTAATAATTCTCACACCAGTGATTTATGAGCTGTAGATGCTTCAAGCTGTGCTTGTTTGAAGGGCATTATTACATCAGAGTGTCAAAAAGACATTGAAAGCTCTTGAGGAGTCTTCAGTGGCTAAAATGTCAATTGCATTGACTGTGATAGCAAGTCTCACAGGAAATGCAAGATTTCTGCTGCGTGGGTGAGTCAGGACATAGGTATGCTTCCTCATCTTCTAATCCTCTGCCAAATCAATAAGTTCTTCTCAAGAATAGGATTTTCAACTGCAGTGTAGGGAGATATTGTGGGAGGCTTAATGTAAGCTGAGGAGAGTCTTGGCTTTGCAGAGCCTCTGCTAGCCCAGAGCCACCTGCAGAGTGTGGCAGGAGCCCTGCCATTGGTGCAGGCACTGGGCCAGCCTGACTCCTAGTTCCCAAAGTTCCTTCTTCAAAGGAAAATCTGAGTGGGCCATGTACTTTAAGAAAAATATCTGCTTTACTAGGAAACTATTTTGCCAAGATGAGTATGTCTGATGAGCTCACCTTGGTGTGCTGTGCCATGCCACAGTATCTGAGACTGAATGAAAATCCCTGTCTCTGGCTGGCTGCTTGTTTTATCCTGTCATCCTTTAATGTAATGGCTGGCAGTTCAAGGGAAACCTTTGTAGCTCAGGTCTGTACTCTCAAAACTCATGTACTGGGCCAGTGTCTGGGGGTTCCTCATGGATCCCAGAGGTGGGTGAGGGATATGATGTTAGCCTCCTTCCAGATTCTGGCACTGTGATGGGCTTTGCAAAGTTAAATAGCAGCAGAATTGTTTCTAAATACATTATCACACTGCAGAACCCAATGATTAGGGACCTCTGAGCTTAGGGGCAAAGCTTTTTCTTCTGCCATAGCCACACACCTGCAGCTGATCCTTCTCTGCAGGGGATGCTCCAAGGGTCTTGGTGGCACTGGATTTCTGGCTGTCCCACATGCAATTTTTGCAGAATCTGCTTTCAGAGGCCTCGTTTCTCTCCCCTGGGACTGTGACAAACACTCCAAGCACTTGGAGAGCCAGAAAAGCACTGTTGTAAAAACATCCAACAGAAAGGCAAAAAATATGCAAGTTACCTCAGTCCCTGTGCCCACATCAGCTGACTTGGCTGCAAAATGCTTCCAAATGCAGAAAGTGCACACAACTTTCTTCTGTTAATCAAACCTCTCTCTATAAATCAGTACACTGCTGCACAGAAGACATAATTAATTTTCAAAGATGTTGAGGGTATCTCCATGGCCTCAGAAGAGGCAGCAGGACCCAGAGATGATCCAGGAGGTGCAAAGCTGTGATGGTGTGGGAAGAGTGGGACTCTGGCTGCCCTCAGAGCCACAAAGTAAATGCTGCTGGTCCTCAACTGCAGTGCTGGTGTAGCTCAGGTATTGTTGTTACCTGCAGCACTCTCATTACCAATCCTGGTTATTTTTCGTTTGAATATGCTCTGACAGGGGAAAAGAGGATTAGACTCAGTATTTTTAAAAGGAAAGGAAGACAGGGGTGAATTCATCCCTGATTCATACCTTGTGCACCTCTGCACATTGCATACTGCATATAACTCAACAGGGATTAGCTTTTCAGAGGCAACCTGCAGAATAAATTTAAACATCTGGGTAGCAACAGGATCTTCATTACATACAAGGTAAAGTCAGAGAAACTTGGAAACTCTGTTGTGCTGAGTCCAGAGCTTGCCTTGCTTAGCTTTGTGTTTGAAGCCTGTGCACAGTCTTTGCGTCAGCCTGATCCAGCAATCCTCCCACTCCTTCTCAATCCCATTTGTTGGATGGCAGGCTTAATGCAGGCAGAGTGCACACATTTCATCTGGGGTGGGCAGTCTGGTTTAGAGATTTCAGTAGTTGGACCTTCTCAGGGGGACTTTTAAGGAATTGTATTAACAGAGCACATGGAGTCAGATTAGGTAAATCCAGCCTTCCTTTGACTCCATCTCCCAGAACTTCCCTGGCAGTTAGGAAGTTCCCTTCCTAATGGTGCCAGGGGGACAGCTGGAGGAGGCCTCACAGTGTCCACTTTTCAGGCTGATCTCAATGAACCTTTGTGGTTCCATCAATGCCAATGTGAGAACATTTCCTCTGAAGTCATTCATGTAAACAGCCCAGAGACAAACCCAGAGCATTCAGCTTTGTTCCACAGGACGGGGACAGTAGCCTGACTGTTGATTTATTTAAAAGAAGAAAAACAACAACAAAAAATGTCGCCAGGAAGTTGAATGACTATCAGGAAACTCTCACCAAAGGGACTGTGTTAAGCAGAGTATGCAAAGCCAGCAAACAAATCCATTAGTCTATAAAGTAACACTTTTTATTTGTAATTCTGACAGCACATTTTGCTATTCTGTTGGGGATGTCAATTCAGCTTCAAATCAATTTTTACCTTTTAAAAGCATTTTTAAGTAAGGAGTATTTCTTTAGGACTCTTTGTAGAAAACGGTTGTAATATTTTCATGCTTATATGTTTCCATTTTGTCATTAACATTTTTCCCAATGCACAAAGGCCAGAAATAGGTGCCAGGTCTAGGACTTCAGAAGTTATTTCTGTATCATGTGGAAGCTCTGCAAATCAGCTAGTGTTCTATTATGCAGTGGAAAAGTTCAGGGATATTAAGCTGAAGCACTTTTACACAAGCCTGCTGTATCTTCCCGTAATATTTGACCTCCCCTCAAAACTCTGGCTCCAGAGATTTCCTGCCCTCAAGTCTCTTTCTGCCCTCAAAGTGGACAGGTGGGAAAAACATCTAGCAATGCCAGAAGCATGGGCATTATTCAGAGGAGGATGTAAAATGAAAATCAAAATTCATCAATAGTCTATTCAGCAAAGAACATGTCCATTTAAGGTCAAGAGTTTTATTCTATGGGTCATTCTGGGTTTTTTTTAGTGGGGGAGAGAGTCCCTCCAATTAGGGTACTTTCTGGAAAGGGAAAATAACCCTTGTGAAAACCACACATTCAAATGAGAGCACAGGAGGAGTGAAAATGCTCAGCTCTGCTCAGCCCTACCTTGCATTGCCAGGCCCTTGGCTCAGGGCAGAATCTCTCACTCCACACAGAGCCCAGTGCTCCTCTCACAGAGGAGAGAGCATGGAGACTGGCCATGGGTCTGAGGTGCCAAGCTTCCCCTTGTTTCCACTGTCCTGCCACCCCATTTGTGCAGAGCCCTAGTTTGTGCAGTTCCCTGGGCTCCAACCGTAGGTGAGAGCCAGGCTTTATCCTCATGCAGTTCAGCTTCGGGCTGGAGACACCAGCTCTGATCTTCTTCCTCCCACCTGGGGAACTTTTGGATCATATGTAATCTGTGTCCCCATAAAACCTATAGAAAAGAAGGGTAAATTCCCTCTCACCCACTCTCATTTGTCTATGTTTGCTCTCATTGCTTGAAAAGTTTATTTGGGGTCCAGTTTGGACCCCAAAGGAAATACCCCAAGGAAATACCTTGCTACAATTTTCTACACTCAAAAAAGCAGGCATAAACTTAACTGGATCCTGAAGCTTTTCTATATCAAGGTCTTTTTGGTGTGTATTTCAGTCCAGTGCCCACCCACCACTAAGTGACTTGAAGGGAGGATGCTGCAACAAGAACTGGAGAAAGAGCCCATTTCAATGTCTGATACAAGCCTACATGCCACTGAGCTTCTATAAACACAGGATTCAGTCTAGATTACATCAGCATAAACCAGTTCAAACTATTCATTTGAGAAGAGAATATTTAATTTCATTAAAAACTGGAACTGCAATTTCACAGCTCCAATTCCTGGAAAATAATAAAAGCAGTGAATCAAGAATAGACTTTTTTGTTTAAAATGAGATGAATCAATAGAATAAAAATCTTGTTGGCACAAGTGATAAGAAAGTGTGCACAGTAGTTTAGTATTTGAAATGTTCACTATATTGACATAGTTCAGTATTGTAGGGAAGAATATTGCCTGTACTTTTGCCATTAATCCAGGTACCTCTTATTTGATGCTGATGCATCCTTGCTCAAAGCCACACTGCCTTTACACCTTCTTGAAATATTTTAATTCAGTATAATTTCCAAATGTGTTCTATTATTCATTGTTTCGGAAATATTCTTCTTTACACAGTCAGGTTTTTTTTCTGTGTGAGCATCACTCTCTCAGGGAGGAGGCCAATCATGTGTAGACCAGCACAGCATATCTAATGTACTCCTTCTCTAAAAGACCGCAAAAAAATACTGTTTCTTGCCCTCAGAGCGATTTAGCAGTTCCTTTCCACAGCTCTTATTGTCCCAAGCTCTCTGAACAGGCTGACACTAGCTCACCATGAGGCTGAGCTAGGAAAAAAGGGGTTCCTCATCCACTTATCCACTTTGCTGGGGATGTGACAGTGGTGGTGGCAGCAGGCTGCAGAGCTTTGGTCAGGTCTCCAGGCCTGGCTACCCACAGCTGGCTGGAGGCTCACCAGTGGGAAGATGCACATTGTGCCTCCAGCAGTGATTTATTTAGGAATTAGACTGGATGATCTTTGAAGGTCCCTTCTAACACAAACCATTCTATGATAACTCTTCCTGTGACTATTCCTTTTTGCCAGCACAAATGATTTTTAATTACGTCTTTTTTCTCCCAATATCTCCAAGATGACAGTCTGAGATCTGAACTTGCTGTCAAAGAACTGCAGGCAATAAAGTCACAGCCTGTTTGTGGAGCAAGCCACAGGTTTTGGGACCAAAAGGACCAACATGTTTGTCAGTAAAAGACCTTCTCTCAGCTCACATGGCTAAGGTAGTGCTGACACACCAAGTACTGCAGATAAGAGATTGTTCTGAATACCATCCCTGGATTCCAACTTGCTGCTAAAATATTGTGATTTTAAAACCACAAGGAGATGAATCACCAGTCTAGATGGTACACAAGTTGGTTCAAAATGCAGATCATTGATAATTGCCAGAGACTTCATTTGTGAGCCTTCCCTGCCTCTGGGCAGCAGCCATACAGGATTTCTTCCCCACGCTGTGGCATTCATGATCCACTGCTCCCTCTCCAAGATCCACCACTGACAGTGCCTGGTCTGGGTGCAGTGATTACGAGGAGAGATTGGGAATCTGATACTCCCCAGGGTGTCACATCAGAAGGAACCCTGTTACAGGGGCTGGTATGGATCCTGCTGTAGAAATAAAATAGCTCTGAAAATGCTACAGGTATTTAAATTGCTCATGAACATAAAGATTGGATTTCACAGGATTAACACTGCAGAGTGCTCTCGCTCTACCATCCTAACCACTCAGCCTGGAGGACCTGAAAGGGTGATTTTCTGAGTTACATGGAGTAGCATGACGGAGTAATGATTTAAAAAGCACACTTTCCTTGGACTAACTCTCCTGTCATTTCACATTTCAGTGACTATCAGGTTGTATAAAACCAGCCAGCTCTTCTTTGGCACAGGCTGTCCCACAGCCCTTGGCAGAGGCATGGCAGGAGAGGAGAAGCTGCTGGGAGCTGAAGCTCCCTAGTGCCTCCCAACACCTGTGCCAGGGCTACACAGCCGGGACCCAGCAGATGGCACTCCTGGATGGGATTTCCTGGATGGGGTTTCCTGGATGGATCTCCCTCCCTGCCCCATCCCCGCTGCCCTGCAGGGAGAGGCTGCAGGGCAAGGCATGCTGCGCCTGGGCACAGCTGAGCTCTGCCCTGGCTCCTCTCAAATCTCTGCTCAATCTGCCCTGGGCACAGGCTGGAACCGCTGCCAGCGCCTGACACAGCCTGACCAGGCTTCTGGGGGCTTGTGCTCCTCTGCCAAGGAAAAACAGCCAGGCCTGGCCTCTTTGGAAGTCATTCCTGGCTTCTCCCCTGAGCCTCGGTGGGTCAGACAGACTTTGTGTGAGAAGGCAAACCTGCTGGTTGGGCTGCACAGTAAACACAGCATCCCAGAGGTCTGGAGAGGTCAGCATCCCACACGTCAGAAAATCCTGGAGTCACAGAATAGCTGGGGTTGGAAGGCACCTCTGGAGATCATCCAACCCAACCACCTGCTCGCACCATGGTCAGCTGGAGCATGTTGTCTGGGACTGTGCCCAACTGGGATTTTCATATCTCCAAGGATGGAGACTCTGCAACTTCCCTGGGCAACCTACTCCAGAGTTTGACACCTTCCAGAGTAAAAAAGTATTCTCTTTTTTTTTTTAAGTAGAATTAGTTGTCTTTTAATTTGTGCCAATAGTCTCTTATCCTGTTGTTGGGCACTGTGAGAAAAGGCTGTCTCAAACTGCTTTACTAACCCAATCAACTATTTACACACATGACTAAAATCTCCTCAAACCTTTGCTTGGGGGATTTGATATTTTTTCTTTCTTATGAAACTGCACCAAAATTTAGCAAACCCAGTAAGGAATCTGTATAGGAAACACAATAGCTCTGAAAAGTCAAATTTATTAGATTGTTTATGAACACAAAAACTGGCTTTTAAAAAGGATTTTGCAGGATTAGCACCATGGAGTGTTCCCAGCTTTATCATTCGGTACAAGTAGGCAGGGTGCTACTTAGAGATCATCCCCCTGGGAGAAGCATTTCCGTGTTATGTTCCTAACACGGGGCTGAGATCCCAGCAAGGTGCAATCCCAGCACACAGCAGGTGTTTCTTGTTTTAGGCAAAGACTGCCAACCCCAGAAACTGGATCAAACTATTCCCAACTAAGAGGAAGAGATTTCAAGCCTGGATCTTGGACTCCCACAGTCGGCTGTTGGCAGATCCAAAACACTGAAGGTTTTTCTGGAACTGGGGCCCACATGTAATGCTGTTCACAGTGGGGTGAGATGGTTAGCTCAAGATCTTAGAAATGTTACTTTGTTAGTTTCATCCTTGTTGGACCTTACCACTGTAATTACAAGCTCCTGACAGTAGGATAGGCTGGGAATTTTGTGTGTTTGTACTTGACAAGCATTGGCTCCTCCACACAGAGATGTTTGCATGCCAAGCCATGGTATTCTTCACAGAATGATTTAATAGTGATTTCTTTATTTATTTCTGTGCTGCATCCTGCTTGTTTGCCAGTGGAAATCTGCCTGGGGGGTTTGTTTCATGTCTCTTGCAATGAGATGTGGAAATGTGCCTTCCCAGCTTCACCAAAGCACTCCCGGCCAGCACTGGGAGAGGGTGCCAGAATGTAACAGCTCCTGTGCCACATGGGAAATGCATTGTCTGGCTGAAAGCTGTGGGTCTTTGGTGGTTCTCTCCTCCTCCACTTTCTCCTCCTCCTCCTCCTTGTCTTTCAGAACAGTTGTTAATGGTATGTTTGATTTCCAGAAGAAGGAAAGCACTATCTTTCAGGCCTGCCAAGAAGCCTTATCGGCATACTATGCCTGAAATGTAGATTTCACTTTAGTCATGAACCCACACTTATCATGTTCAGCTTTATTAGTCCCACCCCCTCAAGCTCTTTGTTTAAGAGAAGTCTTTCAACCCACTTTAATCCCTTCTTCCTGCAGAATGGAGATAAAAAGTCTTCCCCTGATGTATTGTTTAAAGCTGAGCATTACACAAGAGACACCACAAGGCTCGTATTGCAGCTTTTATTGTGTCCAGATACAAGATCACGTTCAGACTCTGGAGCCTTCACATATTGCATGTTGAGACACAAAAACAGGTTAGAAAGGATCTGATGCAAACCTTGCTGGAGTCAATGAAGGGCTACTGTCAGATGATTGCAACAGGTCTTTAATCACAAATTCAATTATTTTAGCCAGAGGGATTTTGGAGGTGATTTAATGGGTTTCTAGATACTGGCTTTAAACATTTCACCCAAATCAGCTTCTGACAAGGAGTGTGAGACTGTCCTCCATATACCCTTGACTTTAGTTTAGGTAAAGCTCTTTATGGGAGCATGAAGTGTATGAGACCATTTAGTTGAGTTTTAGTAATGCCACTCTACACTAGAAAGAAGAAAGATGCAGCAGTGGGGTTTGTAAGAGTTACAGCTGACATCCTAATTATGGCATCATTTGAAAACTTCACCTCAGACATTAACAGAAAAAATACTGAAGATATTAGAGATAGACTCAATATGTCCTGAATGTTGCTTTAGATTCATTGAAATGGCACTGGATTTTTTCAATAAAATCTGTGGAAAAACATTGAAGGGCTGTCCCATGCCCATCTTCAGGTAACATGAAGGCTGTAAAAAAATCTGTAAAATTCTAAACAGATTTGTACAGCAGAAAAGTGATGATGTTATAGGAGAGAACAGCTTGTCATGGGAAAAGTGTCTGCTTGCCAGTCATGTACCAGAGACATCCAGCAGCACATCTGAGCAGCAGAGATATCAGAATGAAGACATCTTGTTCTGTCTGCAGCTGGCCACAAAAATATGCAAATTTCTTTCATGTTTCTTCCTCCCTTCTGTTGGTGAATACATCCTGTAGAGGGATGGCAAGCCAGGGGATCTGAGGTAAAAGTTTCCTATGGTTGGCAGGAAAGGCTGGGGAAAAAAAGGATTAAAGATCTGAATGGATATGCCGCTTGATAAAGTCAGTATTTAAGTTCTTGTTCTTAGCACGCTCCAACCCAACTGGACATGCAGATTCCCACCCAGAGCTTTCATCTCTCAGGCTGTCCAGATGGACCAAACTCACACTTGTCAGTGCCAAAGTGTAGCCCTGAGCTCTGCAGGGTAGTGTGGGAGGAGAACAAAGTACCTCCATTTCTACAGTCCTTTCCCAGGCCCTGTAAATCCAGTTGTGGTCCTGGGTGTAGTTGTGCATCCAGGCTGCAAATTAAAGCTTCAAAGGAAGCCGGTGTGGATTGGTACCTGTCCAGTCAGGCAGCTTGGAAAGGCACAGCACAGAAACCTGAGCTGGTATAACAAGTCAGCAGAACACTTGGGTTTACCTGAATCATCATCATACCTTACTAATGAAGTTGGGGGCTCAGCTAGCAGCAAACTTTTTGGGAAGTCAAGATCCCACAGTCCTAAATTGACTTGAGTATCCTTACTACTTCTTCTCAGACCCTGAGATGAGTAAACACACAGACAAGATCACTGGCATCTTGGGGTGAGAGTATATGAAAACACACTGAACTGATTTTATGGAAAGTCAGTAAAAAGCCTCAACTGGCAAGGAATGCAATGAGAGAGTCTCAGTGATGATGTTGAGGTGCCAGAAACAAGAAGCAAGCAGAATTCAGGTGGTTGAACTCACTGGACTGCTGAACTTTATCTCCAGGTCTTTTGGCTTTTCCTCTCGTCACACAAACAGCATCAGAAAGAGGGAAGCAGGAGCCCAGGTACCTCCGAGCTCTGACAGAACCAGGGTCTGGTTTGTCCTCTTCTGTTCCCTGGCTCCTGTGTCCTTGGCTGTGCTGTGTCCACCTTCAGCAGTAGGATGGAAGAGCCCTAAAACATATTGCTCTGGAGCATGATTATTAGGATTTTCTTGGGAGAGATGAGCAGTCCTTCCACTACAGCATGTGAGGGGCCTTACTCCGCCAGCTGTAGTGGGTAGTGGTTCTTCCAATGCAGCCGTGGAGAAGCACTGAATTCCTACAGAGAAATGCAGAATTTATTCTATCCCTTTGTTCAGCATTCTTATGATTTATCAAGCTACCCAGTGAATTTTTTGGATCAATCTGAAAAGGCACCAAGTTTTTCCTGTGGGCTGGGAATTATTGTTCAGGATCTTGCCTTTGACTCTGCTGGGCCCAGATCCACAATGGTATGTGGTGAGTTTGCAGACATCTGTCAGCACATGGCATCCATCAGTGGACTCCTCTCTATTTTTGGCAGCCTTTGCCAACAGAGCCTGTCTCTGTTTCCCTGAACTGGGATCAGGGCTTTTTTTTTTTTTTATTTTTTAAGATATCACAAGTTTTAAATTAGGGGCACATACATGTAGGGCTGCAAAGCACTCAATGTGTTAGGTCATCATAGCTTCTGATGGCTGTAACAGTAAATTAATTGAGATTTTTTAGTTCCTTCAGCACAGAGCCTGACATGTGCACACACATAAACAGCCTGTTGAGCTTGGAGCTCTAAGACCCTGGTTTCAACAATCTGTGTGACCCCTTCCCACAGCTCTTCAACACGCCAGTGAAGGACATACATTGAGGGTCAAGTCTGGTCCATGATGTTGACTAACCACTTTAACATTATAAGATTAATCCATGTTTCTGACATAAGAATGAGATGTGGAAACAGATTTGCATAAATGGGTCAGTCTGAGCCTCAGCTTGGAAAAAAATAGTTTTTGTCTCAGATAAGTGAGCAGCAAGGAATCCCATGTATTATGTTTTAAATAAGCAAACTGTCCCATAGCTCCTCAAGCACAAGACACTGTTGAGTGGTTTTTTGAGGGTGGACAGACACAACAACAAAAGGAAAGGTCTGAAGGCAGCCACAGGCAGGAGGCATGCACTCATCTCCCTGGTACTGTGAAGTGATGCATATGTATAACCCTCACTGCCTCATTTGACACCTCAGCAAGGCATGTTTGCTTGGTCTGGACACTGTTAGAGCAGCCACACATATTCTGACAAGCTTCTTTGTCCCTTCCTGTACCCCTGCATTTGATATATGTGTCAAGGAGAGATAGGCAGTGTGTGTTTCGTTTGCTCCCTCCATTCTTCCCTTAACTCTCCATCTCAGTGCTCCACACACAGCACTGTTTCTCATTCACAGAAAAAGCATAAATCAAAAGAGAAGCCCCTCTCAGACCCCGCAGTTACAGTGTGGAAGCTGCACCACTTCAGTGTGGCCAGGAGCAGCACTAGTAAAAGCTGGTGGATGGGAGAGGGTTTCCTGCCTGACCAGTTTGGTATCATTGCTGGCATTTTGCAGGTTCTGGAGATGATGATGCAAGATACCTGAATGCAAAATCAACTCAAGTCAATCGAGCCAGAGCTGCTGGCATCAGCCCTGAGGGGGGGAAGGGAGGTGGAGGCAGAACCTTGAAGCATCACAGTTGAATATTTCATGCTCGGGGCTGCCGGAAATCCTGCTGCTCTGGCATGGAGCAGCTCCTGCCCTTGGAGGCAGCCTGGGCTCGGCTCCCAGTGAATTTACCCTGCAACAACCAGATGCACAGGAGTGAGGGTTTCTGCAGGAGCCAACCTGGACCAAAGCTGAGTCTTTGTAAAGTTGCTCAGGTACTGTGCATCACACTTCAGGAATTTTACAGCACTGGGAATCCCAGCCCTGCATTTCCCCAGCTGATGGGGAGTTGTCTATAAATCAATGACTATTTAGCATGATTTGTCTTTAAAGCCCTGAGTTAGCTTGGCTGACAGCTGCCTGACAAAGGTATTCATTATGCCAAATGGGTGAATCAGGGGCAGCCCAAGGATGTGCACTGAGAGGATCTGGCTCCACCAAAAAAATCACAAGACTTCACTGCCTCACATGCTAATGGCTTCCATGCCCAGAGAGCATTACCAAAAACTTTTAGTAATGCCCAGAGAGTGTTACCAAAAGCCCTGAGTGTGAGAGAGGTGCCCGTGAGGAATCTTTGAAGAGTCCCCTGAAGACAGGGCATGCAGGAAATGCCTGAGTGATGGCTTAACTGGCTGTACCTCCATGCACGTGAAGTCTGCGGGGCTCCTGTCATGCACATTATGCCCCTAATGTCTTTTCAAGAGAAGGCATTTTCCTATCCATTTCTGCAGCTACGTGTCTGAAATGCACTTAAGTCAGGTAAAGCAATTTGCTTGTATTTACCTCTAGATCAAAAGCTGTTCTGATATTCAGGTATATTTGAATTACAATTAAACTCACAGCCCTTTCCACGCCTGTGTTATCACTCTGGTTTGAGGCAAGTGAGTGGGAGTTAGAAGGTGCCTGAAAGTATGGGCATTTTTAACAACATGAATGAGTAAGCAGGAAAGGTTTTGGATTGCAGATGTTTTAGTTCAGCTTAGGGGCAGACATTTAGGTAAGCTTTCCTTAAAAGTCTGAGCAACTGCAGTTCAGACGTGCTGCTCCTAGGCGAACACTTCCCTATCTCCTCTCCTTCAAACACAGCAGCTGTGCACTTGTGAGAAAAAGTGGTGTCAAATTAATAGTCAGTAATGGCTGAGTGCTGATGAATCTCTCAGATGAAAGGCACCATATAATTACAAACTTTTGTCATTGTTTGTTATTATGAAGCCACCACTTAAAGGGCTGTTACTTCTAGAAATTTTCTTTTTTATGTGATTACAAGATTTTTTAATGGTTTGAATTCTTGCAACTCGCTAATGTTTTATTCTCAGGCTTTTGGGGATTTTTTTCTTTTATTTTCATTTGGTTCTCTTCTCTAAAAGAGGTTTTTGCCTTTTCTGTTCCACGAGGTTTCTCAACATGCCATACAGGTGGTGTAGACAAGATATTTGCTCACCCACACTGAAAATGCTGCCTGAAAGCTGAGTGTATTTCCAGGCATGTCTTAGCTGAAAATGCAGTATTTGAGCCTAATCTTTTGTTTCTTAACAGTGTCTCTGTAAACTGCAGTGCTTGTTTGAAGTAGACAACACTTGTGAAAGAAGATGGAAAAGTTTTTAGAAGTAAAATTTGATCAAGTCCAGCAATGATCTGGCCTGTGCATCTGTGTATGTCTGGGCATGTGTGCGTGCAATGCCAGGCTGCAGCTTGTAAATAAGAACCACAATAACAAGGCAGATATAAAATAAACAGCTCACAAGATCAAAGAGACATGTACTCAATATATGTGAAACAGAATATCAGACATAGCAGTAAATTCAACCAGCCTGGAAACTTAAACCACTTCTATGTCAAGACCATGGCCGGATTAACTTCATAGAGTTTAGTGGTGAGCCAAGGACAAGTTTGGCATGGGATGAATTTTTTGTTCTTGGGTAAGTTGTGGCATAATGTTGAAATTATTGTTACTGAAGTATGGCTGACTCAAATTGCTGAGGCTCCAAGCAGGAGTTGGGTTGTTGTGAACAGAAACTGCATGCAAAGTTAACAGAGACTAGTTTGGACAGTGATTGCTTCCAGTTGATTAAAGTGAGATAACCATCCTGCTGAAAACTGTAACTGAATTTCCACAACATTCACTCAGAAGGCTTCAATTAGACTACTGTGCATGCCTTCCTCTGCCCTGGAAGCCACCCTGCTGCTGCTCCCTGAGCCACCTTGACACTTGGGCTCTCACCTGCCATGTGTCTGTAGAAGGTGGAAACACACATCCCCAGCTTTCAGAGGAGGGGATGAACATTTCCAGCTTTGATCCAGCTAGCTGTTTCCCTTGGTTTGCTACTACAGTTTGAGAAAGGTTCAAACAGAGGAGCTGAAAGCTTTGTTCTTGGGATAAAAAATTCTGGCTTGTTGGGTTTCCTCCTGCAGGACCCTGGTTCTGAGCTGCATGTAGAGACAACTCACAGTTTCACTACTGTGTCTTCAGCACAAGTTCTGTACATTGCTAATGCTTTGCTGGGCAGGGACTGTGAGGTGAGTGATGAAACTCTGGCCTTTACAAAATTAGAAATAATCCAAATATGGAAGTACTGATATTGCTGAATTCTTAAATGAACAAAGAGCTTCAGACCTCAGGGAGAGAGTAATGATTCAAAATTGTTTGAGAAATATAACCCCGGAGTATCCCAATCTCTTTATAAAGTAACAAACAATACCATTGCATCTCTGACTTTTGTGATTCATTCTGCTCCTTTAAATCTCCACCAAAACAGGTTGCAATGATTACAAGTCTTCTTATCTTTTTTTAAGATGAAAAAGAAAATTTATCTCAGTCCTAAGAGCTCATGTATGAAAGATGCTCTTAACCCAGCAGGCCTGAGAAAAGACACCAGTGCTGCTCTTCTGCAGTAGGAATACAGTGGGAAAAGGTTCTGCAAAGCCTTCAGGATCCCAGTGATGCCAGATAGTCCTGGTGTTTGACTGCTTTATAGGCTGCCCTAAATAACTCAGCTTCCCCTTGCTGATAGCAGAAGTCTGCTTTGCTTAATCCCACTGAACAGCAGAAGGATCTGCACTTCTGATGAGCATTACTTGTGAACCTACTGATAACACCTCCTCAGAGGAAGCAAGCACTGCCAAAATGATAGCTCCTCTGCTGACCCAAGCTATTTAAAACACAAAATAAGGAGGTTATGTTACTTATTATTGGATCTAATAAGCAGCAGCGTGAGATTTAATTTCCACAGTGTATTTCAGAGATTTGGTCATTTCCCAGCACTGAAGTGCTTGTGTCCCAGCCATCTCCATTGGTCACAGCTGAATGCAGAGGTGTGTCAGGTCTCAGAGCAGAGGACAGAGAGGTGTCTCCAGTGCTAATTCTTGGTCATCTAGTGAAAAAGTAGAATGGTGGAAGTAGCTGGTAAAGGATGCCAAAGAGAGGTACAGAGTATAAATGAGAGTGATAACAGAAATTCCTGTTTCCAAAGATATCCTGAAGGAGTAAAGCTACAAGATGCCATATTATATAGTTTTCTTCTTTTAACTTTGCTGCAAGACATACTGATTGCACAAATGGCTCCCAGCGGAAAAAGGGATGGGATTTTGACTTGTTTAAAAATAAGAGTTTTTCTCTTCACTGTGCTTAGTATTAGCCAATACTGCCTCAGAATTGCAGTGTTGTAATATTTTTTTTTTCAAGTTGCTTCCATTGCAACCTGTTTTGTTTCTGTACCCATATTATGCTTAAAGAAAAGTAGCTGCATAGCTAGGGTTTTTTGTCAAAAAATTTATCTTTAAGTATTTGCTGCTTTTTTTTAGTAAGCCTTAAGTAGGCCACTTTTTTTGCAGTTCAGAAAACTATATTCTGCAATTACCCTTAATCTTATTTGTCCTTATCCTGAACTGTATCTTTTTTTCTTCGTCCAGCTGCCATCTTTATACTGGGAAAAGTATTTGTGGAAGAAAAGCCATTGATTTTTATCTTCAGTGCCATCTAAAAAAGATATGCATGGGTTTATTCATGTCTGATGTTAAACCAAAACGATAATTTGGAAGCCATATATTCAGAATGTAAATGACTCATCTTTAGGTGAAACTGACCCTAATTAGATCTAGATCAGCCATCGCTTGACAGAGAGAAAGAACATTCATTTTCTCTGAAATGTGGTAATGGCTAGGAAACTAGCCCCAGAACCTTAAATTAAAAGCAGGTTTTAACATGCTGGCTCCATTCCTGCCTTCAATATCAGCCTCTGCCTGTTTTAGTTAAATAAATGGTAACAAAAGAAGACAGACTGGGTGACGTTAAATAAAGAGAAATTTAAGAGAGCAATTATAGCATTAAAAGGGGCCAGAGGTGAGGAACTATAAACTCTGTGGAACAAAG
The DNA here is from genome assembly GCF_047830755.1 of Zonotrichia albicollis. Taxonomy (NCBI): domain Eukaryota; kingdom Metazoa; phylum Chordata; class Aves; order Passeriformes; family Passerellidae; genus Zonotrichia; species Zonotrichia albicollis. The sequence continues at coordinate 15,711,970 of NC_133819.1, forward strand.
TGCAGCATCGCAGTTTCTCCAAAGCTTTGTTCCCTGAAACCTCGTTAGTTCTGGTCACGCAAGGCTTTCTGTGAGGGAAGGTGCGGGTCCCAGCCCAGGGCAGGGCCTGCGCCCAGCACTGCTCTGGCCACGCTCCCAGGGTGCCCCTGCCCTGCACAGGCAAGAGAGGGGTGGGATGGCACCTGGCAAGGCTGGACCCCGGGCTGCTCAGTGCCTCTGCTGCTGGGGCATCTCCCTGAGCAGCATCTTATTCTGCCGCTCCATCTCACTTTTCATTTCATTTCCACACAATGAATTACTTGCTCTTCTTCCCCAAAGTGCCAAACCCCTTTGGAGAAAGGGGTTTGCTGGAGAATGGGCTGTCTCTCCCACACACAGGTTTTGAAGGATTTGTGTTAAGGAGGTAACAAAATACAGGTTTTGAAGGATTTGTGTTGAGGAGGTAACAGTGAAGGAACAGCCCATCAGAGTCACTTAGACTCCCAAAAGAACAGTTCTGACCACGGTCTTTTGTAATGAAATCAAAGATATCACTGCAAAATCAATTGCTCTAATAACATATGGTGGGCAAAGCTCAGAGGATTAGAGCTTAATTCATAAAAGCACCCGAGAAAGATGCATAAAGGAGAATTGAATTTAAAAAAAAAAATCGTTTGGGCCTCACTGGCTTTGAAATGTGATGCTTTTGTTATGAATGAGGCTATTTAGGCATCTGTGTTGTTTGTGCATGTGTAGTGGGACATAAGAAACACGCTCACGACCAGAACAAGTCCGTAACCTGATGTTCTTGAGTAGTTCAGGAGACAAAAACCACCCAGTTCAATGCTTTCTAAATGCTTAGTTGCAGGAGGAATGATGTGGAAAGGTAAAAGTTGCTCATCAGCTGGCTTTTGCACTGGAGCAGAGTCCTGGTGTGCAGTCATCACTCATCATCACCCTGCACCTTGCAGGGCCCAAGCAAACCCAGCTTTCACACATCTTCCTTCTGGAGATTAACCTAAAACATATGCATACTCTGGAAGCAAAGAATCTTACATCAGCTAGCACACTACAGCTGGATTTTCTTGACCTAGCAAGTCCTGCCAAGGGCCAGGGAAGGCATTCCCAAACAAGCATTCAGAAATTGGGATGTGTACCAAAAACTAAAAATGAAATTTTTAAGATTGATAACTTTCATATTGCTTGCTTTTGCTTTCTGCTTTCATACTGTTTCAACTGCAAGGTTTCCATGTTTTGATAACTTCAAGGAATGGAGAAAATAAATATCTCAATAATTACATGAATTTGGGATTTGGGTATTTGCAAACAAACCATTAAATAGTGAAAATTGCAGTGCTAGCTGAAAGCTGTCGAGACCTTCAAGAATCTAATGCCTAAGTCAGTATTGTCCTGTGTAATATTAACTTTTTGCTGGATACTGCAAAAGCATGTGGAGCATGGTAGAAAGAGGACAAGGGGGAAAAGTGTTCACATTATTATTGATCAAATTTTCAAAGTCAGTTCACATGAAAATTAATTAAAGCACTCTAAATGTCAGTATTTAATTTAAGATTCTGTTTATGTGCTGGAGTCTGCAGTACAGGTACCTGACAAGTAAGACATAATCAGTTTGCTCTGAGATCCTTGTACAAAGAATACCTGCAACAAGATCTCTTATGGGATCAGTTTCCCTTGTGGTTTTAAGGTAACTTTTACAAATGCAGGACATGTTGAATTTTACAGAACTCCTGCTGGTTTCTGGGTCCTGACACCTTTAGCTATCTGCAGTATTTGCATCCTAAAATATTCTTAAAATGTAGAAGAGCAAATTTTATGGCCCTAATGGCTTGTTGGTGAATTTCAAAGTGGTGTTATCAGCACTGGTGCATAGGTCTGGGGAAATGTCCCTTTTCCATCACCCAAGAAAAAAGGAAGGGCAATGTGCATTTGATTATTTAGGAGAAATGAAAATTAAAGTGCTTGTTCCAAGCTGATAAAGTTTCTTTGAAAGATAAAAAACTCTACCCTCCCCAATGGCATTACTACAGTGGGAGCACATCATCTCAAACCCCTATGATTTCCCAGGAAATTCTGTCTTTTTCCAGGCCATGCTGGTACTTGGAGGTCATTCCTGACAGAAGGCAAAAGGGTACATGCTCTGGTTGCCTTGTGTAAGGGTTTTGGACTGTTTGGGGTTTGTCTTTGGTGTGGTGTGGGAGGAGGGAGAAGTATTCTTTAAGTTTGAGGAGATTTTGTGGAACTGGTTGCACCATTTAGTCCCATCTCATGCTCCAGGTCCTATCTCAGCTCCTGATGAGTCAGGCTCATTAACCTGGTTCTAGTTCATCCTGCCAACACATTTCCCTGGAACTACATACACACTTCACTCTGGGCATGCTGTTGAGCATTTTGCCAGATTAAGACTTTACTGCTCATCTAAGGACTGCTCATCTAATACTTAATCAAAAATATCCCATTTTTCATGTGTATTCCAAGAGCATAGAGTACAAACTTTGCAATATTCAAAGACTTGCAAACACTTGCAAACAACAAAGAATACAATTACCTCTAATAATGAAACCAAAATGATTTGAAAGGCAGGACCTTGTGAGTTGAGACAATTATCTATAGAGTTTTTTACAGCATCTTTCTTATACTTTTTATGCTTTAATCATATGCATCTGCTGCAGAGGGTGGTGTTCTCATGTAGCAAAGGACAGGACATTTATTAGCAGAAACAAAAGAAATTAAGTCTCTGTTTTTTAGGTATTAAGAGCTCTCCATGTCCACATCCTGAGAAGGGCAGCCCTATCAAGATAATCTTCTTGTTGTTGCTCTGTGTATGTCAGCTCCTCCATGACTAATGTGTCCCATATTCTTATCATCCAAATCTTGGCATCAGATGGTTTCTTTTAGAGTGGGCTGTGATTAAGCACAGAGAGCTCAGAGATCAGCTTGCATGCCTTGCCTTGAATGAGGCTGTAACCAGCACACTGAGGATAAAGACTTCCTGAGGAGGATGGAAATAGCACCCACATGAAATATGAAACACCAGCTTCTGAGCCTTCAGAGATCCACCTGAGCCCAGAAGAAGGACTGGATCCTGCATGTCCCTGTGAATCCCAGCATAGTGCTGGAGCTGCCATGCTGCTATCTCTTTACATTTAGGAAGAACCTGAGCAGTTCAGGGCAGGGGTGAGTGGTCCATACACCAGATGGAGATGAGGAAGCAGCAAAAGTAATTCACTAAGATCCAGAGACCAGCTTCTCTCAGCATGTATCACTGGATAAAACCTGGCTTAGCCAGACCCCTCTAAAGTGATTTTTGCCCCATACCTTCCCGGTCAAACGCAACAAAAAAAAAAATCTGCATCCAATACAGACTTCTCACCTATAATCAGCCCTCTCCCAGGGACCTGCACAGCGGTGCCACAGCTCTTGAAGATCACAAAAGCCAAGAGCTGAGCACCAGCTTCCCCAGCTTGGCTGCTGCAGGCAGCACTGCTGCTGCTGTGGCCAGGTGCATCTGCTCCCTGGCACCAGGGATTCTGTCTGCAGGTCACCCAGCATGGGGGGATTCACACTTTGGGGGGCCCCTAGACTGCTGCTGTGTCCATGGATTCCTTTCCTTCTAAGGCTTCCCACAGCTTTGCTGTGTTATCTACTCTTTTATATGTATCTACAGCTTCTCTGGTATGAGATTTTTCACAGAGACCAAATCCTGTTTGTCAGTGTTCTGAGAAAATGACAGAAAGGGTTAACTAGAGTGGAGGTGGGTTTTTTTTACATATAGGACACTTGTTCTAAAGACAGGGCTTAGAAAGATGAATGGTTTGGTGAGTTCAGATCAGGTAAATTAATCAAAAAGTACTTTTCTTCTTGGAAAAAGTTTTCTCTCTGACAGTCTGATGTCCTTGAGAAAACAAGATGAAGAACCTTTTGATTTGATGTTTTAAACAGAACTTTGTTTATTCTTTTAATCAGAAGCTTTTTTTAACTCAAGAACTTCAAAAAGAAGTGCAAACATTTTCAGGGATTACTCTGAAATAAAGGGTTGTCTTAGATGTTAAATCAAAAGTTTCACACTGAGTCTCCCTGTCTTACTTTTTTTTTTGTCTTTTCATTGCAAATTCTAAAAATTTCCTGTGTCTGTTCAACCTAAATTTATTTTTCTTATCAAGCAGATATTGCCAATTTCCAACCCAATATATGTGTATGTCCATGCACTGATCAGTGCTGTATAAAAAGTAGCAGTGCTGTATTGGTCAGTGTCTGGTGTATATGTCAGTCATGGCTCTGTTGGCTGGGCTGTTTCCCACAGAGATGATGATGATTTAGGTGTATTCCAATAAAAAAAACCCCAGTCATACCCTGTGAAGTGTGGCCCACTGTTATACATCACTATTTTGCTACCATATCTGCTGAAATATTTGTCCTGCATATCTTCTTTTTCTACCAAACTTCACCAAAGGTCACGAGAAATATAATACATAGTTCACTGAAGAGGTGAGGGGGTGTGATTCCTTAGCAGCTTGAACAAATCTGTTGCTGTAGAGACAAAGGACAATTTTCTCTGGGCTGCTTATGTGGATAGTTTTACTGGAATGGACTGTGTTCTTGGTGTACATGAAAAAGCTTTAACATCTTCAGTGTCCCTCTCCTTTGAAGTAGTGTAAAATATCTCTGTCCATTTTCTAAGGCAAATGAGCTTCCTGGGCTCCTTTCAATGTAATTTTTACGTAGCACTTCAGGTATGATGGTTCTGCTGTCTTTAATTACAGTCCCATAGAATTAACAGTCAGTTATTATCAAATGATGGCATTACCTGTTCTGCCTCTTCCCTCTTCCCTATCCTGCGTTTTGCCTATCCCCACAATGGAGCAGAGTACACCCTGAACTGAAGCCTTGTATTGCCATGGCTTTTCCTCTAGAGCCAGGGTTTGTTAACTCTGCACATGAGAAACTGCCACTCCAAAGAGGGGGATTTGCTTCAGTATTTGTCTCTTCTTCAAAGTTATGGTTTTCTCTTAGATTTTTCCAGTTGTGTCAGCATGTGTGCTCCAGTGACTTGGCACTGTCACATCCATCTCCTTTCTCTTTTGCTTCTCCCTTGTCTGTCACCAGGTCAGGAGGTCCCACTTCATGCAGAGAGACCTCAGAAGGTCTCCAGTCCCTTGTGGAGCAGCCATCCAGCCACACTGCTGTGTGACACACTCAGCACAGGGCAAGTTAGCTCTGCATCAGCTTCAGAGTCCCCTCAGGCAGGGAATGTCACTGAGATTTCTGAGCTGGGAATATCTCGGCGAGGTTTGGGGAATGCATTAAGAAAACAATACAGTTGAAGACTTGCACAAAGTCAGATAGTGCCATGTGGGAGGTATGCATAGCCTGAGCTCAGCCCTTCCACATCCCTGAGATGCCTGACACCCTGTAATTATAGGCTCATAGGCATAACTTGTACTCAAAAGTTTCACTTTGACCATAGATCCACAGAGACAGGATCTCATTTTGGTGTAGCCATCCTTAATTTCTTTGACCTAAGCTTCCCAATTGTGCCTTTTGAATTTGGCATTTAATACAATCCATTCTTTTTCTCCATTTCCCAAATAGTCTGTGGAGCCAGACTAATCGCAGCTCATCAAATGCCCTTTGTGTTCCTATTTCCCTGTCCCATGGTAACAGACACTTTTATTGTGATTATTCATCTGCTGTTCTTTCATTAATGAAAGATTTTGATTTTGCTGCCATAAGGCCTCTTCAATAGCTTTATATTATGAGCACAGTTTCAAACAGAAACCTGTTCTTTGGTACTGCCTAGCTGTGACACTGGAGGGTCTTTTCTACCTTCTTGCTTGGCCAGTGACCACAAGAAATGTCCACTTCAAGCACTCATGATGTCCATTCCCTCCTGACAGGTTACTTGTCAGCCTGCTGCAGCCTACATGTCCCTCAGTAAGGAGCCATACAGGAAAGGACTATCCATAACTTTTTCAGCATGTCTCTTCCTTCCACCATGAACCCTAATATGAGGGCTCCTGGAAAAGTTTCCCACACCTTTGAAGCCCAGCTGGATCCCTCTGCCTGTGTGCATCTGCTTGAGCCTGTGCCAGATCAGGCATATATTGCCCCAATTGTCATTGGGTAAGCCAAGTGTGCTGCATGAGGAGTGTGTTTGTTAAGAGAATGCCTGTTCTCCTGCATGGCTGCCATCACCGCCAGGCTCCTGCTGTGTCCCCAGCTGAACTGGAAGTCTTACTCTGCCTAGAAGGCTGCATGCAGATCAATTCTCCATACTCCTCATCCCAGCCTACTTTCCCCTTTAATTAAAAGCAATCCTGTTATCTAGAACCTGGGGAAAATTAAGCTGCATTTAGCCTTGCATTGAATAAGTGTGTTTATGATCATTCTTGGTAACATAAAATTGTTTTCCAGGAAGACTGTCTCCTGGACTGCTTGCTCTCAAGGACTGTCTGCTTTATAGGTCTGGTTTGGGGTATGACTGTGTGATCTTTCCAGGCACAGAGACTACCATTTAGACTGAGTTATGGACTATGCCCTTTGCCTTATTTATTTGAGGTCTTTAGTGGTAAAAGAAGAGGAAGAAAGTCAGTCCTTGTGCTGCACTTGTTTTTATAGATCACAGTCTTAAAAAAAAAAAACAGTTAGTAGTATGGTGATGATGGCATAGTTTTAATAGGGTGGAAAGCTCTCCTCCTGTCCTGTTTATCTCGGCTGTTTGAGGGGCCTGGGAGGCCCGGAGGTGGCCCGGAGGTGGCCTTGACGCAGCCCGCGTATCAAAGGACAAGAAGAGGCTTCAGTTCTTCTTTCTGGTTTTATGTTTATTAATTGTTTATCTAAAAAATGTTCTTTCAGCCTAACAAAGATCCGCTCAGCAGTCAGCCATGGGCACACTCTGACCTGCCCTCCGGGCAGCCACGTATCTTTATACCCTTTGCTACGTATACAATATTTATCATTTTTCCCCAATACCATCTATTGTTATAACTCGGTGTACTCTTAGTAATAACCAATAGAAAGGTGCCACCGTGGCCAAAGAAGATGGAGGAGAGGAGGAAGAAGGAGGAGGACAGGACACACCCCAATTCCTCCATCTTACTCCTCTAAACCCCCCTGTACATAAATCCTAAACCTTGTGTCTCACTCTCTAATTAACTAATCCCTTCACCATTCACCCGGTGAAGCCCTCATCCTTGTCGTCTCCTGTGTAGGGATAAAGTCCAGCTACCAGACACTTCTGGCAACATTCCAGGAGTCCCGAGCCCCCCCAAGGGGTCTCGGTGGCTCAGCACCTCAGGACTGAGATCTTGAGATCCGACATCTCCCCCTTCTGTTTGCCCCAAGAAAACCTCTTTTACAATCCGATTCATGGCATCTGGGACGACATGGATGAGGACTAGGAGAACTATTACAACATAAAACCTTAAACTATTAAAACATAAAATCCTACCCTTAAAATTCTTCTCCAAATGGGAGAAATGTCAAAGAAATCTGCCCTTAAAATTCCTCTCCAAATGGGAGAAATGTCAAAGAAAAATCTACCAGCTGATCAATATATGATCCTTTGTCAGTTTTCCCCTGTAATAGGTAAATTTATCCCATTGCCTATTGCAATTCAAGATCCCAAGGAGAAAACCCCCCAGAGTCTTTCGTTCTTATACAGAAATATTCAAGACCCCAAAGAGAAAACCCCCCAGAGTCTTTCGTTTCTCTTGTTTCTCTTCTGAGTTGTCCTTTGCAGTCTGAGTCCCGACTTTTGTCTGAGTATTCGTTTCTTCTTATATCTTGTTGAGGAAAATCGCTGTATAGTTGCAGAGTCGTTACGAAATGATGCTGTAGCTCTGCTGACAACTGCCTCTTTGTTCCGCGATTGTTGCTGTTTGCAAGCTCACTCAGGGGTTACCTAGTTTTTGATTCAACTGACAATAGGGTTAGAAAACACACAAGCCTCCCCAGGAGGGGAGAGGCTTAGGACCCCGAGGGTTTTTACCAAAGGCACCAAGTCTGGAGAGGGCCCCTCCTCGCCTGAGACGTCACCGGGGGTCTGGCCCGCCCCCGCCCGCGCTCGGCGCATGCGTGCTTTCCGAGCTGCTCTGTGTCTCTCCCGAGGTAATTTTTTCCTCTCCCTTTTTATTCCGCCTCTGAATTTTCCCCCCTCGGTCTGCCCCTGACTGTCTCCTCCTCCTCCGACGCTGTGTGTGTGTGTGGCCCTATGTCGGTGTGTGCGGCCGTCCCCGCCGGCACCCGCGTCCGCCGCGACTCGCTCCGGGTTTTTTGCGTCACAACCGCGCGCCTCTTGCGTCTCGGCAGCCTTTCTGGGATTGCGCAATTTCCCTAATTTCGCTGCATGGGTCAGACGCCCTGGCGTTGGTTTGTGATTCTGCCCTCCCGGGTTCTTGCGAGTTTTGCCCGCCGCGCGCGTTTCTGCTACCTTGCCGGCCCCCGGGGCCGCTGGCGCCCCCGGCCCTGAGCTTAGCAAAGCCGTATCTGAACACGCGTCTTTTGTTTTTTCTTTACCCGCGCTCCCCGCCTGCTCCGCCGCTGCCTGGCTGCGAGAAAGCGCCTCCCCCGGTCCCCTCTCACCCCCCCCCTGCTCCCCCTCTGCTCCTGAGTCCTCCATGCTCTCTGGACTTTTTGGACGCTTTTGGGAGTTTCCCAGGGTTTCTGGGTTTTGGGACCGGGTATTTTAATAATATTTCTTGCTCTTTTTTCTCCAAGAGCATTTCCCCCTGGCTTCTTAAGGCCAGAGCTAATCTTTTCCTGGAGCCTTGCTCCCCTCTCTCTTTCAGAGAGTCCCCCCCCGGACGTCTGCTGCGTCTCGGGGTTATTTCTTCCTGGCCTTTTAAGGCCAGAGCTAATTTTTTCCGGAGTCCTGCTCCCCCCTCTTCCGAGGGCCCCCCCCCGGACGTCTGGTGCGTCTCGGGGGTTTTCCTCTCGGCCTTTTAAGGCCAGAGCTAATTAATTTTTTTTTTTTTTTTTTTTGTATGTTTGTGTCACACCTTATAAGGTGGACAAAGTTTCCCGTTGTTCCTGGGAAGGTGTGCCCCCATGTTCTTATTTTTCAGGCTTTCTTACCAAATCTGTCGTTCAGAGCAGTCTGGACATCTCGGTCTGTCCAGCAGATCACGAGAAGTGGACCCAGGGCGCCTTCTGGTTCCAGTCCGGGCTGTTCTGCTACGATTGTCTTCGGCAGAAACTGAGAGGTGGAATTCTCAGTGACTGCTGTTTTTTTTTTTTTTTTTGCAGTCTCTGTTAGCTTTTTGTTTTCTTCTTCTCTCTCTTTTTCTTCAGGGCTTTGAAGGTGGTGGTGGTGCCCCCCCGAAAGGTTGTGGTGGTCAGAGCTCACCCAGTGGAAGCCAAATGTCCGGTTTATCTTCCCCCGAAAGGTTGTGGTGGTTCGAGCCCACCCAGGGACGCCAAGTGTCCTGTTTATCTCGGCTGTTTGAGGGGCCTGGGAGGCCCGGAGGTGGCCCGGAGGTGGCCTTGACGCAGCCCGCGTATCAAAGGACAAGAAGAGGCTTCAGTTCTTCTTTCTGGTTTTATGTTTATTAATTGTTTATCTAAAAAATGTTCTTTCAGCCTAACAAAGATCCGCTCAGCAGTCAGCCATGGGCACACTCTGACCTGCCCTCCGGGCAGCCACGTATCTTTATACCCTTTGCTACGTATACAATATTTATCATTTTTCCCCAATACCATCTATTGTTATAACTCGGTGTACTCTTAGTAATAACCAATAGAAAGGTGCCACCGTGGCCAAAGAAGATGGAGGAGAGGAGGAAGAAGGAGGAGGACAGGACACACCCCAATTCCTCCATCTTACTCCTCTAAACCCCCCTGTACATAAATCCTAAACCTTGTGTCTCACTCTCTAATTAACTAATCCCTTCACCATTCACCCGGTGAAGCCCTCATCCTTGTCGTCTCCTGTGTAGGGATAAAGTCCAGCTACCAGACACTTCTGGCAACATTCCAGGAGTCCCGAGCCCCCCCAAGGGGTCTCGGTGGCTCAGCACCTCAGGACTGAGATCTTGAGATCCGACATCCTCCTCTTAACCCTTGGAGGTTAAATTGTTGTTATCTAACCCTGAGTCAGTCCTCCATGAAGTTCCTCACTATCTCTTTCGCTCCTTACGTTCTGTCCTTCTTCCCCTCTTCTTTAACCCCTTAGACATGCACTTTTTTACAGTGCAGATCAAAAAGTAGGTCAGACCCTCCTCAGGAAAAGGGCTCTGTGTTCCTAAATGTCTCTCTACTTACAGTCATGGAAAATGATGTTGGAGTTGTCTTGCAGCTCTGTCACTCACAGACCATGCATGCATAGCACAGAGACTCAGACAGTCTCTTTGTTGTCTGCCTCCTCTTCCTCAGATTCAAGTTTTTTCTCACCCATCTTTTTGCCATTTCCTTCTAGTTTCATTTTTATTATTGCCTGAATCTCTGTGATTGAGCCTATTTTTCATGGAAGACCACTCTCCCCCTGTGCCCTGTGTGCCAACCTGTCACAGCTTGGCCAGGCCCTTTGGAGCCCAGGGCTCCTGAGGAAGTCAGGCATATGATGGCTCTTTTCTGCCTGTACAGCAGCATTTCCAAAACCCCACCAGCGAGCAGGTTCCTCCAGACAATTGTCTTCACAAGATGGTGCCTGCCCAAAACTGCTTCTAGTTGGAGTGTAAAGCAAAAGACCATGAGAGAAAAAACAGGTCCACAGCATACAAGAAGCTAATGAGGTAATATTCAGGGAGTAAACTTATATAGTGAGATAATGAGGCTGTAGTAACCTATAATGAGATTATTCCCCAGAGGCTTGTTTTTATAAAAATTTTAATGCTCAGTCCAGATTTTCATCCCACTGCTGCCAGTCCTGTGCATTGCTGATGCTGTCCTCCAGCTATGAAGGCCTGAAACAGCCCTGTTGCTTTTGAGTTTTTAGAGGAGCAGAAAGCACCAATATGCCTAACTTTGGACAGGGGATTGCATTCAGTATTTGCAGAAGATGCTGAGAAAGGCTCTATGGGCAGATATGAGAAGAGCAGATTCAGCCTGCCTGGCTCAGGTGCTGGGGATGCCTTTCAGAAATCGATCTTTCAGCACAATTCTCATGTTCTAGCTAGTTGTCAGCCTGCTCTTTGAAAAGGCATCCCTGTAACTCTGTGAACACAGTCCTTTCAGATCCCCCCACTGCTGTGCACTGCTCTGTGAACTCCATACACTGAGTGGGGAGTTCACACAGATCAATCTCCTTTATACTTTGCATCTGGTGCACCATTCTCATTTGATAGCAAAGCCACTTGAATTTGACCACAGCAAGGGAGATTCTGCAAGCTTTGAGGATAATAGATTTGTTTGAGAAAACAAATGTACACTTTCCTCTAAGCCTTGAATTAACTTGATTTGCCCCCAGTAACTACACTCTGGTGACAGCAGTGTGGCCTGTAAAGAAAGCATTCAATATTTTCTAAAATCCTTCAGTCCTTGACTTTTCTCTAAGCCAATCCCTATAGATACAGACGTTCATAACCAGACTGATTGCTCCTTGTTGCCCTTCTTGCTAGAGAAGTGTCAGTCTGGAGATGACTGGAGCATTTCTGAGATAACAGATGTAGCTCCAGTTCTGAGCTGTGAACAATATGTGGGGACTGAACTGCTCCAGATCAAAAAAGAAAATTTAAAAAAAAAGGGTAAAAAAACAACATGAGGAAATCTTGGTTAATTATGAGCATTGGATAGACTGGCATAGATACTGTGAGTCTTAAAAAAGAGAACTCTTTGACAACTGAAGTCCTTTATTTTGCTAATTGCAAAAAGGTTACTTCAGTCTAATCAGTTCTTCATAATAACAGATCAAACATATCATCACATCCCTTATCTACATAAGAATATGCACTAGTTCAGTTCAAACTGGTGCCATGTGTTGCATGAATATTCTTATTTAATTTAAGAATGTATTTCAATTTATTATCAAACTGCCTTGAGCCCATATACAGTAAACCAGAAAAAGACCTGTCTCAGGAGATTGCTGAGTTAACCACACACTTTCAGAGCAACTTGTCTCACAGGGTGTGGTTCCTCTGGCAGGCTTGTAGACACCTTTATCTGAAGTGGTCACCACAATCTGAGTATCTGGAGTCAGTGAATCTAGGGCACAACTCATTCCATCCTAGAGCAAATGCATTAATGAGATTAGTGTAATTATACCATGTGGACATCTTTCTCTCCCCACTGCTCCTCAGTGCAGCTGAAGGGGATGAGCTCAGCTGAAGGGCTCTTGTCTCTGGTGCTCTGCACTTGGATCATGTAACCTGTCCTGTCCTGCTCCAGAGGGGCAACCTGAGCCAGGCTGGACACAGTGCCCAGCCCCATGGTGAGGTCTGGGAGGGCAGACTCTGACTCTGTTTCAGGTGCTGGTGGGTCTGGGTGGGGCTGCAGAACACAGACCTGAAGTATTTGATTATTGCCACTGAAGGCAGGATCAGCAGTACCCTCAGAAATGACAGAGAGAGAGAAAAGGAGCCCAACGCCAACGTGCAGTGAGGTTATGGGGTGCTCAGGATGTTCACCTGACTGCAGAAAGCATCTCTATGGACCTCTCTTGTGCGAGGAAAGAGGGGATACAGATAGCAGTGCATTTGCAGGAGAGCAGGACAAAGACATGCATGGTCTAAATTGCAGGAGTGGAAATAGCTGAATTCACAGGTCAGAGGACTCTGAAATCCCTAGGGGGAGAAATGATCAGGGGTATCAATAATTTTCAAAATGCAACCCTGGCTCCAAGGATCAGGAAAACCCAGAGGGCAGCAGGCAGTCACCTTGAGGGACAGCTGTCCTTTCCTTCTGTGTCAAGACAGACAATGTGAGTATTGGAGGCTGGAGTGGTAAGTAATGTTTGAAATTGCTGATGAGAAACCCCAGGTACCCTCTTCTGCACAGGCACAGGATGCCTGAAAGCCACCACTCTGTTGACCTTCCTGTTCACTTTTTCTTGCAGCCAAAACTGTGACTTGTCAGGAGCAGCAGATCTGCTCCTCTTGCATCCTGTCCCTGCCTCCTCCAGGGCACACACAGGCAGGATAAGGACTTGTAGGACAGAAGGAACAGGGAGCTGCCTCCTTGATATGCCAGCAGTTCAGTCTGTGGCCTCAGCTCACTCATCCCCTATGGCTCCTCCATGAATGCTCCTGCAGGCACACTGATCTTTCCTGAATCTCATAGGTTTTGGAAAGAAATCTATGACTACAGGTGTTCAGAAGACAGAAATTCACTTTGTGAAATATTTTCATTTAATGATCTTTTAGTCCTATTTTCTCTGAACAGATGAACCCCTCTACACTTTTTGAAATATCCTATTTGTAAAAATGTAGAAAAGATTATTTTATGTGGAGTTATCTGATGCTCCATTCACTACTGACTATTAAAATTTGTGATAGATTCTCCTTGCTTTTCTTCCCTTCAAGAAAGAGAAATGGTAACTCAAGAGAAAGAGTTTACTGAAGTGTTGTGATGTAAGTGGATAAGCATCATGTGTCACAAAATGGTGGCTGTTGCTTTGGTTGCTTTCTGATCTATTTCTCCCCAGAAAGAACTAGGGATTAATTTGGGAGTAAAATCTCATGGATATTAACTGTCTTTATGGAACATGTTAAACTACTCAGTTCCTAAATGTTTTTCATTCTGATTGATAGGGTAGGAAAGCTTCAGGTGGCAAAGGCCAGGCCTAGGGTTTGACAATCATGGCCTATAGCTAAGCCTGGCCTTGCTGATCCTGGTTTGCTACAGTCCTGGAGAAGAGCGTGCCTTCACTGAGACTTTTAGCAAAAGACAAGATGCTGGACTTTTTGGTCTTGCCTGGTGGAGGTGACCTGTGGCTCTCACAGGACAGTGTGAACTCCAGTATGGAGCACTGCAGGTGAAAGAAAAAATATTTAAAAAATGAGATCCTACAGTGCAATCATTTTCCAGATTGAATAACTAGGTCTAATTAACTTCTGGGAGAGCTTTACAAATTCCAAAGGCTTCTGGGTGTTTAAATCTTTCTAACATCCTTCTATTATCTGAGATATTAACGTAGTTAAAGCCTGAGAAAAATGTAAGCTATGTCTGCATATTTTGTGTGGTGCTATCACTTAATCCCAAGGCTTTCTCAAGGAATCTGGTTCTTAGTCTGGGATTTAGAAAAATTACACTAATGTTCCTTTCCCTCCATCCCTACAGCCATTAGATTTAAGTTACAGTCTCTCCCAGCCTGATTGCTACAAGTTCCTGCTCTTGTGTCTCCTGGCATCATTCCTCTCTTCTGAGTCTGCAAAACTGTCTGAGTCTGCTGCCCACCTTGCCTCCTTCCTTTACACTCACTTCACCAGCACCATCCAAAGCCATCCCATGGCTGTCCTCTCATGTAACTCAGTCCTGGCTCCTCCACAGCCCAGCCAGGTTTCAGTCACCCACACTTTTGGTCTGGATTCCCAGTTCAGACCATCCTCTTCCTTGATCTCCTGCACATCCCTGTTTTCTCATGAGATTTTGAAGGAGATTAACTCAGGGAAAAAAAAGGTCCTGTGGCACCTGGCCCAGACAATGAGGAAAATCAAAGGTTAGGGGTAGAGGTTGGGGTGCTTCTTATGCCTCAGGAGGAAATTTCTTCTGCCCCTTTTGCTGAACCCGCCAGTGATCCCACCAGCTGTGGACCAAAACTGCAGATTAACAGAAGCCCTGAGACCTGGGATCCATACAGTTCTAGGGGACATAGCTAGGAAGGATTAGGCACTGCAAAAACTAAGGCAGCAAACTGGGCTCCAGCTGCAAATCCAGCAGAGCAGGTGCTGCAATTCCAAACCCTGGACATTGGTGCCCTGGCTCCCTGGGAATGTGAGGGAGCTGCCAGGATGAAGTTCTGTCTCCCCAGAGCTCCTTTCTCCACCCAGCAATGCAGCTTTGGGTGAAATGGTTTGGGGACTGGGAATATGGGCTCCTTCCACTGTTGCCTTCTGGGTGCTCAGCTCTGGGATCCATCAGCTCTCTGGGATCCATCAGCTCTCTGGGAGACAGAGACCAGCCAAACTCCACACAGTGTACTTTGCTGGGTGGGAGGGGCCAGAGAAAAGGCTTTTAGTACTGATTTACTGAAATGTGCTTGAGTCAGGAGCTTCCCCACCCAGTCCTGCAGTTCCAGCCATCACACCTGAAGGGTGAAGTGCTGGCCTGAGCATAAACCCTGCAGCAGGTTTGTACTGCAGAGCATTGCTGAGCTCTGTCTGCCAGAGGGACCCTCAGGGGCTTGCCAGGCTCCCACTTGACTTGGGTACTCTGCACTTTTCTGCATAAAACCTAGCCCATGGAAGCTGAATGTGAAAGTGCACTCTGATATGTCCCAGTGAGCTGGAGGGAAAACCCAGGTTCCCTCTAAGAGTCGCCCATAGTAAATGGCAAAGGAGAGCATGGAGAAACAGCAGGACAGAAGGGAAAGTAAAAAATACGGGAAAGACCGGCCAGGATGAATGTCAGTAACTGACAGAAAAGATACTTCGGAAGTCTCAGAAGTGTTATGAAGAAAAAGGAAAGAGAAAAATTTTTTCAAAAACAATGTTTAGGATTTTTTGTACTATCAAAGAAGTACTAAAAGGGTCAGATTACAGAGAAGAATTAAGGGCCAAAATCAATAACCTGTTTTAAACTTAGCTGGCAAGAGACTCTAGAAAAGGAGAGGAATTGTTTGAAGGTCATTGGAGTAGCTGGGAGTTTGGAGGTGAAGGTGAGCATCAGCTTGCTCATGGCTGATTCAGATTCTCTTGAGTCACTGCTTCTGTGGAAGAATCCAAGCCTCTGAGGCTGAAGGACTGTGTCAAGAAAAAGGACATCCTCCTCTGGGAAAGGCTGACAACAGACAGCAATGATGAGTGCCTTAGGCAGGGACTTGAGATAATCACGTCCTGCCAAATTGTGCTAAAAGTAAAAATCCTGCACCAGGCTCTCCTCCTCTAAAGAGCCCCCACAGGGAAAGGGGACCAGGTGTGTTTGCAGCAGGGAATCTCTGTCTGGCTGTCATGGCAGTATGCCATGCTGGTCTCTAACAGTTTTCTAAAGCAATATAAGAAAAAAAAAGGTAATAGGATTAGCTGGTTAGTTACATTGATGAGGCCTAAATGTGATTAGTAATTCAAACTCATTCTGTTTCTGTATGAAGTTCTTAGACTGGAGGTCACTTTTCATAGAAGAGAGATGATGCTAATCATTCCAGGAGCTGGTAATTCTCCATGTCTAGTTTGGTGTGTGCTAGCAATATCTCCTGAAATTAGAAGGCTTTCTGTTGTGGTCTCAAAGGCTGCATTTACTGCTGGTGTCTTCTTTACTGCAAACAAAGTTGCTTGACATAATTACATGGACAGATCAAATTGTCCAGTGTTTTACTATCCCATAATAAGGAGAGTTTTTTCATCACAGGCTAGAATTCAACTTGATTTAGTGATCCAAAGTGAATAAATATGAGCTCTCTAAGCCTAATTTAACAAAGGTTTCAGTTGCACATACAGAGTATTTCTGACTGTTTGAGGGAGAATAAAAGCTGAAACTAAAACAGTCTTTAAGTGTTGCTTCGTGTGCTAAATATATCTATTAAGGGGTCTGCTTTGGCCAGGCAGATGTGATGAATGCAATATGTGCAATGTTTCTTGGTATTTCCCTATTTCAGGATACACCATATAATCATTGTTGTCATGTAGCCTATGACATCAGAGACACAATCCAAATGTGTTCCTTCAGCAGTAGCTTGACATGAAGTGCTTTTGAGAGAGACCAAAGGAAAAATATGCTGAAGGTTCTCCAATCTTTAACAAGAGAATACCAAAATATTTATAAGATGTGTGGTCCCAGAGAAGCTGCAGCAACCATAGCAGTTTGAGGTGTCAAGTGGCAAATGGGTATAAAACCACAAACACAGTGTTTGGGATTCAAAAACAGGTTTTGCACTCATATTATTTGTACACAGTAGTACATTTTGTTCCCTGATTTCAATACCAAAATGGGCTGCCAGGAGGCTTGGAGCCCTTAGGGACATTTGAGTTGGGCCACATTGGCAATGCCTGCTGTGACAGGGATGTGCAGCACCATGACAGCCTGGTTCTGAAGTACCAAACCAGAGTGCATGGGTTCAAAAACTGTACCAGGACTTAGGAAGCAGGATGGTGCTGTGCTTGTTGGGCAAAGGCTGAACAAAAAGGGACCAGTAGGTGCAGAAGCCAAAGAGCAACCAGGGTGCCTTCTGCTGAGGGATCACTGACAGATTTTTCTCTGCTCTCATTACTGCTTCATTCTTCCTAAATCAGTTTCAAGTGTCTTCATAGTCAGCCATGCTATTTGTTTGTTTATCACAGACTCTTGCAGCTCTGAAAACTTTCCTTTCTCCCTCCCAAGAGTGGGATAGAAGACACAGAGTGGGCACCAGCAATGAGATGGCACTCAGGATCTGGAGGAGCACAGCATTCCAGCCAGTCAGGATCTTTTGGGAGCTGCTGCAGGAGCCAGAGCCATATGAAACCTGTCCTGGGAGCAAGAACTCAGAGCCTGCCTCAGAGGCAGCAGGGGTGCTTGGCCAGGAGTGCCTCACTGATATAAAGAATGAAGCTGTGCTGCTGGAGCTGGAGAGGGTGCCCAATCACTGCAATCAGGGGCAGCAAATGGGACAGCACCTTGGCACATCTCTCAGCCTGTACTCCAAGTCTTGATCTCCACCTAGGGTCACCCCTTGGGTCATTCTGCCATCAACTGTGTGGCATTTATGCCCAGGACCGGCCTGTGTCTTCTACCAGCCTGCAACCAGGGGACCCGGGGGATCCCAGCACACCTTTCACCACTGTAGGGACACTAACAAGGTACATCACTTGAATTTTGGCCATGGAGTACAGAGTGTTTGAAACAATGAAGGAATATTTTCATCAGTTCTCTGAACAATAGTGAACAGATTTATGCATTTGTTTAACAATCAGTCATGCACAAGATGTAACAATTTCCATTTCCTGTTTCTTGTCTATCTTCCTGTTTCTAAAAAGTATTCAATAAAAAGAAAGTATTGCTCAAAGGAAGGATTTAATTGTAACTGCCTTTTCATTGCCTCAGCTAGAGTGCATAAAAACTGCATTTTACGCTCTGATGTTGATCAAATTTTTGGGTACCAGTACAGATACTTTGATAGTAGTCCAAAGTAAGTGGGTGAGGATTAAAGAAATTAGTCTTGGTCTATAGTTTTATAGATCAGAGCAGGATTATTTCAATTTAAATAATTGCATAGTTGATATGGTTGCAAAAAGTACATGCTCAAAAAAACCCACAGCTTTGTTCAAATAAGCATTTCATTTGACCCAATATGAGACATTTAATTTACTTTTCATGAGATAAGACCTTTTAAAAATAATCTTGCTGGCTTTCAAAATGAGTTTTTGAAAGAAAAATGCTGTTTCATTTTAATAGCAGCAGAACAAAAAGATTTAACTTTTCTGATCTCTCTCTAATCTCCATTTCTGTTCAAAATTATTAATTTAATTTTATCCCAATTCGCAACTGGATTTAAAACCAGAAATATGCCACCTGGCCAAATTCATGACAGATATCTTTTTTACTTCAGTGGCCCATTATTGTAGTGACAGGCCTTGCACCATGCTATCAGGGAGAAGAAGGACAGAGGAAGGAAGTCTGTAAGAAATAGAGGATAATTTAATATCAGGTATTTTTCACAGTATCCAAGACAATAAAACTAAAGACACACTAAGTATAAAATGCCAACCAACTAGATCATAACAAATTCAGTGTTGTGGCTTGCTGGTGTCTCCACACCAGAAGTCTCTGTAGAATCTTAGTTATTTTATCAAAAGTGGCAGAACAAGATAGTGCAATTTTTAACCGAAATGGAAGGAACTGCTGCCATAAAGAAAGTATTCATCCCCTAGATTTAGACCATACTGTATCCAGGGAAATAGAGCCGTATTAAAGGTGAGGTGTTTGCAACTTGCAGAAGCAAGATTGCTACTTCTGCAGAGAACCTTCCTTTATTGAATCAAATGGGCCAACAGTTCATTCTGTGAGAATGCAAATCCCATCATTCAATAACTATTTAAAAGAAGAGAAGCAGAGTTTGATTTTAAATCTGAGATCTGGGTCTCCAAAGGAAAAGAAAGTAAACAACTAATTAGGGAACATTTGGATAGATCTAAAGCAAAATGAACACATTTCCAAAATACTGGAAAGATCCTGTGATTTTCTAATGTTAACTCCATAATGTTCATTGCTGTTTTAAATTCAGGCTCATCACTGAGAGACACAGATAGAAGTAACACCTTAACTTCAAACTTGTGGTTCTTTAACAACCATGACCTTGTTTTGCATGGCAAAGTTATAACTTTTTCAGATGTTGCTGAGAGACATTTGGTCAGAGGAGGGGAATAGCCAAATATTTTTGCATTGTGGAAGATTTGAAGGCATTTTGGGCCTGGTGATGGCCATAGAAGCTGGATATTGATGATAAGTATTTAATAACAGACCAGCTTATATGTAGATATATGCTCTCCATTTGTGTGATTGGATGAACATTTTACATTAATTAACACTGGGAGATGTTCACAGCTGGAGCCAGTGGCAGGAATGTGCACAGCAGTGTGCTGAGCTGGGCCCTTGCACAGGGCTCTGGAGGTTCTCCCTTCTGCAGGGAAAATGAGTGATATTTGTCCCTGGTGGAGAGCGAGACCAGAGCTACAGACCTAAATCTAAAGCTACAGAGCTTTAATCCAGGAGATTTCTGCACAGGGCACAGAGAGCTAACTTCCCCCTTCCCTAGGTTCTCTTCCATCCTCATGGCTGTTGTTGGTCCATCAGCAGGTGGGGTTTTTAAACACAGCACCCATGTTATCTCCTGCAGCCAGGAAATATATTTTTTGAAGCTGTGGGTTATTTATGGTGGTGTTGGTGCTTGTATAATGCCTGTATACTTCACCTCCTGCAGCCACCACACATAATTGTTCCTTCTCTTTCCCTCAGACCACGAGCACATGAGAAAGTCACGTTCTGCCCTCACAAGTTTTGTCTTCTGTTTTCTCTATTCACCATATCGTCTTCCAAACTTGCTGGATTGCCCCATAAAAATTTTCCCACAACATCCATTCTCCTGATGCCTCTGGTGCCAACAGCCAGTCTACTGGTGCCAACAGCCCTTTTTTGTGCCTTATGTCCCTCTACCTTTAATGCTGCCCTTTCCCAGCAGCTTTCCCATGCCGTTCAGCTGCTGAGCCTGGTGCTACATCCCAGATTCCCCCATTTAGCCCACATGGAACTGTGTCTTGGGCCATTCTCATGGGACACAGCAATGTCTCTACTGATAGCACTCATGACTTGGACAAGGCACTTGGCTGTATGTACAGACCAACAGATTGCTTTCACTCCTGTTCACAAACAGGACATTCCTCAAGTCACTATCAAAAACCATGGAGTGTGAGAAGGGCTGCTCTATTCAGAGGTTTCTGTTCTTCATGGCTGCTGTACTCCCTCTCCAGCCCAGTGCCTCTGTGCTGGGCTTGCCTGTGCTGTGTCACACGACCAAACTTTGCCACATGTTGGTTGGCATCTTCCATCCTTCCCCTCAGGAGAAAAACAGTTGTAAGTGTTTGTGTTCATGCTTCTTTTGACTACCTGTGGCTCAGTATGCATGTTAGGTCAAAGAAGTACACCTTCACAAAAATCAGGAAAGATGTGATGGGCTGTGAGAGGCTTTGTGAGTTTGTCCTGCCAGAGCTTGCTCCTGAGAAAGTTCTGTTTCACACAAAGATATATTGAAAGTTAACTGTGCAAATGAAATGGTATTTACCTGAGTCCTCAGCTGGAGTTTGGGGTCCCTGCACCCAGGACGATACATATGGCTTGATAGCCAGCACAGAGAGAAATTAATGTTTGTGCTTGGGTTTACAGTAGCTCATGCTACTTGATACTAGCCAAAACTTCCAAGCAGCTGAAAACTTCATGCCCACATATGCTGTGCTGCCACAGTGAAACGGAGACTTCACAGGTTCAGCCACCACTAGGTTAAGATTTCTCAGGTTGATGATTATATTGAGGCAAATAATAGGAGGACCTATTGGTATTGGTATCCTATTGATAATAGGATCTCATGGCTGAACAGAGAAAGGGGAAAGCATGGATATTTGCACATGGAAGCTGGGTGTGAGATGAACTGAAAACCCTCAAATGAAATTAAATGAACCCACAACCAGCACACAATATGTGGACTCCAAGTGAAGACTGAAGACTCTTATCTGCCAACCTGCACATTCACATTCAGCTCTAGAAAGCCCTTTTCCTTGCCTGTGCTGATTTTGATCCAGATTGGGATCATCCTACTGGTAATGATGCAAATATGGCACTGGCTTGGAAGGACTTTCTGTAATCTACATGTTGTGGATGTTTGATTCATGCCTGCTAGGGCATTTCCCCAAGAGGAAGTCTTTTGGTTAATTTCTATTGCAATGTCTTGAGGGGATTTTCCTTTCTGTGAGCTCATTAGAGCTCACAGCAAAGCAGAGCCAAATATGTTTGGCATTTGGCTCAGATAAACCGTGAAAACCGGTGAGTGAGAAGGGGCTGAAGGTCTGCCAGTGAATCAGCAGTGGTGCTCTGTGCCGGGCCCGTCCGTGAGGGAGCACACAGAGGATCATGGAATACTTTAGTTTGGAAAGCGCCCTTCAGATTGAGTCCAGCTGTTAACCCAGCCCTGCCCAGTCACCACTAAACCATGTCCCTAAGTGCCATGAATACACATCTTTTAAGTACCTCCAAGGATGGTGACTCCACCATTTCCCTGGGCACCCTGTGCCAATACTTGATAGTTCTTACAGTGAAGAAATTTTTCCTAATATCCAATCTCAACCTCCCTGGCACACATAAATGTGCATGAGCGCTTAAATATTTGCAAATGTGGAGGGCACAGAATCCTAGAATTATTAAAGCTAGAAAAGACCTAAATTATTTTTTGGCCTCTATAGAACCCTGTACTTACTGCCTTGCAGTACTGCTGGAGATGCTGCTGGAGCTGTCAGGAACAACAAGTGTACAGAAAATTGGGTGAGATTTGAAACAGGTCTGTTTTTCCAGGTGATGTGGCCTTAACCTCAGCCATTATAGATTTTTGTAAAGTCCCAGAATATTTGTTTGAAATATCATCAAGAAACTCCTGACAGTTTGTGCATGATCAGACTGGGATTCTTTGGCTTGTGCTGCCTGAGTGCATTGTCTCTTTGTCTGTTCTTTGATACCAGGCCTGGAATATGGTCCTGGCAGAAGACATTAGAAGCTCTCAGTTTTGTCTCCACAAAAAGAATTATACAGACTAAGAAGTTAACAGATCATGGAATGTTTCTGTAACAGACTTAGAAAAGCAGAAACCAAGGTTATTTACTGTTCCCACACTCAGAACAGTTTTAAATTGCTAGGTTAACTAGCCATTCCTGAAAGAAATTTTCTGTGCACCATTGTATTCTTTGTGGTTGAAGCAAAAATTACTTACAGACAGAGCAATGTTTCTTGCAAAGAAAAACTTCAGCCAATGGAATATTTTAAAATTCAGCTGTGAGGTCTGTTAGCTTCTTTCTGGCTGGGGGTTAATTTGATCTGTGCATTTCCTGCAGACAGATAAAAGAAACCTCTCATTTGCTAAGTGGCATTGTCATGGATATATGACGTAAAGTAGAACATTTTCAAAAATTGCCCTTGGTTCTATTGCAGTTACTGCTAATGGCACTGAGGTGTAGTGTAAGCACACTGCAAGCCAACTTCTGATGTCAATTACATCAGCGTAAACAAGATTAGAAATTGGCCCAAGCCTATGGGTTTAAACATGACTGTCTTGAACTCCATTTTCAGGACAGATAATGTTTTCAAGGAAAACAATGCACTTGTTAATTTTAGCAGATTTTTCTCAGTGCTTTTTGGCAACAGTTCTAATGTATTCCTAGCACTTGGCTTCATTTTACTCTTCATTATATTGCCTCAGCAGCAGCACAAACCAGCCTGTCAGAAGAGATGCTTCAATGACCAAAATACCAATTTGAAGGCTGAGGATCAATAAGGAGAGAAATGCAAACAACTGTCATTAGGCATGGATTTCATACCTTGTGAATGACATATTTTCCTCTCTGGTGGGTCTGTACCAGGTCTGCTTCTATCCCATCTGCTATTCAACACTTAAGCTGCTTATTATTAGTTGCAGAAATCCATAACACATTTCAAACAGATCAATGTAATCAGAAAACTTGCCCTCATGCAGGAGCAGAGCAGTCCAACAAGACAAGGATGAATTTCTTTTCTCTGTCCACTGTAATCTTTTTGGATACTCTAACAACATTTCTTTGACCTCTTAAGTAACTTACATACTTAGAGAAAAGAAATACCATTTCTCTTACATATGAAATATCTTAATACAAATCTGAATATGTCCCCAGGTAAAATAATTAGGACAGCAAAAGTCTCAGACAACCTTTTAGCAACATTTTTGCCTTCCTTTGGAGACTTATTGAGAGGCTTTAGTGATGGCCCTTAATAAAAGCATTGCTGCTCCTATGAATGTTGCTGAACTAACCAAAGATTTAGGCCAAAAATTAGGACCAAAATGCTCTTTCCAGACAAGATAAGAATTCATAACATGCAATTTTCAAATAAAAAGAGCAACGAATTCATCCTCATAGAAGGTAAAGGATCTTAAAAATGACCAGCAAGTGTTCAAGTCCAACCGAAGTCAACTAAGAGCAAGGAACAAGCTTGCAGGTCAGCATGTGAAAGATCTAGTCACTAATGAGAAACATTTACTCCCTCACTGTCTGGATTGTGTGCTGATCCTCCATTCACTTTTTTTTGAAGAAAAAAACATTTTCAGCGCTATAATTTACAACAGCTGGAACCAGTTTGTGTGTGTGTTTATGTGCATGTGTGTGTGTGCTGGACAGAAGAACATTGCCAATAGGAAAAGGAATAGGATGGGCACTGTTTTTGGCTCCAAAGGGGATATCTAATGATATGAGAAAGATTAAGTAAGTGGAGGAAGTTGGGGGATCTTCTACACCCAGGAGTGCTGCAACATGGGTGGGCCCAGCAGGCTCTCAGCACATCCTGTGTTAGCAGTGATGCAGTGACCCTGGTTCAGGGATTTCTCAGCACTGTGGAGCAGCAGGGTGGTTACATCCATTGCAAAGGTTTCTGTAACCAAAATCATTCTGGGCCAAAGCCAGTGACTAGCTGGGTACAGTAATTTAAATTTCTTTTACATAAACATAATGAGGTGTTGTTTATCATTTTCCTGAAAGTTTTGGGATTGAGATATTGGGGAAAACAAACAAAGAGACACTTTGCAAGCTCTCTGAGAAGTAAATGGCTCCCTTTGGCAAGCTCTGACAGGCCATTTCATTTTAGCTTTGCTGAATCAGCTTAATGGGGAAAACTCAAAACTCATTGCCAAACTCTTATGGCAATTTCTCTTTACCACAGTGGTCACAGACAGATGTTGTTATCCTCTGTACTGGGAACCAAATATTCCTTGGGGCAGTTTTGTGTAGGATGTGCTACACAGAGTAATGCAGATTATTCTAAAATTAGGGAAAGGCTGAGAGTTAGGCGTGTACTCAGTGGACGTGAGGGTTTGAGCTTGTCACATGGAACACACAGATTGTTTTAAAGACTCAGGTGTGTGACATCAGCCAGGGGGACACCAAAACACATCACTGCCTGTGCTACATCAGATGCAACTCTGGAGGGGCACTGCAATGGTGATGGTTGTTTCTCATATTTTTAATCTCATAAAATGCCCTAAATGAAAATAGGATAGAAATTAACCATCTTCCTTCCACAAGGCTGCTGCAGCAGATCTACATAACCAGGCCCTTTGTGTCAATTATAAGCTGGCTTCCATGGGAGGAGGTGCACTAAGCAGTTCAAAGCCTGGCAGAATTAGCCTTCCAAAGGGGCATAACCTGACTCCCATTCCCAGCCCCAGAGGAAGGCAGAGGTTGTATTCAAGGTCTCAGCACTGACCTTTTGCTGCTGGATGTGATACTGATGCCCACAAATGTTCCTTGGACAGGTTCAACTTTTGTTATGGCAGTTCACATGGGAGAAAAACACACATTTCTAAGCATGTTATTTTGAATTGCATACAGATAACCCCTATTCAGTATTCAGAAGACTATGTAATTATGCTATTTTACATATTATAATTCTTTTAACACAGTCAAACACTGTGCTTGCATTTCATGACAAAGTTGCTCAAGGATCACTGTAAACCTCAGGAATTGCATCAGCCACCAGAAAACACGTGAAAATTTATTTTTAGAGGGACAATCTTCTCATGATTATACATTAGAGCTGTTGGGGGTGAACTCCCCATGAAACAAATACATCCAAACTTTTGACTGAGAAGAACCTTGGAACAAATCCTTTTGGATCTCTCCCTGACTGCTGAGCTTTTGAAAAAAAACACCATCAGAACTGTCTGGGCCACCTACATCCTTCCTGCAGCTCTCATAGGTGTGAACTGGAGTAAAGCTTACTCCACCATACATTTCCCACTCTCACTGCAGCAGGCTGCCCCTTGAGCAAAACCCCAGCAGCCCTTCATCCCTGAACTATCCTGTCCTTGTCTAGAGAACAGGCAGCAAACTTGTACCCTTTGAAAGAAGTGCAGGCTGGAGACATGTCCAAGGCACTGCCCCTGGTGGGTGAACCTTCTACAGTATTACCTGCAACACATGTAGCTGGAATCCCAAGGAAATCTCCCTCTCCAACCACCCAAGAGCCGCTCTGGCATTCACACTCACACCACCTAAAGTGGGATTGAGGCCCCTCATGGTGACACACACCACACTCTCACAGTGACACCACGTTTCCCTACTGGCTCAACCTCAGGTTTCCCATAGCAGAGCCTCAGAAGTCCTAATCCTTAGAATAATGATTAAATCTTGGTGCAATAACTAAATAACAAAGTGACAGCTTGAGCTGGGTGCCTTCAGACAGGAAAGTTTCCTTAACAAGGACATGCATAACATGGGGCATCTTTCTACTTGGTTCTTTGCAATTAAGGCATTAGAGCAGAGTCTCAGCACAGAGACAGCCCAGTACTGAAGGACAAATCTCCAGGTTTCAGGTTCTGGGGTGGCCAGACAAGGCTGAATCTTGGTTGACTTTGTCCTGTGAGGTTTCCAGTTTGTCTGAGCAGAGGAAGGCTGAAGGCAAAGCACACCCTGATCTCAGGCCACCTCAGCTCTGCTGTGCTGACAGACTACATCAAGGCATGAACTGGATCCTCCAAAATCTCCAACACGTCCTCTTGTCCTTCCTGACCAATAACTCCCCTCACCTCCAATCAGACCCTGCTTGTCACTCATTTTTTCAGCTTTGTATCAATTGCACCCATGTCCAGAAGAGCTGTTTCCAGCAGAGAGCCCATGATGTGGATTATGGGTTTTAATTAATATATCTGTACATACTTTATGCCTGAATGCATGCCCTATTTTATGAGTAACAGCAAGGACGTATTCTCCAAAGAAAGTAATACTTGACTAAATTGTTCTCTTGACGTAAACCTATAATTTAAAAATTATATATATTTAGAGTGCAAGTCAAAACAGGAAGTTTTGCATTCCCAAAGCGGATAAAGATATTTCTGAACCTAAATATCTAGTGATACAAAATTACCATGAAATGTCTCTCCCTTGCTTGCCTAACAAAACCACTCTTTACCAAAAAAGCCTTCTATTTATGGGAGCACTTTGCTGTACAGGCGAGTTTGCTCTCACGGTCTCTATAAATGGAGAGGCTGGGGATTTTCACAGTCACCATCTGACCAAAGAGGATTTTGCCACTGGAAAGTACAAGCATATCCACTGAAAGCAAAGCAAAACTGGCACTGGAAAACCATTTCTAAAAGTTCAGACAAGAAAGAAGGTATCAGGGAAAACCAGTTCAGAGCAGAGAGCTGAGCACTCAGTGGGAGAGACACTAAATGCAGAATTTAACATCTTAGATCTAGCAAACCCCATTCATCCACCATGGGGGCTAGTCATAATGGAAGCAGTCTCTCCATGAGCTCAAAGCCATCTGGCACTACTGGTTTGGCTGCTGACAGACGTGGCAAGGATCAGGGTTGGGTCTGTGATGCTACTGCAGGAGTGAATCTGAACATCAGATGAGAAACATCAACAGCAAAATAAAGCACATCATGAACAGTGGGGAGGAAAAGAGGTTAAATTACGGCAGGGATCAGCTGATAGGGACACAGCTGGTAGGCTATCTGACTCCTTACTTCCACTTGGGGAGTCTCTGTGCAATCAGCCCCTTCAGCAGGCAGGAATTGTGCCTGCACAGATTATGACACAGAGCTGCAGGAATCACTCCTCTCTTTCATCACAGAGGTGTCTGCCTGCAGCATTTGCTACCAAAGCAGTCTGTCTCTAAAAGCATTTAGGAATTCACAAAGCAGCAAAATATATATGGATGCATGTAGGTCTATGCACACAAGCACATACGTATATATTACATGTTTTATTTATAAGTCAAGATTTTGCATAGGAACTGGTTGGACAGATGTTAAACCAAGACCTCACAAAACATGTTCCAACAAAAAAGAGTGAATCTGGCAGGAAAGCAGCTAGAGACACTGAACACCAGTTTTGTTAAAGACCTAAATCCCAATGTAATATCTGATTCACAATATTCAGATATGTAATTGCTGAAGTAGTGACTCAGAAGAGACAGATCTGTTGCCTCGGTGCTCTTTTCACTATTTTATGAGGCACAAATTAGCACAGAACTTTAACCCATAATTAATTCCATGACAAATTCATATTATTATTGTACTATTCTGTGGAATTGCAAACCAGTACATTTCTTTTCCATTGTATTTCTACATTTACTTCAGGCAATGTCAGATGACTACAAGAGGTTTTTTTTTGGATAGGTATCCTGCAGGGAATCACCTTGTTGAGCTGCCCTTATTTCCCAGCTGTTCTGGACATTTCTCCTTACAAATACAAAGTAAGGGAGGTGACCTGATCCATGACCTGCCTTGGAAGTTTTTTCCCATAACTTCAATCATTATACCTTGCTCTAGGCTAAAGGGATAGCATGACAATAAAAAGACAAAGAAATCCTATAACAATACTGCCACAGCTGGTAAGTGCAGGTGAAATATCCATAGATGATCAAAGGTAGGCTGTGCAATTCTGCAGCAGTATGCTTTTTATGTAATTTAATTTTATGTGTAACCCTGCACCTATCAGGAGGGCCCCTGAAGCCACAGATATTAGAGAATCATTTGTAAATAATCATTTGTCTGCCAGAATATGCCCATGTCCGTTTGCTCTCCAAAACACTCCTGTAAAAAGTACCAAACATCCTCATCTGTTCAGAGCTGCAGAGAGGATCTCAAGAATGCCAAATGCCAAAATCTGCTCTGCAACTTGATTGGGATTCAGTGAAACAGGTTTAGCCAAGTGTGCTGTACTTCTGTGGCCTTGGCTATACCTTGAATAAAGGTGCCTTAGACCAACCTAATGCAATCTCCTCTTTTCTAGACACAGCTCCATTAGTTCAATGAATGTTTAACCAAGACCACACTAGTGCTGTCACACTGCCTAAGGAAAACACCACCAGTCCCCTCAGTCAACTTCTCCATGAAACACACGGCTTGGTGCTCACAATTTCCTCTCAGTGTAGGTTGTTAGAAGAATTCACTGTATTTAAAGTTTCCTGCCTTCCTAATGAATGTGATTCATCTAATTTTACATAATAATTTTCTTTATTTCATGCAAGTCAACAGTACTTTGCTACCAGAAGTTACAGCATGTCTTCAGCATGTACTAGAAAGTAACCAGAGGGACGCCAGAAAAATAACAGGAATTACTTCAGGCACTTTATTCAGTTGGTTTTCACTTAAAAAAAAAAAAAAAAAAAAAAGAGCTTACACCCTTTTCTGATGGTTTTACAGTCCATTGCACAATAACCTGTTATTATGTGATTTTTTTTTTTTATCACACTCACCTAAGGCAATATGAGCTCTTATAATTGAAGCTAAATATTGAAACAGAATTTTCTACCAAGTACACCATTATGAGTGATACTGATCTACAGCATCCTGCTCCTACTTTATTTATAGGGGACAATAATAAAATATTTCTACTAACTTGATTGCTTTATATCATGTAACAGAAATGCCAAAATCAAGGTCAAGATTATGTCAGTGGTTTAATTTCCCTAGTGCTAACCCACAGTAAAATTTCTCAGGATATAGTCTGCTGGTCTCCTGCAAGTCATTATGTATTTAATTTTCTCCCTGTAAAGTGCTTTTCTTGAATGCAAAGCCTGTGTATTCTAGAGGTAAATACATTAAGATAAAAGGTTCAAAGAGTCTTTTTCTAAAGACATCTTATAATGTCTCGTAAGCTTCCTTATGAAATTCCAGTGCAAACCCCAACCATGATGTCTTCAAAAGAATTCCCAGTGCATTTTCTTTGTTTGCACAAAGGAAGGAAGGAAAATTAAAGGAGAGGGGGAGGGGGAAGCTGCGGTCAATGTTCTGGCCCTGCAGATTGCCAAAGCCGCCCTGGATCCTCAGAGTGAGCACGATCTATCAGCCAGGGCCCTGCATGGGAATTTGCTTGTATCTACTTGCCTTGGCTTCCAAGGCCTCCAGAGTATCTCCTCTCTCAGCTGCCACTGCTGCCAACTCCCCCAGCACACACCAAAGCCCAGGCACATTTTCTGCCAGCAAGTTCTTGTTGTCTCCTGGGTAGTGAGGAAGCCCCATTAGAAACAGCCCAAAGCTAAAACCTCTCTTGCACCACGCCTCTACCAGCATAACTCCCCCAAAATTACACTGGGGAGCTGCCATTTCTGGCTGACGTGCCTCCCAAACCTGTCCCACTGGTTTCTCTCACCACCTCCCAACCTCCTTGTTTTATCTCCCCATTACTCAGTTTTACAGCATGGGCTTCTTGGGGCAAGGACTGCCTACACAGCGCTTGCACACCTCCTAAAGCCCTGGGATCGGGGGTCCAAACTGACAGAGCCTGAGATGTTCTAATAAATAATAAAATAAACAGTCACAGGAGGAAGCTTCACTTCTCTACATTACAGAAAGTGGTAGGAAATTTGACATAGATAAAGCATTCTGCAGCAGCCATCTTAACATGCAGTTTGGCCTCATTTTGTCTCTCTTCCAACTCCACCACAGAATTTTTGCCAGACTGCAGGCAGCTCTGCTGCACAAAACACACCCACAGCCCCACTGCAGCAGGCTTGATGGCTCTGCAGAGCCCAGAACAGGGGTAAAATAATCCTTGCTACATTTATGGTCACTCTCAGATAGGCTATCATGCTCCTGGTGGCTGACTCCCATTTCAGGAAGGTTGTGCTTCCCTCTCCAGCATCACTGGATCCAGAGTTTCTGCTGAGAGCTGTCCCCTGCCTAGGATGCAAACATTTCTCTCTGAAGCCCTGCCCAGAGATGCACCCAGGGCTCAGATGGGTCCCAGTATTTATGGTGCTGTTCATGCTGTAACTGGGCACCAGGGAACATGACTGATCTGTATTCAGATTTCATCTCAGGAAAATAATTCTTACAAATTCAGAGTCTGTCTGTACATGACAAACAAAGTCTCCAGTGCAAAGGAAGAGCTCAGAAAATCATAGCCAAGATTTATGGGAAGTCATTGGAAAACTCCTGAAAGGAAACATTATGCTTTCTAGCTTTTGTATTGTTTGCTATGCCATGTCACACTGGCCCAAACCTGCTCAAAATGGACCCAAAAAGTTTGTTCTCTAAAAGAGAGGCAAAGCATGCAGGGGGTAGAAAGGGAGGTAATTCTTCTGTAAAGAACTTGGTAATATGAGTGCTACACCTCTGCCTTTCTAGTGCCCCCAGCAAGGGAAGGAACCTTCCATTACCTAGGCCAAGTGTAACTGGTGACTTGTGCCTTTTTTCATGGTTACTTAAATGCATTTTTCATTGTGCAAACACAGATAAAGTAGCTGGGAGAGAAAATTATATGAGACTGCATCATATCATAGAATTACAGGATGGTTTGTTTTGAGACCATTATAAACCATTATAGGATGGTTTAAAGACACCTTTAAAGGCCATCTGGTATAATCCCCTGGCAATATAAGCAGGAGACATCTGACCTAACGATGATCATAAGAAGATCTGACCTATGTCAGAGCCTTCCCAAGGGACTGAAATAAATTGGGTATTAGCTACAGAGGACATTCACAAGGATGAACCCATGAAGCCGTGGAATCTTTGAGGGAACGTAAATAGGAACAAGCAGTGTAAAAGCAGACTGCGCATACACAGAAGTCCACAATGGAGAACAAGTCCTCCTCTGAAGATACACAGTCCAACCACAGTGCATTACCCTTGAGTACCTCTGGTGGGGACAGTCAGGCAGGGAGGACAACACTCTTCCCAGCAGTTCAGGAACTTCCTCTTCACAGTGGGTCACAGTGGACCCTGCAGTTTAAAACAGGCTGGGATAACTTCTCACTGCCTTTTGGGCTACAAGAATGATTTGGTTTTGTGCTTGCTTCTCCTGCATCTGACAGCTGGTTGCTAAATAATCTCAGCCATTAACTCATTGGCACTCAGGGCTTGTGCTGATGATGTTCTACAGACCACTAGCAACCCATGGAGGAGATCCAGGTGCACCTCCAACAGGTACAGCTGTATTTATTGGGCTACCAGTCTCCCCTTGCCACTGAAACACATCTAGGACTTGAATGTGCTCCAGACTGTGAGAAAACTGCTCCAAAACGACCTTAGTTTTACCTGCAGGTGTACTGCCCTGTGCTGTGATCTTCTCAGATCTTGTTAAGTCATCAGCACCGCACCAGCGTAATCTGGGTGATAAAAGCCAGAGAAGACCTCACTGCTGAGGGAGGCTATGCCTGTAAAATCATGGAAATGGCAGAAATGAGGCACCAGTGTCCTTTTTAAACTCATTATACAAAGAACTTTACAGGAGTCATCAATAGCATATTATGGAGGGCTTGTGAAAAACTCCAGTTCTAAAATCCTACAAGAAAGAAATAGCAATGACTTAGGGCTGGACTGAGCTAATCTTCTTCATAAAAGCTGATGTGTAGCCTGCTTTTTGTTTGTTTGTTTGTTTTTTTAGTTTTCTCACTCTTTACTACTCTAAAAGAAAATAGTGTTCATGGCACTATACAGTCTACAGTTGTTTTCTGAAACAGATTTGAGGATGCCTTGCTTAACATGGATGTACACCTGGATGATTCTTGGTCTTTGCAACGGTTTTCCAATGCTGTGCAGCCACTTCTGGAGCTGTGACACCTCCAGACCTCCTGCAAGGAAACCCAGGGAGCAGAAATCAGGAAGGAGGTGTATCAAGATGAATTTTTATTTCACAGTTAGAGGATATGCTGCTGGCAGCAGCAATGAAAAGGTAAGGCACAGAAACACTCTCCAGGTGTGAAGATGTCTCTGTCACCAGCGAGCAAACTCATGTCAGTCCCAGAAATCTCGGTGGGAATTGAGATGGGAATGTCTGTCCTGCTCGTCACATCTTAAAATGCATTGACTAGCTCAGGTGCCAGGGCCTGAAAGGAAATGAAAACAATTCTTGCTAAGAAACATGATCTTATAAGTGCCCCATTACAGTGATGCCACAACAAAAAATGCTGTGTAACTCCAGGTTTTTCAAGGTTTGGAAATACAGCTAAAAAGCCTTGGTTTTGGTTTTACCCATTCTGAGTCCTAGTGGCAATAGAACAGAGGGACAATGTAATGCTCTGCAGCAACCACAGCTCAGTGAATGTGTCCATGTACCCAAAGAAAAGGTGGCAGACTTGACAGCATAAGAAAATCTTAGCTCTGGGACCTTACTCTGAGCCCTGCCAGGGTGAGCTGACTACAAAGGTGCTAAGAAATATATTTAAAATAAGGTAATGTGTGAAGAGAAGACAGTCACCTCCACAGAAAAATAATTTACCACTGTTGTGGAAATGCAGATGTACCTCTAGAAGTCATGGCTGGCTACAGCAAAGAGAGTTTCATCTCCCAAACTTCTTCCAAGGTGAAGTTAAAAACAAAATAAAATCAACATGGATCTATAAAGGAATAGCCTCTGTGTGTGATGACCAGTCATGTCTACTCACAGAAAGCAGACCTGACAGCATCCAACAGTCATTGTCACACAATTAGGAGGAAATCCAAGTCACCTCACTCAGCTCAGCTGATCTTCACTAATTGAGAAAGTAAAAGCCAAAGCCCTGAGCACTGAGGTACTCGAGATTTCAGATGCTTTAAATATCCTGGGTGGTTATAAAACTACCATGATCCTTTCATGATGAATCCTAACAGGTATTTTCTCAAGCTTGAATGTTTGGAATTCAGTAAGTTAGGGTTAATTACAGAATAATAGACAGGGAAAAAATTTTGATAATGGAAAAGACACAGAAGTGGATGCAATCCTAAAATGTCAAGTTCTGGGTCTACTTCTAGAAAATCTTGTTAAAAAACCCTGATGCCTTGGACACCCAGGGGAAACCACCCTCAGGGTGAGCATCAGATATCCATCTGTGTTTCCATCCTGTGCTCTGTGAACATGAAAGAAAGAACTCTGAAGGGGTGGAGACCTGTGCAAGAAGTGAGGAGTGAAAAATCCTGAGGAAGGGAGTAAGTAAATGGAGCACAGAGCTTGCTCCCAAAAAGAAAGACAAAAAGTGGTGTTTATGTTTTACTCAGGAGAGGGCAATGGAGGTGAGTTAGTGGGTGGTGGCCAGAGAAAGAGAGCACAGGTCAGACTTGTAGGACGATGATTTGCCTATATTGTCCAAAGATGGAGGACATTTTGCAGATAGTGTCTAAAGAAAACTTCTTATTCACTTTTGTTATGGGTCCTGGGAGAAATGGGAGAAACAGTACCCATGGCATTATCCTTAGAAACAGACAGAAGTTTCCCAGAATGCTGGGAGTGGGAATGTCTATAAGATATCTGTGTAAGATTTCACTCAAAACCTGTTCCAACTCAGCAGGTTTTGGAAAATTAAATAATTAGTTTTGTTCATGCTTTATAAAGTTTGCTGTCATTAAAATTAGTGGTTGGTGCTATGCAGCAAGTTAGTTCCCAATTTTTCTGAGCATAAAACTTGAGCGATGGATCAGATGCTGATGTAGGTTGGAGAAACACAACAGCAGGGTGGCATCTGTTACAGAAGGTTTTTCTGCAATGCTCCTGAAGCTGATTGAAATATATTGAGCTCACCAATAGAAAAATATTGAATGTTGCTGACTCTTCTCCAGCATTCCATGGTGTTTCTCCCATGCAGGGCTGGCAGTTCATTTCCTCCCTGCTGGAGGGGAGCCACAGAACCCCCTCAAGTGAAGCAAGGTTCACATATCCTCAGTTTGCACAAGTAATTACTGCAGGTTTGTTGCTCAAGAGTACAAACAGCCCACATCTTTAATGATTGTGCAAGAAACTTCACTCAGAATAAAGCCCGAGCTTCAGAAGGCTGGGGCTTTTTAAGTGTAAGCTGAAATAAAAGTTTCCATAGCTATTTTTGATTTCTAAACCAGACTTTTTGTTTGTAAACACCCAGACAGCAGAGAGGTTGTCCTCCTTCCCCTCTCCCACGCAGAACCATCTTGCTGCTTTGCCTCACCCTCTCCAAGCTGCCTGCTGGCTCTGGAAGATGCTTGGGAATGAGACAACAAAGGCTGTGTAGACAGCAGCTAAAAATGCCTGGAAAAGCAGTCCTTGGTGGGCAGATGAGGAGACACTGTCTGTTTTCCCTGTCTGTGACCACTGCATGCCTGCACAGAGGGAGCCCTTGTGTTCAGAAAAGAAAGACAAGCTGCAAGACACCATGCTAACTGTTCCCAGGGTTTCAGTCCCATTTTTCAATTAAGACCATGGATTTTCCATGTTACTGAGTGCCAAATCTTTGGGGTTTGTGGTTGGTCAGAGAGGTGGGTATCAGCTATACAATCAACCCAGACATCTCTAAACATGGCTACAGATAGTTGAATTTTACGTGTTGAGATTTCACCTTTGAACTCTCCTTTACTAAAGTTACGATAACTGGGCCAGACAGGAGCAGCACTGGTGCTGCCTTTGAGCACGGTGTGTGAAGTACACAACAAGCTGGGCAGTGCTGCTGTCTCCATGGCTTCACTGAAACCCTCTCCTGCTGGCCTTTGCAGCTGGGCTGGGCTGTGCTCAGGTGCCTCATGCCAGCCTGAGAGCAGCATGGCTCTACCTGCTTTTGTCAGGATGAGGCACCTCCTTGAGACAAGCTGGAAGTCCTCTCTTTTCCTTTTTAAATTTTATTTCCTTTTTTACCCCTGCATTTTGCTCCCATGTCTTGCACATAAAATGAGAGGACCTTGTCATTGATTACACAGTGGTGAGTACATAAACTGAGAGGGGAGCCCAGTTCTGCTCCTTGTTCTCTCCCATTTGCCCTGGACCAAACTGGTGTCAAGCTGGGGAGCCATGCCCAGGCTCCAGCAGCCTTCAGGCTCTGCTGCTCATTAGTGGAAACTGCACAGAAAGGACAGAGGGATGCTGGGGGCTGTGAGTGTCTCCTCAGACACAGAACCACTGGACATCACCAGCAGGAAGGTCCCGTTTCAGAACATTCCCCTTCCCCCCTGAGGTGTCTGCTGGTGATTGGTGCTGAAGGTTGTGGTGAGTCACTGCTACATCTCAGCTCCAGACATCCTTTCTTTTGTATCCTTCACCTTTCCTGGTCAGGAACTTCGGAGTTAAATGAAAGAGATTTTTTTGTGATTGGACCTATAGTGTTCAGTTATGGCTTTAAAAAGTTTATTATTACTAACTTCTTCCTTTCCACATTTCCCAAGGCATAAAAAGTTATTCCTTTCAACTTTTCCCAAAGCATAAAAAGTAGGACATAGATATTCAAAGATGAAAGTGGAGCACACAGGCATATGGAAAATCCAAATGAAGGAAGCACCTAAAACTTTAATTTAGATGCCTGATTTTTCAGCCTTTCTTTTTGTGGACATTGTAGGGAAATCAGGTTTTACAGAGACCCACAAGTGTGAACAGGTTTTAATTGTGTAGATCAGGATGGGGAGTACCAGTCCATTAAAACTGGCAATATAGAGAAAGAGGAGAGGGAAGGGGAAGGGGGCGACAAGAGCAACAGCCTCCATCTATAGGATAAGAGCAAGAAAAGAAGAGTAGTTGAATCCCACATGCAGACATAAAGGCATGGAGTTTTCATCTGGAAAAGAGAATTTCAGAGACCTTCAAAGACTAAGCATTCAAATGAGGTGATTTTTTTTTTCCTGAAACAGCGTGGCGTCAGAATTTTTCCATAAATACCTGGCATCAAAACTCAGGCACAGAATGATAGCTCAGGCTTCACCTGAGCATCCCCAGGTGAACCTAGTCTGTAGTACTGGCTCTGTGTATTTGGACACAACTGCAGCAGCAAGGAGTGCTTCAGCAGGCTCCTGTGGGCTGAAAAGTCAATATGAGAACTCAGAGTGTGGAAGTGCTGACAGGATAAAGGCATCCTCACAGTGTTTGAACCCAATCCAAAGCTAACATAAGTGAAAACCTCTGGAGAAGCTGTTCTTGTTGAACTGCAAGTTGCTTTTTTCCCCCTATTTAAATAAGCCAAAGTAGTTAAATTGAGATGATAAGAATCTGAACTTTATCAGTGAATTCTCCCTTTCAAAAATAGTTATTCAAATTCTTACTTCATCAGGCTTTAGGAGGTAACACATTTAAAGAAATAAAATGTGGAAAAAATCCATTTGAAGGTGCTGGCTTCATCTGCATGGCAATGAAATGTTCTCAAGAAAGGCGTTTACTTTTAATTAGTAATAAAGCAAATGCAAACCACCATAGGCCACATTTGAGAAAATGCTGCAGTTCAAAGTGAGAAAAGACTTTTATTAAATGAAATTATAAGTGAATACCATTAAATGCATGTCAACACAACCATTAGAGCCATCTATCAACCAGCATAAAGAAAGCATAAAATCACGCAGGTGAGTTATGGGCATAATAGAAGAGTGATTCTATTTTTGCACTTTGTCTTTGGGAGAAATAGGTCTCTCCACAACAAAAGACCACCAGCTCAAAAGCAAACCCAAGCCCTAACCAGGAGGGGCTGGCTCTAACCTAGAATGTTTTACAATACCCACTGCACGAATTTATCACCCTGCTCCTCACCAGTGGTATGATTTTATTCTCTGACATCACAGGCCATATTGTTGTGCCTGTAGCCCATGCCACTATGGATACTCACTCCAGCTGATGCTGCCTCTTGTCACTCCAGCTTAGAGGAGCCACACCTCGCATGGCCCAGGGCTGTGCAGCCACACTCTGTGTCCCACCCTTGGACAGGCAAGGGCCACAGCCAGGGAGGATGCAGACCCTGAGGTCAGAGGATGGGTAGCTCCTGTTTCACAGCCCCTGAGCTGACCAGCTGCTCTTGGGGGGGACAGCCTGCAGGTCAGGTCACTCATGGATCAGTGTGCCACCTGCTGAGAACAGCACACAGAGTTGGCCTGGTTTTTTAATTACTGCTCTTCACTTATTTCTCTCTTTGGTTCACTTCTCCTTGAGCTTGGAGTTGCTCCTCTGAGCTGGGCCTGCCCCTTCTTACAGAGTACAAAACCCTTAGTACACCATAGGTGCTGTTAGCAGCAAATGTATATCAAGTCATCATAATAAAATCTTCTGGGACAATTTCCAACTCCACCTCCACACTATAGCGCTATAAAGCACTATCTAGCACTATAAAGAAAGGTTTACCAGGAAAAAAACTAAAACCAACCAAACAACAAAACAAACAAACAAACAAACAACAAAAACATGCAAATAAACAAGAAAATAACATCAGGGAGGGAGCACATCTCTACTTCCAGCCTCCACAGTGCTCAGCCTGAACTCACACACCTCCAGGGACACTCCCCCAAGGAAAGCTGGTGCTGACTTTTGTAGAGATGGGCCTTTCTATTTTATTTCATTTTGCTCAGAAGAAGAAAGAAGTGCACAGTAATGCTGACCCTGTTAAGCTGCATCAAGACCAAGGGAATGTTGCTTAGTCTGTTTTTTTGCTCAGATATGCTCCCCCTTCCATTTGTAAACATGTTTAGATGGTGGGAGCCACTGTCCTGGAGGAGCAGGGGGTGGTGATGCTGCAGGAGGAAATGCTAAATATAAGAGTGGCTAAATGTAAGTTTGGTTATGTCAGCTCTGTGTGAGATAGAAAAAACAAGGACTATGTTCAGCTCCACCAGGCTCAACAGCAAGGGTATAAAATGGTTCTGAGAGGGCTAAACAGATCCAGACCCAGAAAAAGACAGTTGAGTGGCTGAGATTATACTTAATTGGTGCTGTGGGAAGGCAGCCTCTCTGCAGGGCAGCCCACACTGTCCCCTCGCACAAAGCCTTTTCATGAGCTGCAGGGGACACACTGCCAAACATCTTGCCAAATACCAGCCTTGTAATGTCATCTCAGGAAACAGAGGAGCCTGAAGCCACCAGGGCAGTGTCACTGCCCCCATGGTCTGTCCCTGCCATCCCTGCTCTTTTTGCCCCTCTTGTCCATGCCCCAGCCCTCCTAGGCTGGATGGTGGCCTCATCCCACCTCCCGTGCCATGTGAGCAGCTTGGGCAGCAACTGCATGTAGGGAAGGACCCATATCACCAGGTCTTGTTCAATCATCTGTCCAGGATTCATCTGCAGCTAGTTTACAGTCACACAATCCACCAAAGAGCAAGACAGTGAAAAATACTTTGTCCAAGCCAGCTTTCCTTGCAGCGAGAACACACATACACACACACAACTCTTCATCACACCAAGAGGCCAAATTTTCCATTTTGTCTGTGTCTACATCTGTCTGTGCCAGGCTGGTCTGACAGCAGGATTTTGTCCTAAATATGCTACTGCCTCCCTAGCATTGCTCAACCTGCTTGGAGCTCATCTAGCTAGAAGTTATGTTTAAAATAGGATTCCTGATATATGCTGGTGAGACACTGGTAGAGAGACTGACCCACACGAGTTCCAGGGAATTAGGTGACACATCTGTTTCCCTGTGCTTTCTCTGCTGCTAATGGTGAACTGATATATCTATAGGAATGCATCATTTTGTTTCCTAAAGGGTGCTTTTTCAGGCACCCTGTTCTGAGGCCAGGCAGAGCAGAGCGAGTTTGACCAGGCTGTTTCCAGGGTCATTCCAGCTGAAATTTGTGGTTACATGAGCCCAGCCTAGTGGCTCCTAACTGGTGAGACAGTGGTTCCCAAGGGAACTAACTCTACCAACACTGTTTGCTGGGGCTGGGAGCACTGGGGAGGTGCCCAAGTGGCCCTGGGCAAAGGCAGCCTGCTCCAGCCCTGCTCCTGGCCCCAGAGCTGGGTGGGCTGAGACGTGGAGTCCTGCCAGGGTCCTATGGTGGGGAGGGCTAGGAGAAAGATGACCTTTGGGGGCTGTAGCTGCCACATACACGTTGTGAAATGCCTCTCTAAAAGAAACAAAGGGGCTGCTGCAAATGCAGCAAAGTCCCCAGTGAGGAGTGCTGCAGATGATATGAGAGGAGCAGAGCAGAGCAGAAGAGCCCTTTGCCTCACTGTGCTGCTTTCTGCATTCCCACAACACTTTGCCTTTTGAGCCCAGCCTTGTAAGCTCCAAGGCAAATCAACAAGTTGAAGCAGGAACCTAATTCAAGCTCTGAATAAAACCCATACCTGACAACTTTAATTATTAGGCTGATGCGTCATATTTACATTAATTTGAGCACTACTTAGATTCAATTACAATAATTCTTCCATATATTCATTCCAAGACATTTCAATAACTGAGCAGATAGCATATATAATCAAAGATTAGCTGAAGAAACAGGTTTGCTCTCTACAGGCATTCTGTTCCTCTCCCTGGGTGCTGTTACAGCACCCTGTGCGTGGGTCTGCATGGATGTGTCTAAGAGGGCACAGCATCTGGAACAGTGTCAAAGAACAGCTACTGGAAAGCCCATGAGTCTTGGCCATAGTCCCAGGATCAAATTACAGCCCCTGTGGCGGGGGTCCATGTTCACCTTAACATGTGCTTTTGCAGACTGGAAGTACTCCTGGATTCCTCTTTTGCTGTTCATTGATCATCCTGCAGCAATGCCCAGCACAAATTTTTTTCATCAGCCAGCTGGCCAGAAAGTTTATTCCAGATGATCTTGAGGTCCCTTGCAACCTGGTAGTCTATAATTCATTATTCCAAGTGGTATTTGGCTCATTCTCCCTCCCTTTTCCCTACATGTTTTTCGGGGACACCAACTTCATATCTGTTTGATGCAGAGCATGACAAAGCACTCAAGCCAGAGTGCCACACCATGGCACCATGTCACAATCTGTTCTAACTCCTAGGTACAGCTTGTGCTGCTTGTGAGTGAGAAGGTGTTCAATGATCTGAATCTCCAAACTCTGTCCCTCTTCCTACTACCAACACCCCAGGATCATGCAGTCATACTCATGAGCTACAGGGTGAAGAGTGAAAGCTACTGCCCAGGTGTTCTCCACTCTTGCATTTGGGTTTCTTTCACTCACTTGGTGTAATATAAAAAGTTCAGATGTATGGCTAAGAACTGATCTTTCCCCAGGCATTACAGATGAGGGCATATCCAAACAAATTTTACAGTCCAAGTACTATTTGGAGCCCTACATCCCCACAAAACTTTTCAGTATGTTGGTGGGGGGGACAACAGCGAACAGCAAAGCCCCCGCTCTGGATATGAATGTCACTCCCAAGGTAGGAGAGAGCAAGTAAACTGGGGCAACTTTAAAATCTAGCAAAAGCTCTGTGTTTCTCTGACTGTTCTGATGGGGAGTAGTTCCTGAGCGGTTTGTCTGCCCTGAGGAAAGTCCCGATTTCAAGGGAAGCAGGAGCAGGCTCTGAAAGCGGCAGTTTCCCATCAATTGAATAAGCGATGCTGTTTGCTCCCCAGCACGTTTCTGTGTCCGAGCCGCCCAGCGCTGCAGTGGGGGCTCGCTCCGCTCGAGGGAGCTCCTGCTGCTCCGGAGCCCAAATCCAGCCCGGGCGGCACCTGCAGGGAAATCCCGCGGGTGAGGAACCCCCGGTGCCGGGGGGCTGCACAGGGACCCCCTTCCCCGGGGAGGCTGAGGAGATGCTGTGCCCGAGCCGGAGATGCTCCTGCCTTGAGGAAAGGCGTTTGTTTCCAAGGCTGCTGCGCCTCGGCCCGAGGTGCCCGGGGCTCTGCCCACCGTGCCAGCAGCTGGGCTGGCCATGGCACTATCGCACTCCCGGCTGTCCTTGTCACCTCATCTGCTCCAGCTGAGCACTGCTGAATGAGGATGCTCAGGGTGTGGGAAGGGGCAGGTCCCCAGGAGGACCTGATTGACACAGCTCATAGGATGACTGAACTGTTCAAAACAGCAGACTTGAGAAACAATGCCTACTTTGGTTATTTCTTAATCAGGAAAAACTGACCTTATTGTGCCCTGCACAGTGACTTATCACTGCAAAAAGCTGCATTTTCACAAGGAATAACTCTCTCAGGAAGCTAATTGTATATAAGGAGAATGACTGAGGAGATAATTTCACTCCTAAAAAAAAAAAAAAACTCTTACGTCACAGATCCACACCTCAAAGTATCAAGACAAAAACAGAGTCTAATCAAATGCTTAGAAAGCATCTGCACCTTTGGCAGGACAGCATTGAGAGAGCAGCTCCTCACATCCCCGGTCAGCCAGGAATCCCAGCAGTGCAGATTTTGGAGAAGGCCAGAGGGCAAAATCCATCCCTGGCTTCATCAGAGACCGTTAAACCTGATTCATCCTGTCCCCAGCCACTCCCTGGCTTGTCTCTGGAAAGCCAGCACACACCGAGGCAGGCGAGGCGTTCCCCAGCCAGGGTCAGGTGTCAGAGGCAGCTTCTCCAGCAAGCCAGTGTGAGTCAGAGTGTTTGGGAACTGCTCCAAGCTATTGGAAAAAAACAACTCCCAAATTAGCTGGGGTGGCTCCCAAGCGAATCCACCTCCGCGGGGAAGGAGGTGATCTAATGAAAGCGTGCGGTCAGAAATCAAAAGAGCCTGGAAAGCATTCCAAGCTGCATAATAAGATTTCACATTTCATATCTTCAAAGCATTAAGTGAACATTATCTAATTAATCCTCACAACACTCCTCAGAGATATTATCCCTATTTCACAGACAGAGAAACCAAGGCACAAAGTTAAGTCACTCGCCTGGGGCCAGAGAAGGGAGTGTCGAAGCTGGGATTAGAGTCCAGGAGTTCCTGGCGCCCAACTTTTTCCTCAGACTACTGGGTCATGTGTCTTCCCTGCAGGGAAGATAATAATGAGCCCATAATTACCCATACAAATTCCCAGTGACCAGGCTAACACGTCTGTATAAAGCTATTTGTAATTCCAATAAACACGCCCACAATTTAGCTGCCTCCATGAACTACCAGTACTCTCTCAGCCATAGGAACCCAGACCTTCAAATAGGGGCTGCTCTTTGACTGAGCAAATCCCAGCTCTGACCCACTCCAAGGGCCATTGGAGAACTTCTTGTCACTTGTATATCCCTGGTGACCATCCATGTAAGGCATGAGTACTGTGGGAGCTGTGGTGGCAGGACAAGGTTTGGGGAGAGAGGGAAGAGAGCTGTAAAAAATGGGACAAGCCCTTGGGGCACAAGTGCCCTTTTCCAAACCTGATGCAGAAACTGAAACTTTTTGCTCGGTACAGACTGAGAGCAACCCCTCACCATCAAAGGAGAGGTTCTGTGGTCAAATGCATTGCTCAGCACAGTCTGTCAGTCTCGTGAAATAAATGACCCCTTCCATATG
The DNA here is from genome assembly GCF_047830755.1 of Zonotrichia albicollis. Taxonomy (NCBI): domain Eukaryota; kingdom Metazoa; phylum Chordata; class Aves; order Passeriformes; family Passerellidae; genus Zonotrichia; species Zonotrichia albicollis. The sequence continues at coordinate 15,754,844 of NC_133819.1, forward strand.
TAGACACAGTTCCCTGAAATGGCCTTGAGCAGACTCACTGCAACATCACTGGAAAACTCAGAGCACCCAAAGTGCCCCATGCCTTCAGCTCTTTCCCTGTCCTGCCCAGAGAATAGGGGAACAATCTGCTTGAGCACTTGTGCACATCCCAAGGAGGTGTGCCTGGGGTTTACCCTGTTTTTCCATTACAATGAGGCCTCTGGTGTGTGAGGGTGTGCACGTATGGCTGTGTGCCTGTACTTCTGTAGTGCCCTGTGCTCTCTTCTACCAATATATTTGAATCCAGTGAGATGGTCCTTTCCACGTGAGCCTCAGGCATTGTGTGCCTGGTACCCTCCATCGCTCAATGTTCTTCTGCTGTCATCTCAGCAGGAGCACCTTTCCACAAAGCCCCTATCATCCCTACTCAAACCCAACTTATTGTTACTCCAGAAAAGAGATCACCATGGAATTCCCATGGGGGATGTGGTACACTGCTGTATCACACTTTATTTTAGCTGAGACTTGAGTGTCTGCCTGGCTCTGCTCCCATGCTGTGGTGTCTACTCTGGCTTGCAATGTACTCTGCCAGGGACACCTATGGCTCTTGTCACAGACCAGCACAGCACCCCAGCAGACACCGTGAAATGCGGAAATAGCCCCTCTGTGTCCCACTCAGCCTCTGTACTTGGGTCAGACAGTGATGTCAGGGGTATTGCAAGAACTAACAGCAACTAAGTTTTTGGTAGTCAAGAGGCCTGTGGTGCAGCCTGGGTGTAGGACCACAGAACTAACTCCACCCCAAAACTAACCGCAGAACTAACCTCCCCCCAAAAAACCAAACAAAAATAAAAACAATGATCATAAATCATCGACCAATCACCCACCAAATTTTACATTCTTGTAGCTTATAAAAAGCATGACACTGAAGATGTCAAGATGGATGCCATACACACCCAAGGACAAAAGACTTAGTCCTAACCTTACTATTAGTTTTTGCTAAGTATATACATGCAAGTATCTTGTAGGACTTGTGATGGGCAGGGACACAGCAAGCAGTTCTGTCCCCTCCACCAAGGCCAGGACTTGGGCTTGTTCCTCTAGAGAAATATCATCACAGTGATGGATAAGGGCTTCTCTGGGTGCTTTTGCTCTAGGCACATGGACACCATTTCCCAGCCAGGCCATGCCATGGGTAATTGCCCACAGCTCCTGGAGGTTTGCTTCTGCCCAGGCACCAGTGTCAGAGATCCTTCCACACTGCTGGAATGCCACCTAGTATTTCCTTGGATTCACAGTGGTGTGCAGAACCCCATCTGCTATTTTTCAGTACCTTAGGCAACATTTCAAAACCAGGGCAGGCCCACAGTAATGCTGAGCTCCAGATAATTTGGGCTGGCTGAAAGCTGTCCTGCACTGGCCACACTGCATCCTTAGACTGTTGGCCTCTTTGGGCTGTCTGGGTTTAGAAGGGGGAGGATGGAACAGCCTTGGGGACACACAGGAGGCCACAGCAGTGTCCACAAGCAGGTAAAAATAAAAAGTGGAGGAAGGGGTATCAGCAATCAGTTTTCATCCAAAAAGGCTGAACACTCTCAGACTGTCTGTGCTCTGTAGGGTGTGACGGTACCTTGTCACTGAGGAGGGAACAGAAGGGCATTTCAAAGGCTTGAAGCAGCCATGTCTGTCAAGCCCAGGGTGCCACATCACATCCCCAGTGGGCTGCAGGACAGAGCAGCAGCAGGATTATAATGGAGCATTTGGGAACATGCACAACTCTTCCTCAACCAAGAGTCCCATTACAGAGGTAATCACTTAATAGCAAAAAGGGACCTCTCAGTACTTAGGGACATATTTCTCAAACTTGTTCAAAGCCTGCTCTGCTCCCAGGCTTTTAATGCACCCAGTTGAGGAGTCTCATTGTGATGGTTGTGCTTTGAAACTTCAGAGCAGTGGCTTCTGCTGAGGGCCAACTGCTTTGTGCAGAAAATTGCTTTGGAGCTGCACTGACATCAGAGATGCTGCTCCTTGGAATATATGGCTTTTCCTTTCTTTTTTAAATTATTTCTTATAACTGTCTTTATTTACAGATCCAGACGTATCATTAAAAAATTAAAAACACTTTTTCTTTACTAAAGCACTTTCATGTAATTTTAAAAAAATACGGTAAATGCACAGATGCACACCCTTTCTACCCTTTATATTTAGGAGCAGATTTATCCTTGTGAGGAATCAAACAGCCTTTTCCTCCCTTTTTTGATCCAAGGACCAAGAGCTCCTGTGCAAGAACATGTATAATTAGTTTATCAAGTCATAGATATGTTTTTACTGCAGTAACTGCCAGAAGAGCTTCTGGCTGGCTCATCTCCTACTGAGCAGTAACAAAAAAAATATGTATATGTCTGTGTATGTTTGTCTCCCAAGATGCAAACCTCTATATAAAAATGATTGACAATAAGTGCTGACAGACAGGAACTAGATTATTCCCGAAATACTGCAAACCATAAAATATAACATTTTTTTCTGTAAGTGGTGTGGTTTAATGACATAAATTGATAGTATGAAATGGCATGTTAGAGGCTCATTAGACACTGACAGCTGTAAGCATTTCAGGATGCTGTATTAAAAACATCTGCTCAAAGGAAAAAATAGCACTAAAAAAAGAAAGGAATGAAAAGTTGAGAACAGCCTCACATCCAATTTGTTGTCTAGTAGCTACCAATTCTAGGAATTACTAAGACCTCCCAATTTAATTAAGTTAAATCTAGCCAGAGCCAGATCCTTGGGAACTGGGCACACTGTGCCTCAGGTTACACATTTTGCCTTATACTCCCTGGCTTGTGGAGCATGTGTTTTGTGAAATGTCTTCACACAGCTACCCCATAGGAGGAGGTTCCAATTAGCAATGTAACCACTGCACTACCAATATCCTCTTACCAGTTCTGATCTAGAAGATTTTTCACTCAACATGGTCAAGACAAGTTTCAGACATGAAGAGATGATGGGATGCAAAGGAAGAATAAAATATTTTCTTAGGGTATTATGTAGTAATGGGAAAATACATGTGGAGTTGATCACCCAAAATCCAGATGCAGCTGCTGTTTGGCATCTGCTCCCCTGTTTCAAATTTTGTTTTTCCTGAAGCTGAGTTCCATACCTTTGGTGTCCTCAGCTACCAGGTGCTGGCATTTAGACAAGGAATCCAGGAGGAGATGACCTCATTGTGCCTCTAGCCAAATAACACAAAAGGGTTTAAAATATCCAAACAAACCCTACCCCTCTCCCCATTTTCTTAAGCTGGAGCCATGAGCTGTTCTTATCTCCAGATAGGGGCACTTCAGAGGTCACCTTGCAGGTCTCAGAAGGCTCCTGAGCCTCTTGACCATTTCAAAGCAGAGAAATGAGTCTCAATCCTGGGGATGGGTAGGAAGAACCCTCCCAGAGAACCAAAATGCAAAGAGAGTTGGGTGAAGCATTGCTATTTCAGTTGCAGCCATAGATAGAAGCTATTCCTTCTATTTTGTTGGAGAAAAACATACCACTGCAAAGGGAAACTGGAACTGCAATACTTTGTGAAATGCTGTTCCGTTTCCTAAATATAACTGTTAGTGAAGATGGGAAATGTTAACAGAAGGATACTTATGTGCAACTTTTCCTTTATGTAAAATTTTTAATTCAACAGTTTTTAGTGCCATTTCACTAGAAAACTTCCAGAATTTCCAGGTGGCTCTGGAAGCATGAGCATCTGATGCCTGGAAATTGGACTGACAATGAGCATCAAAGCAGATGTTCTCCAAGAATCTCAAGTTGCTTATTCCTCACTAGACAGAAAACTGAAAGGGGAAAATGCCTCTAATGGAAACCCATTGAAATGTAGGAAAGCTGAGCAAGCAAGTCCTGCCATTGAAACAGGAGACTCAGTCCCCCTTGAGAATAGGATGTGCCTGAAAGTTTAAAAGCACAGCAACAAGGTCAGATTCCTGACACTTCAATTGCTGACCATCAGGTGAGCTGTATGTACTCTCAAAATGCCAAGTAATGCCACTGCATGTAGCCCACATGAAAGAGGGTTTGATTGTTTTGCATTTTGCCCAGCCACACCTGCACAAATCCATGGACAGTCTCTGCCTCAGCTGACGTGTGCCTGGGGCAGGTGTAGCTGTGACTGAGCTGCAGACACAGGGGCTGATTATGCATCTTGCCCAAAGCCTGCAAGGAGATTGTAGTAGCTCTCCTTTCACTTCAGTGCATTTTGGCCCAAACCAAAAAGGAAGGGAAACAAGAGCCTCTACAGCTACTGGTCTGTAGCATCTGCACGCTTCTGACACAGAGATACTTTCCCATTGGCAGTTATTGTGTCACTGGAAGAAAGTCTCAACACATAAACACAATCTTTTAGATATTTCTCATTTTTAGAGTCTCTCAATCTGTTAGGAAAGAAAACAAAATCTCACAAAACATTTCACCAAAGTGCTGTTCTTGAGCATCAATTTTACTTCCAGCAGCCCATTTACCCAAAGCCATCCTTCGACAGATATGAAGTAACTATTCCTCTTGCCAGCCCAAAGGAAATTTCATGGGCAATTACTTCCTGCTTCCACCTTGTACCAAGGACTCACAGAAAGATTTATTTCTTAGCAAACATCTGAAAGCTTCTCCAATTGTGTCTAAATATTTATGTTCATGTCTACATAGTAAAGATTGCATCTCATATAGAAGAAAGAGATACAGACAAATAAAGGAAATCTCAGTGACAAAGGGCAGTGATGAAAAATGTCAACCAGTTTGAAGGTTAGACAAATGGCTTCTCAGGCCCAATCACAGCACTGTAACTTCATTGTTGCTAAATGCAATTTTGCACAGTCTTAGGAGAGGTATCCTGTAAAGCACATCTTTCATAATTAAGAAGAAAATTATTGTTTCTTTTCCAAGTCAAATAAACCATGTTTATCTGGGGAGGGGGAGGGCGGATGGGAAGAGTGTTGAGCTGGTCCAAGAGACAATTTTGAAACTTTAGATTGAGAGGAGTCAGAAAGTCTGAGCTGGGGACAAAGGACTCATCTGCAGCATCACATAAAAGGCCCTGGCACAGAACCTTGTCAGGATCCTGGCTGTGAATGCTCAGGGAATGTTGAAAGCCCAAGTACAGCAGACCTGGCCCAGCATCGTGGAGCCAGAGGGCAAACCTGCAGCATGTGCAGCACCAAACCCCAGCAGACACGTGGAAAAGGGATTGAGGGCAGTGTGAGCTTTCCCCACCTGCAGCCCTGCCTGCACCGGCTTTGCATTGGCCACTGTGTGGTCTCTGGTCATGGTGATCATGGTACTGCCTAACAGGAGCCAGAAAGCACAGACATTCTCAGTGCACTGTGGGATGGGGTTTGCAGATGGAAGAGTTTGTATTTTGAGTCTCTTCTGCTGGCCACTGAGAAATGATCTGAGTAAATGCCACCAATCCCATGGGAGGGCAGGCTAAGAAACGAGCAAGCTAGATTTAGCTTCATCAATTTGCTCTGAAGGTCTCCCTGTGCCTTTGCTATATTGCCATACACTGCCAATCTCCAGGCTGACCATGAGCTAGGAGAAAAAAGCTTCAAGCAAACAGTTTTGTTCTTCAGTAACCTTTCAATTACAAAGATTTATCTTAAATGTGGTGCTTCTAGTGATTTGCTTCTATTCCTTCTTTCATCTGCTGGACTTCATCAATAAACTGAGAAATGGTGGCCATTCTCATCATAAACGTGGCAGGTTCGCTGTGCCAACTGAGATGTGTCATTTGCCATGAATGGCAAGGTTGATGGATGGGTTTAGGCTAAGGCAAATTCCAGTGCTGAGTCCACTGGCAAGTCTTCAGAGAAAGCCTCTGGGACTCTTTTGGATTCAGGCAATTGCTGGTTTGGCCTCTGTCTCATGTCTTCTTGGACATAGCTCCCCTTTGTCTTCCTCTCCATGACATGTACTCCCTTTGAAACAATTAGAACCTTCTCAAGCTCTTTGTTTCTAATTCTGGGCAGTTTAGCACAAAGTATATTTACACTAATTGCATACTGAAAGTGCACTCTGCTTGGCTTGGCTCTCCCTTACTAAGACTTTTAAGTATATATTTGTCATTGCTGGGAGCAACATTGGATTTGGGAGAGCCACAAACTTAAAGGGTCTGGGCTCACCTATTTTATTCTGTCCTGGAACTGAGTAGCAATGGGTATTGATGTCTTGAAAGTTTTCCTGCTCTTGTTCCACTTTAAAACTCAGCTCTACTTTAAAACTTGATGCTTCCCATCCAAATAAACATATCTGTTCTGAACCTGGCTGATGCCAGGCTCAGATCTAAGCAGATCTTCTCTGCAATGGAGCAGAGATGAGAGTGGACAAAAAACCAGTGTCCCACCTATGGAGAGTGTGTCCCAAGTCGAGGCTTGTGGTGCATGAAATGAGTCCTTGAATTGAAAACTAGAACAGGTATTTCTACACAGCATGGAGCACATTTAGGTTTTGCACAGAAGTGGTCTCCAGTGGACACATGATGCTGTTGATCAAGGTTCCTCTGGCCAAAAGAGAGGACACTCTGTACCTTTAACAAATCCAAACAGTAGAAGGTATAAAAATATATTTTTAGGAACTTTCCTAACGGTTTCTAAAAAGAATATGCTGTTAAGTAATACTTAAATGTCTACAAACAACATTTGTCTCCATGCTTTTCTTTCCTCCCTCCCCCCTCATTCCTTCATTTTTAGGTCCTTTCCCACAGTAATCTGTCTCCAGTATTTCTGCTTCCCATTCCTCAGTTCACAGGCTGTTTCCAACAGCAGAAGCTAATGTTGTGGTGCCAGCAATTATGGTGTAACTGGAACTAAAATGTTGGGAAGCAGGGAGATGACTGATGGCTATTGTTCTTTTCACATATTAAGGAGAGATGGAAACAGGATCACCTCAAGAATTTTTTTCTTTTTTGTCTATCTATGGTTCTTTGGTCAAAATTCTGTTAAGTTGCTGGTATGAATATTTTAAAAGTACATCCTCATTTTCAGATGAAGAAAGGAAAGCGTTCCTGGGGAAAAATGCACCCAACCAGGCCCATCTGCAGCGTGCTTTGCAGACCTTGGTGGCACACACAGGTCAGCCAGGTACAACCCAGCTGCTCTTGGCCACCCAGACCCTGCTGAGGTGCAAGGCAGAGTTAGCTCATCCTGTTGAGACACTGACATATCTCCACCAGGTCCTGGTTACCTTCAAGACTGTGTTGGCCTAGCAGTTGTAATTGATTCTCCTTTTTTTCTTGCTAGCTTCAAAATCCTGATCATCTGCCCTCCCCCTTGGGTGGGACCATCTTGCACATGGCATTGATGTGCCTTTTAGGCATGGGGGTGACCCTAACTGCAAAGTCAAACAACCTTCCCAGCACAATCCTCTCAGAGCTGTATCACTGGCCCTTCAGCAAGGCTCATATGTGGATCCAACTAGGAAAACTCCATCCAGACAGGCAGCCACCTCTCACAGTGCTTGGGAGTATGCAAGTAGATTTCATATTATATGTAAAATTGCCTCTGAATACAGGTGTTACATTTCACAACCATTTTGAGTTTGTTTGTGGTAATGACAGCAGAAGGCCAAGCATGATCTGTAAATTCCAGCCCATAAACAGTGTCCATGGCCTCTGTGGGCTCCCAGCTGCTGCTGCAGTGGTGGGGAGAGACGGCATACCTGAGCCTTTAGGCTCTGGCACAACTTATTGAACCAGCCAAGTACATCTCTCTGTCCTGAGGACAGGGCTGGGTGTTGGTGGTAGCATCCCAAATCCTGACCTGTGCTTCATGTCCCCATGTGGCAAATAGCAGTGCACACAGCAGTGACAGATCCACCTGTTGCAGTCACTTTTCTGCTCACCTATCCCTGTAGTTTCTCTCAGCATTCTGCTGTCAGTGCTGCCGTCCCTGCACGAGAAGCAGAATATAGACCCCATGAAAAATTATTTCATTTATGCCTGGAAAATACAGGTTTAGCTGTGCTTAAATATACAAGTGGTTTTCAAAAATGTTTTTGAGAATAATGTCACCAGTACTGGTGTCCCAGATATTAACCTTTATCTATTTTAATTAAATCTTTAGTCTCTTTTCTGATCTATTTCCTTAACTCTTCTTGCTGAAAGATCAATAAAGATGCATATTTGTTACCATTTTTCTCTTAGATCAGAGGTGTTCGTCAACATAAAGATATTTCAGTTCTGTTTCCTGGTCAGACATGCCTTGAAAATTACATACTTTCAACATAAAGCATAATTGCATGCATGAAATTAGTGTTCATTTTGTTTTATAACATGCTTCTCATAGCCTGTGGTCTCCTGTCATCTTTACCCTCTCTCCTACTCCCTTACAACAGTTTTGAAAAAGAAATTACCTCAGAAATTTGGAAATGTAACATTTAACTGCCTGTGCAATTTCTAATGCAACATCTGCCTGTATTTCAGCCAAGATGATGTAGCATCCATCACTTCAGCACAAGCAGATGCATTTTCACAGACTTCTTGGGCAGAAGAGCTCTCAGCCAGCCTGTCTGCCCTACAGTACACAGGGCTCCTCTGACAAGGCTGAGTCCTGCTGAGCTGGGGCGTGGGGGACAGGTGTGCACCATCCTTTGGAAATCAAACCCAAAAGGAATATTGGACAGGAACGGAAGGAATGAGCATCAAAAAATCACCTCCTCTTCCATCATCTCCTCCTGTTGTCGCTGTAATCCCCAATAGAAGCTGCCTCAAAATGCAGAGAGCCTTTCAGAAGATTATCTGTATCAGTGCAGGCTTTGAAGTAGGGGCTGCTGGCATCTCATTACAGACAGAGATCAAACCTCGGAGATTAACGCGGTCCTGGGCCTGCTGGACTTCATTCACACATCACAGAAGTGCTAAGCTATCAAAGGGCTCTGTCTATGTGTTACTTTCTCAGCCATAAATCCAGCAGCACAAACCCACTGCCATTTATTTTTCTTATAACAGACGAGTCCTTTCGGCCCCTAAGGTGTCTTTCTCTTCATAAGGCTGAATACAGTCTGAGAAATTGAAACAACCCAAACTGAAAGATAAATTGAAGTAATATCCTTGGGGTATTTGAGCTGGATGTTGACTGCATCTTTTTTCTTTGGTAAAGCAAACAGGAAGCCATTTGAAGTGCAGGCTTGGCCACTGAGGACAAATCCAGGGTGTAAAGGGCAATCCTGGTGCCAGCCATTTTCTGTTCTCTTCTGGGACTCACTGTAGTGCAGGAACCAAGGGTCTGCACACGCTGCTTGGAATTAGCTTAGAGACAGTGTGTCCCCTCCAGCCCATCCCACCCCAGGCCACCAGTCCCTTGGACACCACATGTTCAGGTACAGGAGGTGGGTTTGCTTCCACTCCAAAAAGTTCTGAAGATGGGAGATGACTAGGAAGCCTTTCTAACTCCTGTCCCACAGCTGCACTTAGGACAGGGCTGTGCTAATAAGTTGTGCCAGATAAGGAAACTCCCCTTTGTCTTTCCACCATCGTACTCTTAGATCCATCATCCCCTCCTAAGCAAAAGAGACACAACATTCTTTCACAGACATGATAAAATGCAGAGAGGGAAGCTGTATAAATGGGGAAACTGAACACACAAGGTAAGGCACCTAAATCTTTCTTGCAATATGGCAAGAGCTGGATGGCAGACACCACACTTGGAGCAGCATATACATACATATCCAGCAGGAGAGGCTTGAGAAAGGGTAGGTGTTTGTTTGACTGAATCACCAGGTGAAAGACATTGGTTGATTTCCAAAAGTGTCATTCAAGGAGCTCTGTCCAATGGTCATGATAAATTCAGTAATGCCAAAATGTAAAAATATAATTAGGCCATAAAATATTTTAAAGAGCAATGGCATAAAAGGAATCAAAGCTGATTCTAAGCACTGCTTCGACCCAGCAGGATCCAGATTGGCAGAGGTCTGACTCTGGGGCCAGCTGAGTCTGAGGTTTAAAAGCCATGCTCAGGAAGGGTAAGATCACTGCAGAGAAGCAAGGTGAATTCTGGGTGTCTATGGTTCTTGTAGGAAAAACTGGGACATTTCCACACTGGAACCTTCTTGGGAGAGGACTTGGACAGAGTGTGTCTCAAATTTAGTGGGATTGCATGGAAGAAACCATGGCAAAAATAGCTGGGATGGAGACTACCAAGAGCAAACAAGCAAGAGGTTCAAGACAACCTAAGAATATGTGGGCTCAATTACTGAGATAGTGCCCACCCTGGGATGTCAGGAAGCAAAAGTGACACCGAGGTTAAAAGAGATGTTAGGAGGATGCCAGGTTCCAGAGGCATGGAAGCCTGAGGTCTGTACCAGCCAAAGTAATAAAAGTTTTAGTAAAAGATCAAACTAGTGGACACCTTGAAACAATATGATCTGGATGGATATGATCCACTTGGTAAGAGTTGATGTGGCTTCTGGAAATCCTGCCTTTCCAAGATCTCAAAGTTCTTGAAAGAAGTAGCAAATGTATTGATGAAGGGTATCCCTGAAAGTCTACTCCCACAGACTTCTAGGGAAACTACAAAACTTGGGGAAGAGGGAAGTCCTGGCATAGAAACGGCTGAAAGGCAGGAAACAGAACAGGAAAAATGACCTTTTAACTCAGTAGAAGGAAGTTAGCAGTGGAAATTTTAGAGATCTGCACTGAGGTCTGTTTTGCTCAAAATACCCATAAATAACATGGCAAAGGGCATGAGCAGTGAGAGACAAAGGTCACACATGATACAAAATTGTTTAAAGTAATAAGGGCAGGTTGTGACAGATTGCAAACACATCTCACAAGACTGTATGAAATGTCAGTTGAGGTTTGGTGCAGCTAAGGATAAAGGAAGAAAACACTATGAGAACCAGTCCTGATTTCATACACCAGATTTTGATTGTTGAATTGACCATTTTCTGTTGAGGAGCAGGTTTGGGATGAGGACAGGTGACGCCATAAATACAGCTGCAGGTGACTCCATAAGTACAGCTGCTCTGCTGCAGGGCTGTGGAACTCCTCAAAGGAGTGCAAAAAGGACAGAAGTAGTTTTAACCAGTTCAAGGAGAGACTGGACAAGTACTTGAAAGGAAATCCATTACAATGCACTTTAAAAATTGTAGTAAGTTCACAAAAAACCCTGCCTCTACCTCGCTCATCTTCTGCTCCCAGAGCAGGCTGCCTTTGGGCCCTGGGGTCCTTGGGGTCCTTATGGGGAGAAGTGAAACCACAAATGGTATTAATGAGTACCTGAGAGCCTGTGAGGCTCTGAGAGGGCCAAGGGGAGACTGGGACGAGGTGGAAAGGAGGTGACAGTGACTGCATGGAGAAATCAGCCTACAGAGCTCACACACAGCAGCTGGGCTCTTGCACAGCATACTTGTGGCAAAGCTGATGTTTAAGACATGGCATGTCTGGAGCTGTACCTCACAAACTGACTAGGGATTTTAAAACAATGGGATGAGATAATTGCTGCTCACAAAGTCAAATGTGAAGACAGGGAACAAAGCCTAGATTAATCCAGTAATTAAGAGAGACAGAAGGGCATGCATGTTCTCAGTGAAACTGAAGGTCTGCACTGAGAACCAGCAAAAGGGTTCAACAGGTTTCACTAGGAAGCAGGCAGAGTTGACTGGTTGGGAACTAAATTGACTGGATTAAGTGTTGAGAATGCATTCTCATCTGAGCAGGGTTAAAAGGGATGAAATCCAGGGAAAAAGGACACTTGCAGATGACCTGTGTCACAGGATGAGTCAAACACAGTGACAGGGAGGCAGAGACATCTTTGAGAGAAAAGATTTTGAAGCGGTTAATTTTGAGACAGTTAATTTTATATTTACTTTATTAAATATCATGATCGGAGTAGGCAGATGAGAAAAAGTAAAGGGGAGGCAGAGTGAGCTAAAGTGACAGAGAGAGAGGAAAGATGGAAAGAGAATGAGAGTTTTAAGGACAGAACAGCTCAGAAAAAATTAACAGAACATTAAGAAAGTCTATAGAGAACAGAACACAAGATCAGCCTAAAAAAAATAATAAATAAATAAAGTACCAGGCACAAGGAAACTAAAAGATTGGTTTCAGTCCATGAAGACAAAAGTGAGAGATACACAGCAAGGACTGTGATTTCTGTGACATGTTAGGGACACATCTACTGTGTCTCATACCCACCTGCATGTCACCTCTGTTTGCACATGAGACTCATCTTATATGAAAGCTTCTGGTAGATCACAGAACTGTGATTTTCATTTTTCACAAGCCTTATCATGTTAGCCTTCCATGAAAAGAGGGCTGCAGGCACCCCTGCCCCAGCTGATTCCCCTGGGATCCATGAGCACAAACACAGCCTCACAAATTTCAGAGCATCTCCATTCTCGAGGAGGGCATAGGTCCCAATTCAGAAATGTCGGTGACTCAGGCAGTGTGTGCATCCTCAGATCTTACAAGGCTCCAGAGCCCCTGGAGCCTCACACAGAGCCTCTCTAAAGACACAGTTGGTGGAAAGGCAAGGAGTATGGAGAAATGTGTTTTTCCAAGTTGTTCTGCTTCAGAAGCAGCACACCACAACTTCACTATCAATTATAAATTGAAAAAATACCAAAGAATTGCTGAGGTTCCTAGTCTGTGATTAGGCAGAGACCTTAATTTATACTTGCCTATATCCAGAGGATGTCTGCTAGTCAGGGCTAAGCTTTTTCACAGGGACTAAAAGAGAAGCAGATTTCATCAAAGCAATGCACTGTTTTGCACTGCTAAAACCAGCAGCTGCTACAGAGAAAGTTTCCTGCAGGACCACTCATGAAACAGCATCTTCTTTCAGGCAGTCTTGATGTAAAGAGGAGACAAATCCTCACTTTTTGTGTCTTGCTGTCTCAGTTTCCTTTGGACAAACCATGCTGTGTTGAGTGCATGAGGCTCTTATGCCCAGAGAGAGGATGGGGCACGAAGAGGAGGGACACAGCACGAGGAAGCTGGAGGGGAAACTCTGCCCTTGTTTCCCACTCCTCAAAAGATCAGCTCTTCCACATGTTGAGCACCTTCAATCTGATTTTTGAGGTGAGGCTCCCTCCACAGATGCAGCATTTCCCTTCTTCATCTCTGCAGGAGCACAGGGTGGGATTAACGGTGTATAAATAAATAAACAAATAAAATTTCAAACACTCCTCAGCTTCAGTGATGCATCAGCTGCATGTGTTCTGCATTCACAGTAGCTAATTGCCCTTCTCCAAAAGAGAAAATCCAAAGTAAAACAGCAACAAGAGATGTTTAACTATTTTTTTAAACCAAATTATTTATGTATTATGTAAGTCAAGAAAAAGGTCATCAAAACTACTGACCTCCTCTTGGACTTGAAAGAATCACAAATCCTGTTTCATTAATGACAGAAGCAATGACTTCCCTGTGAGGCAGTTGGATGTCTCTCTCTTTAGCAGAACAAGAAAGACAGAGAGTTAAATTAGACCTCTTGCTTCAGAAAGCATCAAAGAACAATTTTTATAGCACATGTTAAAGAGAGGATTTTTTTGTGTGGTGTAATACATGATTATATTGTATTAAATGTACTTTCCAAATATATATCCTCCTTCTCCTGTCCCTGTGACTTCCATGAGATGTCTATTTACACTAAATTATACACCGCTAGAATAATAAAATCCTACTATTCTTACTTCAAAGACTTTTCTTGAGCATGAGCCGGAGACTTTCATCAAACATTTCACATCACCTAAATGTAATTGCTTTTAAGTGTTTTCAGAACACTAAAGAAATCTCTCTCTAAGCTTTTATTTGGTTGAAGTAATGTATAGGCAGAATTATTTTCCTAGGACACGGGTTTATCATGGCTTCAACCAGAGGGAATCTGTGTTGTATCTCACCTGATGGAACACCTCATCTTAGTCTTAACTCACATTTCACTTTAGGTAAGCTCTAGGACACCTTTAATGACTACTGGAAATCTCCTCTAGCAGGCTGTACATTTTAGGAATAAATCCTTTGACTGGAATCAATAGCTTCTGACTTCTGGAAAGGTTTTACTCCTTGTTTCCAGCTACTGCATACTTGGAAACACTCCTGAGTGCTTCTGACTCTACAGTGGCTGTAAAAATGCAGCTCCACTGTAGGGGTACAACCATGAAGCCAAGCCACAATCTCAGCTTTTCTCATTCTCTGATGTCTTATTTGCCTTTGCTGTCACCCCATACTGCTGTGTTCACAAGACATGGACTCACACAGTGAGTAAAAACTGTACCTGATGTGAGACACCTGAGAAAGGGTCTCACAGCCAGCAAAAGGGCTCCTGACTGGATGATTGTGAGAGGTCACACGCTGCCTGTGCTGCACAGACAGATGTTGTCACCCTCCCTGGAGGCACGAGCCAAAGCATTTCCCAGGTTTCCATCAGGGACAAGAGCCTCTCCTCCATTTGCAGCTTTAGAAAATCCTGTCTGACGAGTCTTGAATTTCATTCCCCTGTGGAAGATGTATTTCTCAAATAATAACACCACCATTGCAGCATTATAGCTTAAGCACTTCCCAACTCTGGTGCCTCTTGGGCTTTGCCTCCATTGTGCAGGTGAAGGGATAGTGAAGCAAACCTGTCTGTTCTGGGTCAGAGCAGAACAATGTCATTATGGAGTCAGCTGCTCTGACTCCTGCTCCCAGACCCTGCTTTGTTGGTCTTCTAGACCCAAAGGCCACTTTTCAGTGAGAAAGAAGGAGAGCCAGAGCTGTGTTACTATCAATTGGCTTTTGTGGTCTTCCCAGAGCAGAGCAGAAGCCTTTCCATGGCATTGGGGTCAGGAAAGCTGCAGTGCCCATGGCACAGCAGTGCCTGCCCAGTCCATCCAGCAGGCTGCAATTTATACATCTTTACTGCGCTGCAAGATGTTTTCTCAGTGCGCTCCTCACCTTTACAACTAGAACCAGTTCTGAAACTGAATATTAATATTAAAAAAAAAAAAAACTAAACCATAAAACAACAAATCCATTTGGGCAAATGTGACACAGATGCATGTCCTTGAATACTCACAGTAGGGTTCTGCCTCATTTCCATAAGATATAATTTCAGGGATCCTGTTTTTCACAGGACAGTTTGGCTTTCATTGAGCTCCATCAGTGCATGGCACAAACTTGGTGTTTGAATCATCCCTCTGGAGACAGCTTGAACTTGCTATAGCACATGAACACAATACATTATGCAATTACTTTCTTTCTCTTTTATTGTTTTAATTTATTTATGCATAATTTTCTCCTGAATTTTTAATAGCAATGTAATTTTTTGTTGTTGTTTAATCAAAGTATTCTCCTCTTTTTTCCTATGTAATTATGTAATGAATGTAAGAGTCATTGGATCAGACTCGTAGATTTACCCAGTGCCAGTCTAGCCCAGACAGAAATAAAAGAAATATTTTCTGATCTGAAGGCCACATTGTAAGCCTGAGAATTATATGGGAAGCAACATTTCTGAAGTTACACCACCAAAAACCCCAAAATTACCCTGACAGGAAATTTTTAGAGCAGATAGCTAAGGATGCCAGTATTTCCATTTTCTATAACCTTTTTTTCCCTTTTGAAACTTTCTACTCACTACACAGTGTTCAGTGGTGTTAAAGAAGCATTTACCCCTCTCCCTGGAGCTGAGTCGGTGATGGTGACTCCTGGGTCACCCCACTTCAGACTGGGCAGAGGTTTCTGAGTAGTTGGTGGTCTGACTGCAGTCTGAAGTGCTGCTGCAGGCCTGCCTTTGCAACTCAGAGGTATGGCACATGCTTTCTAGGTGATATTAATACCAGTGCTACTAGAAACCACAAGAAATTATTGTGGTTTTCAGTTTCATTCCAAGGTCTCAACTCAATCCAGACATTTGTTTCAGGTCTGCACATTTTTTCAGGAAACTTGGACAGAAGTCTCCAAAAACTGAGTTACCTTACTGTTTGTAATAAAAAATTAAAAATAATAAAAATTAAAAACAGAAACACAAACCCCAAACAAATCCCAAAACATGGAATTTCTTAAGGGTGAAAAAAACCCTAGTGTCTTCAAACAAATTTCTGTTTACAATTTCTGTATGTGATACACATACTCACACAACATAAACATTAAAGGGCTAGAAACAAGTAAGGTGATGTTTGTGGGGAGAAATCATATGTTTTATTTGAGCAGTTGATCAAGCTGGAAAAGGCTGGGGGCATTCAAGCTCTTCACCAGGTCTGAAATGGAGACTGCAGACTTCAAAGCTTCAAAGCTCCTGTCAGATGTGTGAAGTGGCTTGACTCTGTCTGAGCTGCAGCATGAATCCTGACCACACACAAAGGCCACACCATCAGCATCCTGCATCCCACAGCCATTCCTCCCTGCAGGCTGCATGCCTCATCCCATGACTGACCTGCTGGGAACCACACCGGGGAAAGGGAACAGCCCCCTGCTCTGGGGTGAGCTCACATGGACAATGGATAGAGCTCTTCTCGGGAGCAAAGCTCAACAGTTGTTGCAGCCTTTCAATCCTGGGTCTCAACAAAAAGCTATAAACTATTTTAAATTGGGTGGAACCCTTCAGGATGTCACAGAGCATGAATTTAGGTGGTTATTTTGTCCAATCTCGTTACTCCTTCTGAGTCCCCTCTGTCTTCTACTGTCTCTTTCCCTCTTGAGATAACCGCATCACCTCTCTAACTCCAGTATCTCCACTCCAGTATCTCCACTCCAGTATCCCTTCCCTCCACAGAACCAGTGGTGCTCCCACACAGGTGGCTCATGCAACCACCCTGTCTAGAGCAGCATGTTGTCCCCACTTTGCTCTCAGCATTAACATTTACTGCCTCTGTTTCAAATCTGATAAGGCAAAGGAATGCCCTATCTGTCTCAGAAGTTTGCTCTACAACATGATCAACTTCACAGATAAAAATTACTCTCTCCTCTTTCAATGCCTTTCTTCAATTAGGAAGAGCCCTTGAATATCCTGTGAATGTAATTCAACAAAATGGCAATGCCATCCCTGGCTTTCTTCTGAGTAACCAGCCAGAATCTGCTCTTCTTGTACTCAGGTCATGTTAGATGCTCTTGCTCTACAGCCTTTCTATGCTGAGTTGTTTTCAGCCACAAAAACCCTGAATAATTTTCATAGAGACTGCTTTTAGGACATAGCATTTCCTTTTGTTCCATATTTTTGCTCCTATCCAGAAAATTCAAATTTTATCCTGGATAAAATAACTATAGACTCTGGATAATGCTCTGTAATTGAGTTCAGCATCAGGTTTTCCATGATATGGAATTAACAGTTGTCCAACCCACCGAAATATCTTTTAAAATATCATCAATTTAACTTTATTTGGCACTTTTGAAATTAACATGGCATTTCAAGAATTATAGTAAATAGACATCAGCAAATGAGATTTAATCTACACCTATTCAAAATATTTTTTTCTAATAGCTGTTGTCCAACAGCCCACTTAGTCTTTAACAGATTGCAGTCATTTATCATCCCCATGTGGTAGTAGCCCATTATCTTGCTCTTTCCTAAATGGAAAATAGTGGGGTTTATTGAATATTTTATTTTATGTCATTATTATCTCTCTTTCAAATAATGTTGCTGTATCATTGCTTCCATTTCTCTTGTTCCTGATACAGGTAAAAAGCTTTTCTTTTCAATGTCCTCTGCCTCATATTGCTGCCAGCTTGTAGCACCAGTGATATTTTCATCTCCCCTCAAATGTTTTCTACTACAGAACATGCAATCTCTGCTCATTGGCATATGAGGGGAGAGGGGGAAATGGGTACTTGTTATTTATTTTATTTTCAGCTTTTTCCTCATTCACCATTGCACCAGAATGGGCTTTAACGCAAATTTCTCTTGTCTCCTGTCTGACTTCCCTAGCCACATTTATTTTGTCCACCTAAGCAGCTTCTTTTAAAGACCTCCCAGGATCCACTTGCATTTTTTGTATCTACACTCTTGCTCACAGGATTTTCACTGGTAATGCTCCTCAGCTGGACAACACCAGCTGGTTGAAGCAGGGGATGACTCCCAGGTGGATCCACCTGGCTAACAGCTGGCCCCAGCTGCCAGCATCTCCATCTCAGAGCAGCAGAAACTCCACTCCAGATGGATGAACCTTTCCTGAGCCCTTTCTAGCAGCATGTGACACATTTCAGTGTATGGAGTTTGTCTTTCAGACACTGCACTGGATGCTGCTGCAGTGGAAGCAAAGTAATTTGTCACCATCTCCCATTTTTCATGTTTCCTAAAGATGTTGATGTTAAGCCAGAGGAATTGCCCTTGTGCTCATGGTCTCCCTGGTGTGGGACAGGAGAAGAACATAACTTCAATTTGTTGACAGACAACCTTCTGCAGAGATACAAACATATCCATTACAGTTCCCTAGAGGTGTAGGATTTAGGAATTCTAGAATTCCACTGAGAATTAAATTATTTTCAGTCTCAGTGGGTGCCTTATTTTTAATTTTTAGCTGTGAATTCTCCTCTTGCTGCAGAGTCAGACACAAAAATAGTTTGTTTTCTAAGAAATTCAATTTTCCATTAGTTCATTGGAAGATTGTGGAAAATGCTAAGTCCACACCACAGGCACAGTGTGTTTCACTTAAATGCTCATTAACTGGAAGAATTAAGGATGCAATGCAGGACTCTGCAGAGTCCCACTAAGAGGCTGTGATCACCCGGCTCTGCCACGGCTCCACAGTGACAGATGGAGGGGAAAGGAGCTAAACAAGCTTTCCAACAAGAAAGGAGGAAAACAAGCATGGTTTCCTTCCAAGCAAGGTGTGCCAGTGCCTGCAGGGAGTTAGGAGCTGTACTTGTTTGTGTGCAGGCAAGACAAAGACCAGACAATTTAGTTCCTATCCAGGATGGACTAACAGCCGGTGACAATGACATTTGGGATTATTCTGCACAGGGATTTCAGCACAATTTCATCCAGCTCTGGAGTTCCTGGCAGGAGCAAACACACAGGTTCATCTGCACATCACAAACTGGCAGGCCTGGGTAGTTCAAATGACCAGATAGGAATAATTCTGTCCAGCATTTTCATGTGATCCCAGAGTACATACTCAGACTCTGCAAAATTTACTTTGTGATATAGTAAAGTCTAAACACTTCAAACATTTTTAGTTTCCTGAGGCTTGTCAAAGCCCTGTCCCATTATATTGAGTAGCGTGTTTAATTTTGAGTCTATCAATGAATTCTAAAGTAAACAATATCTGAACAAGATGAAGAACATAAAGTTGCAAAATAAAAAGCTTTTTTAAAAGCACGCTATTACTCTGTTCAAATACCCCAGCATTAGAGTGCTTGGAAACCTCTTAGAGCTAAGTGTGCATTTTTAAATAACATAAGTTGTTCGGGCTGCAGTTACCGAATTCCAGCTTGACACTGAGCACTTAAAGAGTTTAGAGAATCCAGACTCTTTTATCAGCTTGCAGACAAGGGCACTAAATGTCATGTGGGCTTCCTTTTGGCTTGCAGCCACAAGTTGTACACAGTATTTAATGTAGTCTCTGGTTCTTAAAGTATTAGGAAAACCTGAAAGCAAAGTATCTGCCATCAGTGAAATTGGTGCTGCTTTTGGCAATCTACAGTATGCATTTCAGGTTTGGTATGCCTCAAAAGTTCCCTAAAAACAGAGTGGGGGGGTTGCTTGGAACTTCTTCACAAGATAAAATTCTCAGGGTCCTGAAAGCCTGTGCTCACCTTTTCCATCCAATCATTTGGTACATTGATTAAATAACCCACTTCATTATGACCTTTTCTCACACACTTTGCACATTTTATATCATGAGCATTACACTAATGATTGTGGGATTTCTTTTGTGTGTAGCAAAATATTTAAATTATGGAGCTAAATTCACCATAAGAATAAAATAGCAAGGAAAAATTATAAAATCGTTGAATATATTAACATGCTCTTCTTTAGGAATTAAATTTTTTTTCCTCATCAGATGCATAATATTATAGAAAGGAAAGCATTGCTCTGGAAAGCTATCAAACATCAGTAAGTATTTATAGAAAGACTGACATAACAAGATACAAACTGGTGTTAAAAGGTTAGGTTAACACAGGTCTGTGTTAAAAGAAAAGAAGTCAGTTTAATCTCAGTAGTAGTAATAGAATGCAGCAATAGGGAAAAAAGTCTGAGATTTCCCCTAAATTATAAATTTCAAGAGGAAACAAAGTGTTTTATTCTTAATAGGATTTTAACCAAGAACACTCCTCACAAATATTGGCATTTTCAAATGTTTTGCAAAGGTAATATTCTGGTTTGCTTCCAAAAACCTGGGATATTTCTGTCCCATTTTGAGGACAGTGTTGCCATATCCAATCCATAATTTCTACTCCATGTTTACCTCTCAGCAGTGGCTCTTCCACCCAAGCTACTTCACAGCATGCAGATGCATTCAAATAAAGGATGGCTCCTGCTCCCTAACAATCTAGGCAAACTCTCATTTCCAGTCATTCTTATCTCCATGCATCCTGTTTGCTCTCCTTTCACCAATATCCTTTATGAAGATATTTCCTCACTTCTAACCAAAGAGAACGTAGATGAGGAAAAATATCTGGACTTTCACAGGAAATTATAAAAAGAGTGTCTAAGTTGATGGGGAGGTGGTGGGTGTGCTTTTGGGGCAGTTTCCCATACCCCAGCTTACAAGGCCTCTGCTGTGTTGAGGGTGACCATAAGGAAAAAGTGACATTCCCAGATAATCTTCCTATGCATGGCTGTAATACACACCTCAGGTGACCTGCATGTTGTGAGGTGTGGAGGGACATCCTTGGGAAATTGGAGAACATCCCTTAGGTCCCTTCTCAGGCTAGAATTTGTCTCCTGAATTCTGAGAAGAGAGCACTGGCATTACAAATTATCATGAAACCACTCAGCTCTCTGTGTTTTTCATGGCACCAGCCATAACACAGCCCAAAGCTAAAGGGCTGCCTCAAGGACCCAAGTGGCAGCACCATGGACCCTACATATCTCTGGGTCCCTGGTCCAACATCAGTGGCATCAGTGACATCCCCAAGCCTTAGTTCAGCTGTGCCAAAGCCTCCTGACATGTTTAGCCTCACTTTTATGCATCCCAAGGCATCTCAGCACCTCGAGGTTTGGGGACATTCCTTGAGAATCTGGAGGATGCAGAGCAAGTTCCCTGAGCTTCATACCCAATTGTGCCCCCAGTCTGGCTGTGATCTTGTTGCAGCACTCAGGCACCATGTGGCTTGGCAGCCCCCAGCCCTGGTGGCCCCGTGCCACCTTCCATTGCGACAATCCCTGCAGATGGCATCCTCCCAGCCAACTGAAGGCACCTAAGCTGGGCTAGCTACAGAAAGTGGAATGAAACAACATGAAATAGAGTGAAGGGAAGATAGATCCAGGGGTTACTCATTGCATCCTAAAAGAGGGTTGTTCCAAGATTTTTGGGCACTAAACCCCAGGTGCAGCAGTACAAACTGAGAATTGTGTTTTGGCTCAACCCAAGGGTGAGCATCAAGCTGTCAGCTGGGTCTTATGCAAGAAAGTGAGTAATTGTCTGCATTCACAAAACAGGGTATTTTGTAGGAAAATTGCATGTTTTGAAACTGATTTTGTTGAAAATCTGTATTTCCTTTCCACATATGGGTTTCTTACTTTCTTTTATGCATTTTGACATTATGTACACAAAAGCGCTTTAATTCAATTACTTCTCTCAGTATTAAATTATTCTGACATTGTTTATTCCATTACTTCTCCTACAAATTTGAGGAGGGCTGAACACTGGTTTTAATTCTGTCTGTCAGTTCCTGATTTATTGCCATTGCAATGTACATCATTTGAAGTGGGAAATATTAGCAAAAGCTGGAAATTGCTCAAGGACATACTACTGGATGCATCCAGACTGACTATCCAGAAAGGAAAGGAGAAAAAAGAGTTATTCTAGCCACAAAAACATCCTGGTTAGGAGATCTGACCAGAACAACAGAAGTGAAACAATGGTATTTGAATGTAAAAGGGAAATTATTAGCAAGACATAAGGTACAAATGGAAATTGGAGCCAAGTGATAAAACAGACGAAAGGTAAAGAAATTAATGAAAGTTCAGTCATCACTGGCGTTAATAATGGGGAATATAAATGTGTTAAGAAGAAAAGGAACTCAAACAAAAGGGCTGCGGATATTTAATGGATGTTTTTGCCCTCAGAACAGAGTGGGAGAACTGAATCAACTCATAGTACATACATGCACTGAAAAGCTAATCATCTTTCATGAAGGAGGATTCAAGCCAGAATCTACTAAAATTAAATTTTCTTAAATCAAAAGGACCAAAGAACTTACCCCAGAGGGTCCTAAAGGCTGGGGAATTGCTGAAATTAATACTTTAGGAGTAAACACATTGACATTTTCCCTGGCTTTGATACATTCTTATTTTTCCAAGCCTGAAAAAGATGAAGAGGATCTACCCAGGAACTGCTACATTGCTCCTATACCCAAGAAAAATAATGGAACATATTGTCTCTAAAAAAAAAAAAATATTATGAGAGTAACACAGAACCAGCACAGGCGTGTAGGGTTTCAAGGAGCACAGATCTTGTCAAACAAACCATTTCTGTTTTGGAGAAGATGACATTTCTTGTTGATAAAGGCAACCATGTTGACTGATGCAGTTTATTTTAATTTCTCCAAAGTGTTTGGATTGGTACTAAATTTTAACTCAAATATTTATACAGAATTAAATGGACACTCCCAAGATTAAAAATGTGGCTCTCTTTCGGTCTGTATCAGTATTTTTAGCAGTGCAATGCCGTGCAATGGTGTGGCAGCCGGACAGACACCAAAGTGATGCAGGCGGTGACAGGGCAGTGACAAGACAGTGACAAAGGAAACTCACAGGGGGTCGGCTGGACACATGAGGAATGAAGCAGCTTGGCAGGGCACAGAAACCTAGCAGTGAGGAGAACATTTCCTGCTGCTCAGACAGCATTGGAAAGCTGAGGACTTCTCTGCTTTGGTCCCTGTTTGAAAAGCAGTGGCTTCCAATAAGGAAAAGGCCAGGCTGGATCAGGCCGGATGGGGTTTTGAGGAACCTGGTCTAGTGGGAAGCATCCCTGCCCATGGCAGGGGAGCTGGGAC
Source organism: Zonotrichia albicollis (assembly GCF_047830755.1). Taxonomy (NCBI): domain Eukaryota; kingdom Metazoa; phylum Chordata; class Aves; order Passeriformes; family Passerellidae; genus Zonotrichia; species Zonotrichia albicollis. Next base: position 15,777,936 of record NC_133819.1, read on the forward strand.
TAGATGTGATTTCATGTAACCTTGGAAAATTGTTACTCAAAGTCAACATAACATACATATTCCATACAGGCTAAAAAAAGCACTTATTTTTTTAATTGATATTTTTATTTACTTTAATGCTGTGAATGTAATAATCTAATCTTGTGAACTACCACAGACCTGAGAAAGATAGGCTGACACTTAACTTTACAAGATATGTTTGTTCCTCTACAGGAATAATAAAATCTTTATCACTTTCATGTTTAAATATTTATTAGCACAGCTTGGCCTGATGCACTCAATACTGCATTTTTTTATCTGTTTCTATCTGTTTCTATCAAATAGTTACAATGCCAGTAAAGTAGGAGCTAAAACCTTATAACTAAATTTGGACTAGCCATGGAAACATCATGCACACATTTTCACAGTTCACTTACCCTTAAAAAATTAGAACAAAAAGACGTGACCAGAGCCGAATCAAATAACAACACATGAAACAGAAAGCAATATGTGGTGTAATTTCCATGGTTCTGGATTTTAAGGAACATTTGTTCTACACACCAGGCTTTGCAGTTGCAAACCCAGTGGGATAAGAATGGTTTCTGTTTCCAGGTACTGCTGAGTTTAGTTTTCCATTACTACAGAAACCTGTAGTATTTTCAAGGACAGATTAAGTCTGAACTTCTAATGCAAAGAGAACATCTTTATATGTCACAGGAGAATAAAAAATAAGCTTGCTACTTTTCTATTTGTCAGTGATCTCTAATAGTTAAAAAAGTGGAGTGCAAGAAAGGTAAGCTGATGTGGATTTCAGCTTTTGTCAAAAAGATACAGCCAGATAATACAACTAGTACTTCTCCTTATTGTCCACATCAGAAATATTTTTTGCTAGAAAGTTCACTAATATACAAATGAAGTAAATTTTGGAATTTGAAGAATGTGGGAGTAAAAGGGTGCCTTTAGCCACAGAGAAAGCTGGGAAAACTTTCTGGAAAATAATTTCATGGCTTTTCAGTGTGTGCTATCCAAGCACAATTTTTAATATAGTTCATTCATACTGGCAAAAGAAGCCCATTCCACTGGGCCACTGTTCAAATGTTTCTGAGACAAAATGTTTAACCATGTAACCTTCAGAAAAATAAAATAAAACAGTGCTAGAACAAAACAGCCAAAGTTCATGTGTCACTGCCATGCACTCAAATAACATCCCACTGCTGTCACACCCCAGTCCTGGGAATCTGCAGAGCTATAGATTTAGCAGCCTGGATAACAAATAGGCCAACATACCTGTCTGATCAACAAAGTAAAAGAAAAATTGTTGCTTAATTAGACAGTACAGCTCCTCTATGATTTTCTGTTTAGGTGTTTAATAGATTCCTGCTTTCTTGTTTTAGATTTCACAGACACCTGCAGCGGAGCAGGAGCCCTGAAATGAAGCTGTGATCGAGCCTCAGCAGTGGCTCTGTGTGGAGGACCAAGGACACCACAAATGGTGAATGCAATGGGCAGCTGTGAGCTGGGTGTGCTCCAGGGTCAAGATTTGCACACATCACAAAATACTCTGAGTTGGAAGGGACCCACAAAGATCATCAAGTCCAACTCTTAAGCTAATGGGCCACACAGGATTCAAAACCATGACCTTGGTGTTACTGGCACTATGCTCTGACCAGCAGAGCTGATCTCAGAGTCTTTCTAAGCTGAACATGCAGACAGTATTTCTCCTTCTTCATTTATCTTCAACAACATTTAGTAGAGGTTTATCCTGGCTATGTAAGTCAAAGAAGATTTTTTTAATTTTTTATTTTTGGTTTCTAAAACTTAATAAAAAGCTATTGAATACTAAATCAAGTATTGAAACCTTATTTCTCAGCCAGATTTCACAGATGTATAGCATTTAATAACTTAAGAACTCTATTTCCTCTTACTGAATTTCTGTTTAATTGTGGGACTGAATTAACAATGGCACAATGAAAGTGAAATGGTAACCATTACTTAAGCAGCATTAGCAAAGCAGTCACCCTGAGGTGGCATTTAAAGTACTTTTCTTTCTTCCTGTGAAGCAAGAAACAATTGTTAACCAGGCAGCTGCAACTTCATGGAAAACTCTTTTTTTACCAAATGTTTTGGTATCACTTGATTATTTTCAGTATTAGCTGAAGATATTTAGGAAGGATAACCCTAAGGAGATGAGAATATTTCTGACTTTACAATCATTCTGTCTGTGTGCAGGGCTGGACAGTATAAATTTAGATCAGTCTGAAAGATAACTTCCTTTAGGCTCAATTTCACATTATTTTTCCAATAGCTTATTTAATTACTCTTTTTGTAATGTTCTGCCATGGTGAATGACCTTAACTAATAATCAGTCATTTTAAAATAAATTTATTATCCTGTTTAATTAACTTTTGTAATACCTTACCTGAATTTATTGAATGGATTGGCCTGCCCCAGTGAACAAGTTTTCCTGAATAGAAGGTAAAGGGATATGGAGTAAATCTTTTTGCCATGCTGGGGCAAAAAGTTAAAGAGCAATTTACCTGTCAAATCAAAGTTTAAAGCTCAATCTGTTAATGCAGCTATAGTGTTAAAGAACTAGTGTGAGCCAGTCTTAAGAGGAAAAAACACCAAGCTCCATTGATGTTCACTTTGTTTGATGTAAGTTTTAATCTAAATGGGAAAGTTTTGCCTTCCTCTGTGATGTGTGGTTGGTGCAACCTCATCCCTGGAGGGGCAGAGTGAGTAATTGCCATGCAATGCCCAGAAAATGTTTATTTTGCAATAAAAATAAAACAAGTTTGATAGAAAAAAACCATTCCCTCACCACCACTGCCAGACTGGCTGGGAGGATCCTCCACAATTATTCTCTGCTCTCCCAAACCAGGCAGTGTGGCTTTTTCTCTCCTAATTCAGTTCAGTGCTCAGCTTTGATTTCGGAAATCCTATCATCATCGTGGCTTGTACAGAGAACACAAAAGTGAGCAAAGCCTGCTTTGAATTAGAGAATTACAGAGAAATGCTGCTAGTTAAGAACAATGCAAGCTTGTGATCTTTTTATCTGAGGCAGCTACATCCCCAGCAACAGCCAAAATATGTCTAGAGAGTGGGAACAAAGGTGGTAAAACCTTTTGGAGCCATTATCCCACTATGGAGAAGAGTCCAGCCTGCTGGGCAAATCTGGCAGTCAAAGCTCTCTGCAGCTCAGCTGAATTGTGGAGGAGCTCCCTGCTCAGCATGGAAAAAAATCTCCACTGGTCCAATCTGCAGGACTTCCAGTTGGTTTGTACCTCCAAGGTAGCACAACTTCTGGAGATAAAGTCTGAGAATGTGTCTGACTGCTTGGATTTGTGACAGAATGTCAAGGACAGTGACCAAAATCTGGCACCCAGCTCCATCCTGCCACCCAAGGAATGACCTGATGGTGAGAGCCACCCTGGGCTGTGTGGCCATAGCCCTCAAGGACCAATGGATAGGGACTGAAAGACAGCAAAGTCTAATTTGAAGAGTAGGTGAGTATGCAGAGGCAAGCACTGTGTATCCACCCTTCTCTTCCACTCTTTTCCACCCCTCTCTTCCACTCTTTTGTCCCCATCTCCTGTGCACAGCTGCTGTGGGACTCCAAAGGCAGATGCTACTTTCAATGAACTTCTCAAACAAAAAAGATTATTAGAGAGTTCTGTGTGCGAAATATTCCTCACAAAGCTGGAACACTGGCTCATCCCTGCTTGCCTTGCAGTCCCAAAGGACACAGAACTGACCACTGTGAACACATGGCAAGAGGTAAGATACAGTCATGGGACTTGGAAAATCATTTCATTCTTGGACAGTTTCACATCAGAAATAACACCCCATAGCACCTCCCATCATGTCAGTCCAGCTTCAAAGAATGAATAGACTTGGGCAACCCAAGTGTCCAAAATATTAATACTACCAAAAGGAACATGCACTTGCTTTTATGAAGATATTGGCAGCAAAAAGACCTGATCTCACATCCAGCTATTTTTTTCTCTTCTCACAGTTATAGAAGGAGTAAAGTATTAAAAAAAAATCTCTAAAGTATGAGTTTTCTTTTCTATCTCAACAAAGAAAATGAGGAAATTATTTTCAAAGAGATTTTTATAGTAGGACTAAAATTATGTATTAGAAATTGTATTTAGGAATCCTCTGAGGATATCTGTTGTAATTCACCACAGAAATGCTGTGGGCCCATGTGGATTTGTAAATAGCAAATCACTAGACTAACCCAACTATCTATATTTTTTTTTTAAGATTAATATACAGGAGAGACAGGACACATAATTGCAGATGGATCTCTAGAAATGTATTGAAAATGTCACATGATACATTAGGGACTCACTTCTCTAAATAGGACTTTGAGGGAATGAAACAGTAATGAAACCTTATGTTGAAGTCAGATTTACAGAAAAAAAAATAAAAGGAAGATTATGTTTTCATGAAAAGAAAATCTGGACTTCACAACATGCAAAGCTCACTTGGTACCTTTTCCCTGAGGAGCTGGTCCTTATGAAGTGGTCCTGGTGCTTTTTAATCCACTACTGTGGAATTCCACTTTCACAAACCCAATTATTTACCCAATCATTTTGACTTTGTTCCTCATCTAAATGAATGCTTATATACCAAATTGAATTGTGCTGCCTATTGTGTCCCAAAAAAAAATTAGTTTTCCACCTGTCACAAGACTGTGTTCCATTCAGAATGCAATGTTAATCTCTAAATCTGAGGAGAATAAACTAAAAGACTACTAAAGAAACAAAACTGGCTCTAGAAACTTCTGTTAAGTCTGTAATCAAATTAAGCTCTAACAAATACTTCAGAGACACTTGAAATCTTGCATGCATCTGACTTTTTTCCAAGCTAGACCAAGAAAAGGAATTTGACAATGTAGATAAAACATTTGCAGAATACTGTTTTTTAAAGCTCATTCAACCCAGCCTTTTTCTATGCAAAGAAATACTAAAACCCATCATTATTCAATTGTAGTGGCACTCTCCCTAACTGATGACTGCTCTTGTTGCTGAAACTAACAATAACCATTTGGTCATCAAAGGATTCTCAGCCCATGTGCTTCCAGACATTATTTCCAGTTAAGATGTCCTCCTTGGAAAATAAGAAATTCACATGTGTAAAGTACAAAGATAAATATGTGTACATATGTGCTTTGTGCAAAAATATGTGTGTAAAGCAATAAATGTGTATTTACTGACACGGTATCTGGCTTCAGCCCAGGCAAGACCCAGACAGACAGAAGTTGGTTAGCATCTGGGCCAGAAGCAGAATCACTTCCAGAGCCGGCTCTGCCCTCCACAGAAACTCAGGCTAATTCAATTTCTATAGAGCTAATTAGGAATGGAAATGGCCTCACTCCGTTTTTGAAGGCTGGCAAGAAACTTTAGCAGTCATCCCAAGACACCGCACTGCATTCACCAGACCTACAGCCATGGACAAACATTTTCTTCACCTCTGGCAGATCTGCCATAACTGCAGATCTACGCAGCAGATCCACAGAGGATCTGTCCTGTCTGCACTGAAAGAGGGCTGTACTTTGCCACGGGCTAACAGGAAAAATCAATCAATCTATTCAACTTCACTGCCCCGCTCACACTCTGGTCTCCTCTAAAGGCTCCAAAATGAACATGAACTTGGGTTCAAAAACCAAAGTGTGAGACAGGTTGCTGCTTGCACACAGAGTTGCGTTTAAGCTCTAGCACCAGTACTCCCAGGCACATCCCCAGATCCAGCTGGGAGCAGGTGATGGGAAGAGGAACAGCAGATGGAGACAAGCAGAGCATCAGCACCAGTCATGGGTGTAGTGCCACCTTAGATGTGATTTCATAGATCACACTGATCTCATACTTAGCTGGACAAATTAAGGATTTATGCAGACTTAGCTGAACTTTGGATCAAATTATGTTTCTGTCTGATAAATGCTTGAAATCCTTAGATTGCTGCTTTGCTTTGCTCAATGGACAAGCCACCTCAGAAAACTAAGGGACATGACCTGACAGTCCCCATTGCCAGGAGGTTGTGTATATTGCACACCAAGCCTTCCCGGGGTCTAGACAAGCCTGCAGCCCTCAGAGATCTCAATTCAGGTATCAGAGACCCGGCCTCTGTAGCCCTTTGGGACTTGGCTCAGTTAGTCCTGAGCACAGGCCTTTGGAGCACTGATTCGTATAGGAGAGAAATTTCCACCCAAAGGTCCACCTCACCCCTCAATTTAGTTTCCAGCAGTTTTTCCATAGACAAGTGCAACTCTTGTTTTTTAGTGCTGGCAAAATTAACTCAATACACCACACATTTTTTTACCAGCCTACAGCATGCACTTGAACTGTTACTTTGCAAAAGATGACACTTTTTACTTCATGGTACCAATAACTACTGGATGTTATGGAAAGTTTTTCTGTGAATTGCCTTATGTATTCATCATGCACTGTTTAATGGATTTCTACTAGACCAGTTCAGTATGAAAGTATTGGATTTTTTATAGGCGCAACAGTGTTTGGGAAAAAAAAATAAGTGAAGGGAAGAAGCAATACAAATCAATGAAACAATCTATCATAGAATCATAGAATTGAAGAATGGTTTAGGTTGGAAGAGACCTTAAAGATCATCTGGTTCCAGGCGCCCTGCCATGGGCAGAGAACCTTCCACTAGACCAGGTTTCTCAGAGCCCCATCCAATGTGGCTTTGAACACTTTCAGGGGTTTGGCAGCCACAACTTCTCTGGACAACTTGTTCCAGTGTCTCACCAACCTCACAGTAGATTTCTTCCTCATAACTAATCTAAACCTATTCTCTTTCAATTGAAGCCATTCCCCATTGTCCTGTCATTACATACTCATCTAAAAAGTCTCTCTTCATGTTCCTTGTAGGCTCCCTTCAGGTCCTGGAAGGCCACAATTTGATCACGCTGAAGTCTTTTCCTCTCCAGTCTGAACAATCCCAGTTCCCTTAGCCTTTCCTCATAGGAAACAGCAGAGAAGTGGTACCTGCCATTCCTTCATTGGAATTATGCACAAAATACTTAGTCTCAATTGGACAAGAACCAGAAGATGTCAAGCCCCAGAGTAAAGCTCTGGACTAGGTAGAGGCAAGAGGAAATACTAAAGAAATGCTGGGAAATGCTGGTTTATAAAAATCCAGGGATTATTATGAATTTCTTGTTAAGTCAGAGTAGTATTTGTGGGACCATTTTTAGAGACAGGAAAGGAAGGCAGCTTTTTCAAAGCTCATAAGGACACACAGCTGTAGAAATGCTTGGTCTTTTATCTGCCTTGCTGCCTGACTCCATCCTCCTGAGGCACTGCTAAGCCACACTCTAGGTTTTTGGGCACCTCTGTTTGGTCATTTGAGTTTCTGAAGCCAAATGTCTGAGAGCTAAGAGACTACTCCAGCTGAAGCACAGTAATTATTTTCTTAACATGCATTTACTCAAAGACAGTGTGTTCCCATTTACTCAAAGACAGTGTGTTCCCAGTTTTAAAGTCTAGAAGCAAGAGCAAACATTTGAAATGTGAAGGCAGCAGCTCATGCTCCTCTGTAAAGGACATCAGCATCAGGTGCCTATTGCACCCCCTAGACTGTGAGATGGAGCCATCCTTTTAAATCCCTCCCTATCCCAAACGGGATAGGATATGGGGCATATGGGAGTTGATGTGGTCTTCCAAAAGGATGCCTTCAGATGGGCAAGGATCCAGGCCTGAAGTGCTGTTGATGCCCTGCAATGTAGACCTTCATCCTCACATACTGTTTCCACTCTTTAGCTCGTTTACACTTTGGTTTCATATTAAGTCACTGGCTTTGTCACAAAATACTGATCTCAGTTTAACAGACACTGTGTGCTAAATATCCACACTGAACAGCACCTATGACTAATATAAGTTAAATTTCAATCTACCCATCTCCTTAAATGCTGAATAAAGTTTAGAAAATTCCTACTTCAGCAGCAGCAGTGGAATTACAGTCACAGATGTCTATAGATTACCTCTCCAGCCATGTCCATGGTAACACAAGCCAAAAGTAGATGGACGTTTGCACTTGAATTCTCCAGATAAAGAATGTAGACTTAATTGAACCCAGATGATACCAATAAGGAGAAATCCTGCCTGCAATAGTAGGGAGAGCTGCACCCCCCAGCAGAGACAGTCTGCAGGAGATAAGGAATTCCCTTTGACTGAACCTGGTCCATTTGCTTCCCTACTGTGATGAAATCCATGGCAATAGAGATGCAAAGAAATTCCCCTACAGTATAAGAGGACATGGCAATCAAAAAAGTAACAGAGTTAGTCTGACTCCTGGGGGTACTAGGAATACCAGAGCAGTGATGTCTCTCTCCTTACCATTTTGTCAGTGCTGAATTAGAGAGGAAGAGGCACATGCAGGACACAGAGAAGGGGACACATTCAGCCCCTACAACTCTTCTCTCTGAGTTTTGCTCCCAAATACATTCTGACCAACAGAACTCCCCAACTTCATTGTCTGGCATGAGTCATCAGTAGAATGAAATACCAGAAAACATCTGCAGGGTTGTGTGAAGTGGCACAGCTCCATGGCAGTTCTTAGAGATTCAGGAAATGTCAAAACAGGTGTTGGGGTTTTTTCCAGAATTAAGGAAGCATGGTAACACTTGGATTATGCTTCTTGAACCTAAAAATACAGACATCATTCTTATGACACCCTGAAGAGTCTAGAAAAGTGCACTGAAGACTCACCTCAATGTTGAAAGTCCTTATACTGAGATTTAAAATCTGGCCCTGTAAGTGCATCCAGTGCTTGAGATTAGGACTGAGACATGTAACCCAAATCCTGAAGAGATGGGTAGGCATTTCCTGCTTCCTTGTGCAGAAGCCAGAAAGGAATAGTAGGGTGTGATGAGATTAGAAGATGTAAGAGAGCCTTTGGGTGCTTCCAGGTATTTTAATTGAGACTACTGAACTAATTAAGTACAGGTCAAGACCACTACTGGTGGTGCTGAAGATACTATGCAGATACTGCAACACCTTTGACAGTAAAGATCAGCATTTGGAAAATTTTTAAGTTACAATTAGGATCAGTGTTTAGGAATGTAAAACTCTATACATTAATTATTGCTGCATTCTGCAGAGTCTAGAAAGCAACTAATATACCAAGCACTATAACTACTTCTCAGCCTTGTTTCATTTTTCTGTAACAGCAAGTCCTTACAGACCCTACAAGTTTGCATTAGGGATAAATAACAAAAAGCATCTTGAAGAAAAATCTGTATTTGTTAAGCTTTGAGGAAGGTTGAATGGCTGGGGGAAAAACTGAAGCACAGGGTTTGTAGGCTTCTTATATTGCTTTTTGTTGCATGAGCTACTTCCTTTCTTTATGACTTAGAGATAGGATCAGGTTTCATTCTAGCAGAAAACACACCTAGACAAGCCACATTTGCTGCATCTTTCAGAGCCCTGATCATTGTGGAGAAGAGGGGTGTTACCCACTGCTGTACAACGTGGGGTTTCTGACCCAGGAGCCTTGTCAAATAGCTTGATGATAAACTCAGTTTTAGCATTTGTAAATTCAGGGGATCTACACATGCTGCTCTAACAGTATCACACCTGCCCAGAATGACAAAGATTGATGTGAGAGAGTTTTCTGTGCTGCCAGGTTAGCCTTGCTGCACCCTGTAGGGCTCAGCAACAGAACAGGACTGGTGTTAGTGCAGTTTTACTGCAGCTCCAGGGGCAGTGAGGGCTGGGTTATGATTAGAAAACCTACCACAAACAGTTTATTTTTGCAGCATCATGAAAAGATTGAAAAATTAGGGAGAGGACTGGTCTAAGGGGGGTTTCCAGGGTTTGTCTCATGAGTTAGAGGAAGTAATGATCTGGCTGCAAATCATGTTGTGGGTTCCTGCTGCTACAGCACAGTGTACTTGGAGACTCTGTGTTCCCCTCCAAGGCCTACAATACTGCAAATCCACAAGGTGAAGGCCTTAAACCAAGGTGGGGAGTGGGGATGGGATGTGTGTCTGTCAGGGTTGCATTTCAAAAAACTGCAGCAGGAAGAATGTCTGGTCTTGCTGCGCCTCGTTCATTCTAGAAAGATGGGGAGAAGATCTAGATAACTAAAAGCTGTGTATCCTATACAGTAAATGAGGACAAGAGCTCTTATTCTGATCAAAATTTTCTGTGTTGTGTAGTTCTGAAGAATAATGAACTTTCTGGCTGCATCTGGTTCTGTGAAACCACTCTGCTCCCTCCAGCTTTACCCCAAATCCCCACCCAAAACAAGCATGAAATTCATTTTAGCAGGAGCTATTTCAGACTGAAACTAAGCTTCTCAACCATTCTATCAGCTGCTTCCACCCTTACTGCCTGGAGCATGCAAGACAGCCCATCAAGACCTGGACCCCAAAAGCAGGTAGATGTGGAGCAGCACCTTCCCTGAAATCATCACAGAAGGGCTTGAGGCTGCCAAATGCTTCTCACCTCATCCTTCTGGCCTCTTGCACAGTGGGAAAACTCTGTTTGGCTGTTTCCAGCTCTTCATCTCTACTCCCAGCCACAAATCCCAAATGGATGTACATGGAATGTCCATACACAGAGAGACATGAGGGACAGACTGCCTTCAGTTCACCACCAGCTTTGCAACCTCTGCCTGCCCACTACACCATCCCACAGGGAAGTGTTTGGGTCTTACAACCAATCCCCATGCATAAACTCAGAAATTTCCAAAAGGCCTTTCCTACCTGAAGTCAAGATAAAAGGATCTTGACCATCAAATATAACTCCTCTCTCCATAAAACCCTCCTAGCTCTGCAAAAAGCATCAAGAACTGATTCTTTCATTGTCCAATTCAAACCTTAAACCTGGCATTAACTTAGCCTGTCCACTTAGTCCTGAAGGAACCTTTTCTTGGAATGTGACACTGAGTCATGCACAATGCAGTAAAGACTTCAACTCTTCAAAGCAGAGGTCTCCTTTCCCAAAATATTCTTGCTGCAAAGCAACTTCAGAAAAATATCTTTAAATGCATTGGGATGTGCACCCAGCATTTAAGGCAGTTATGCAGACAGGACCTGCCTTCCCTGAGTATCTCTAACTTCTGTTCTTTCCTGTCTTTTTAGGAGCTGCAGAAGGCAGCAAGGAGAGGCCCTCTAGCTGCTTTAGGCACTCTCTCATCACCCTGACATTAGTAATTATACTCCAAGATAGCTCCAGCCATGAACCCATAAACAGATGCCTCTTTTTCTCTGTGCCCTCTGTAAAAACACTGTCTAGATGCTTTAAATCCCCATATCCCTATTTGTAATCTAATCCCTAACATCATAACTTCCCAGGGGACCATAAACTGCATTAGAAAACCCAATTCCCTTTAGTATGAATCCTCCCCTTCTCTTTCTGGTCTGTGCAGGATAAAGGTAACATAACTTGTTTGGCTGCTTCTTTTTCTCTACCTCTAACCTGAAATGTGTTGTGAAATGCAATTATACAGCAGGACACAGAGTTTTCAGCCCCCATGGTTTATTGCCCAGGCTTTACAACATGTCTCAGTAAAAATGTCATTAAGTGCATAAATGTCTGTCATGAGAAATTTGCCCCTAGAGTGATCTGTAGCCCATGGGGCCATCCCAGTCCTGAAATCAGTTAAGTCAGAGAAGCAAAAGCAGCCAGACTGGTTATTCTTGTCTCAACGTGCAGGGCCCAGAAAGGCAGGCAGAGAGCTGCTTTTTAGTGGGGCACTTGCACAGTTTGCAGAAGTGGTTGGTCCCCTGAGTACATTTGAGGTTGAAGCTGTTTAGGAGTCCAGAGCTGAAGTCATTTTAGGACATCATTACTGCATCATCCAGCAGTGGCCAGCCAGGGAGATGGGAATTAAGAGGAATATAGCCCATTGAGCAGAGGATCTCTTCCTGTTTGAACTGCTACCCAGGTACATTTCAGGTTGAGGTTAAACTTAGGTCTAGGGTTTCAAAATCTAAAGCAGACAGACAGGCTTTTCTTGCTGCATCAGGCAGAGCACAGAAAGTTCAGTAAGCAGACACTTGTTGGTAGGCTAGGTGTCTGTCTAGCACTCTCAGATATTAGCCTAATAATCCAGAAAACACTGCATTTCAAGTCATAATTATTGTAATACTTCCCAGAGCCTATAAATTAAAATAATTCTGCTGCTTAGGGAGCTCTATGCCTTTTTCAGTCCCTGACAAAGTGAATGGTTTGGGTTGGAAGTGACATTAAAGATCACCTATCTCCAAATTCTTTGCAAGGCCAGGGAACTTTCCACTTGCCCAGGTTACTCACAGTGCCTTCCAGCCTGGTCTTGATCTATTCTGGGAATGGGGAATTCACAACCTCTCTGGGCAACCTGTTTCACCACCCTCACAGTAAAGGATTTCTTTGCAATAGCTGGTCTGAACCTACCCTCCTTCAGCTTAAGGCCATTCCCCCTTGTCCTGCCTTTGTGTTATGTCCCTCTCCAGCTTTTTATAGGCCACCCTAAATGCACAGGAAGGCTGCTGTAACATCTCCCCAGAGCCTTCTCTTCTCCACGCTGAACAGCCTCAACTTTCACAGGCTGTCTTCATCAGAGAGGTCCAGCCCTGTGATCACCTTAGTGCCTCTCCTCTGGGAGCCTCTTTTCATATACTCAAACCAACAATGTTACAGGCACTGAAGTGTCTTGAGTTAATAGCAGTCAAAATCTGATGCTGTCCTTTATTTTAGGGACCGTTTTATGGGTGTTTCATGATGGATATCCAAGCAACAGCCAAGGAATCTAAGGCATGAAGGAACCTGAATGCCTCAGGGACATGAGAGCTGGGAAATGACCATGTGTGTGTGGACATCAAGGTAGAATATTTTCTGTCACTGAAGAGCTTTTTTCCTGTTTATAGTAGTGCTGAGGCTGGGGCTTGAGCGAGCACATGGGAGTCAGTCACTTTAAAATACACTTGCTTTTAATGGCCTCTGTCTTGCAAGGGTCATGCTCAGTAAATGCTGAATTGTTTTGTCTGGAAGTGCCTTCAGTGGTGTCCCTGATGGCCCTGAACAACCTTTGGAGGAGCAGCCACCTTGCTGACATCCCAGCCTGACTGCTCCCTCTGGAGCAGGTGGGTGCTGGCAGCACCCTGAGCAGACCAACCACAGCAGCACGGGACAGGATATGTGCCTCCAGCCTAAACACCTCAGGAATGTCTCCTTACCACAGCAACTTGGAGAAGCCATGCTTTCCTGCCCTCTACCCATGCCCACAGCCCCCTTGGCCGCCAGAGGATGCCCCTCTGGCATCCTGCCCATGGAAGATGACCACTGCTGCACTCCTTTCACTCCACACTGCCTGTGGGCCTGCTGATGTGTGTTAGACATCAATCTCTGATCCTTGCAGGTCAGCAGGTAACCCCTGTGAGTAAACCAGCATCCAAATTAAAGACAGGCATGTTGCAACAAGGGAGCTCGATCTGATTCCGAAGGTGAAAGATCAAGTTTATTAACTAAGCCACCCACCTCCCCAGGAATATTACAAGAATTAAAACCAGACTTCCTGGTGTTATATATGCAACGGCTGTCAACAGCATAAATTATGCCTGAAGATGTTTTAGCTGCTGCTCCAAAAAAGTATGGACACTTCTTTTGATTTAAGGGTTGCAAAGCTGGGGTTTTTTAATTTATGTGGACAACATCCTGTCCTCTACCCACAGATTTGGACAACTGCAGGAAACCATCCCTTATTAAGGGCACAAAGCAGATATATCCAAAGATTTACAATATTTGTCAATGAAAAAACTTATTTTGTTGTTTAAATGAGAAATTCAAAATGAGATAATGTGCTCCAGCTACAGTCATCCCTGAAAATGACTAGTAGGATAAAAATTTTATTTAAAAAACAGGACTTGAATTACTAGTTCCTTTATGATCATTAAGGGCATTAGGTCCCAGTAGTTTATGGCAGCTCTCATACAAAGGCTAAGTGTAAAAAGTCAAAATGAGCAGCTGATCTTGAATATAATCAGTGTTGAAAGTTACTGCAAAGGCCAGAAAAGCTGACAGCTCATTTGCAGTACAAAGAGGAATTACCATACCATTCATGATAGACAAAGTTGGAACCAATAAGAAAGAAATTACCTTCTCTCCATTAGTTGTACTGATTAAGCATGTTACCAGAGTATTTCCTTGAATGGAGATGAGCATTATTAACTTAATTCAGGCTGGTGTAAATGAGGACTGATTCAATTTTAATTAAGTGACATTAGTCTAATATGAATAAATTTATCATTATATTTTCTCTGTCTAAATTCTTGCATGTGAGCTTCATCACATAATATTTTTTTCTAAATTCCCCACCAGTGCTTAGAGTAAATGATCATAACAATAATTGTAAAGCCTCACACCAGAATTAATCTGATAAGATGTTTGTACACTTGGCACTTGGCAGAAAAAAGAGGACACAAGATGTGTTAAAATCTCTCTGGGGAAACAGCCAACCATCAGCAGTAGTTTACTGACTCTTTCTTGAGAAAAATTGACAAAATAAAACTCATAAATCTACATTTATTATGTTAGTTATTTTAAAATAAAATTACTGCTCATACATCCTGCAACTGAGGGAATTGACTATTAGTCATTTTGCCTGTGTGTTTGCTAATTATCTAAAACCAAAGCAAAGTTCAGGAAGTTGCTAATTCATTGATACTACACACTGCTGCTTGCAAAAATGTTCTTTTGTGGAAGATTTACTCTGCTTAAAGTGATAAAAGCCATTGAGACATATGAATGAGGGCACATTAGAGATGCAAATGTAGCACAGCTTGGCCAACCAGGTCTTTATAAAATCACTTTCCTATCAAGTGCTGGGAAATTTTATGTATATAAGGATCAGACTTTTTTTATGGGAATCATGCTTTGGGGACGTGGGTGAAGCCTTATTCTGGAGCACCTAGCTGTGCTCAGCACACCCTCCCTTCCAGGCCTCCTCCCCACCACTCAGGGTCACCTATGCCAGCGTCCACTTCAGGGGAAGCTTCAAAGTACAGAGTTCTCATCTGATCTTTGATTTTGCTTTGTAAATGAGCCATACACAGCGGAAATACACTTGCAGCCTTGCCTCTGGATGTAGAAGAGTTTTGTTTGCTGGCAGATAGTGGAAATGAGCCTGAGCTCCCATTTCTCATCCTTGTGGGGCACTTTCTGAAGTTGTGATGTTGCAGACTGGGTGACACCACGTGGGCCACAGGGTGTTGTTATACGTGCACATCTATGAGGTTCAACAGCAAAGCTTTCCCAAATACCCAGAAGTGTGCACTTGTACTTTTCAGACATGGCTGCTGGATTCTCTAAGAGCTTCAGAGCCCCCATTTCTGACTTGTGCACCCATACAAATGTGTGATACAGAGAGGCAAATGTTTATGCAAACAAACTTGAGCAGTTTCCAACGAGGCCATGAGATTTCTCCTGAATTGGTGCAGGGGGAGAACTGGACATGCAGCTCCCAGCATCACAACAGGAACATCAAGAGACACAGGGGTTAGTGGACTTTTCCAGGGCAGCCTGAAATGGCTGTGCAAGCAAACAAAAGGAAACTGTTGGGAAGCACTAAGCCCAGTATCCCAGCAGAGCTGGCTGGGATCGTTGGCGTCGTGGCAGGGCTCTGTCTCCACCCACACGTCATGGACTGACACCACAGCAACCCTCAAGAAGAATATACTCATTTTTTAATAAGAAATTCAGTGATTTATCTGATAAGGGAGCAATTATCTGAAGACAATATCATCATTTGTGGGTAGAAAGCCATCCTCTGTCATGCCAGGGATGTGACCAAACACAGTACATATTTTTCTTTGGACTAAGTGTTCCCTTTCATCTAGAATGTTGCTTCCTTTCACAACTCTAGCTAGCTTGCATAAAGCTACCTTTCATCTGATTTCCTAATAAATAAGCCTTTTAATTCACATGGGGTCAGTGGCTGGTGACTAGAATATTTTCTGCAGGAACGTGTCAGAGCAGGTACGTAATACATTTACTACAACATAATCTTGTTAAAGAATGAACTCTACAGGAGTGTATCACAACAGCTGAGCACCAGGAACTGGCTGTGAGAGCCTTCCCTCCCATAGCACTTTAGTAGACGGGAGCTGCAGGGAAATCACAGAAATCTGATTTCTCAAATAATTGTGTTTATTCCCTCTTTTTTCTTAGAGAATGCTGAAAGAGCTTAATTCCTCTGGAGGAAAAGGGTAAAGCTCATATTCCTATAAAAACCTGCTTCTAAACTCTTGAAAGCAGGAGCAGTCTGTCCTGCTGGGAAAGCAGCAGCAGCTTTAGAGCCCATTGAGGGCCCTGTGCTGGGAGCCCCAGCAGGCACCGACCCTGAGCTCGTCCATGTCCCTGCCAGCCAGGCAGAGCTCCCCTCCTTCTGGGTAACCACAGCTCCTTACATCAGGGGCTGTAGGTGACCAAGGCCTGCAGGGCTTGGCCTGAATGGCAGCCCTCACTGTGTGTTCAGCAGGAATTTAGTGCCTTCCAGAACTCCAGGGTCTGAGAGTTCTGAGTCACCTCCAGTCATCATCCCACACCTCTGGGGGACACAGTTACACATTCAGTCCCTTTATTACAATTTATTAGCGGCTCTTACTCATCTGTTTCAAGCCACACACAACCAAAATCCTTGAAGACTATAATCCAATTCCCATTGCTTCCAGTGCAGATGATTTAGTCTGTCACAGAATATAACTATACAGAGAGCTGGAATATACATGGCTTTGAAACAATTTACTCGCTGCTGCTTCAGAAAAGTCCTACCATCAGATCTTCATTTCTTCCTGCAGAAAATAAAGAACAGATTTTTTAGTGTTTGGTCTGTTTCCTTGCTGCTATTACCAATGCACTGGCATTAGTTTAGAAGAAGACCATCCTACTAAGCATGACTATCCTTTTTACAAAATAATTGCTAGGGGCAACTTACAGCAGGCTCAAAGAGGGCAGAGAGGGAGATGGGGAAAGAAGAGAATTGCTTTGTTTTGATCCATTGCACTCACAATCCCTCAAATTGTCTTTGATTTATCTTCTTAGACTGCTTTCACCATCCCAAACAGCCAGAATCACAACCTAATTTCTCTCATGTCAGCAATAAGATTAAAGCTGAATCACAGCTACCAGTGTTCTCTCTACTGCATTATTTTAAATTATATGCTATAATATATTTGTGATCAACTTTATAGGCTACGGCAGAATAGTTGTTCAAACTGCCCAGCACTTACTGTGTGGGCTTTCCCCACCAGTGACTTCCATTGGAACAATGGGATATCACAATCTGGAGCTCTCCCGCAACCAATGTGTATTGACCTGGTCTTAATTCTGAGATTGTATCACAGCCTAAGGGTAAAATGCTACAGAAATACTGTGTTAGTCCCAGACAGGCAATTCAAATCTAGGAACTTGGCACTAAGCATTATAAAATAGACTAAAATTAGAAAGAAATGCAAAAGCACATGAAGGCACCTAAATAATCCTTGTTAGAGTATTACTACATGAGGACTGAACAGCTCTGATTAGCTTTTTGTTTGCAGTCTCTATACTTTTGAGACATCTGATTTTTTTAAATCATGTCACACAAGAATTGCTGCAAGCTTGTCAGGATGGGCACACAACAGTAGAGAAATGAGGAGGAAAAATACTCCAAGTTCTTCAGGAAGGATTAGGGTTACCCTGGAGCAGCACACACAGGATTGCTCCATATATTCAGTTTATAATCTTATTTTCAGGAAGCTGCTGAGAGATATTAATGTCTGGTAGGGGAAGTACTTCATACTCAAGTGGCTGAATAATATTTTGCAGCCTGTACTGAGGCAGCGCCCAGAGCTGCAATTTATTCATATCAGGATGACAAGCCCTGGGGTTTCTTTTTCACTATTACTTCCATTGTGTTTGTGGCAGAGCATATATAATATATATTAAGAAATTTAACATATATTATAAGAAATATATATTAAGAAATTTAACATATATTAAGAAATTTACAAATGCAAAAGCAGACAAGGTCCATGTGCTCAAGTTCTTGTAGGCTTGAGGAAAGATTAGTTTAGGAAAGCAGATTTTTGAACCTAGTGATCAAAGCATTATCTCAATGCAGTTGTTGAAATCACCAGTGTTATGGGAACTTCTTTGTCATGTCCTAGAGTTAGCAAAAGCCAGGCTGAAATGGGAACCCTGAAATGAGTCCCTTTCAGTGAAGGTGTGCAGACACTCAGTTGTCTGACCAAGTTCCTAGCCAAAAGAACAGGGATGCCAGCAGGGATATTTGCCTGACTGACCTCCTTCCCTGCTCCTCTTCCTCCTGTGCCATAGATGTAAGGCAAGGTGAGCCCAGCAGGGTCTCTGCCACTGGTCACATTCCCTGCGGGAGGAGGAGCCAGCACAGGGCTGCAGCAGAGCTCTGGGAAGCCTCACCAGGACCCTGGTCTGGTCACACCATGGCAAGGGCTCTTACTTAACCTTTCAGTTTGCATCATGCTGAATGAGACAGGAATCTCACACCTCTGAGATCACTTCAAGCTATCACAGAAATTGAAATCTTTTCAGGGTAAGGTGATGTAGTTCCACTGCAGGTCCTTTCTCCATTTTGGAGCTCTCCTACCACGCCCCTGGAAGCAAAGAAGCTGCTTAGGGGACTGATTAAAAGAATTGTTTTCCAGAACTTTTTGAACCACAGTTTGCACGGGTTTTACAAACCACATCCACACTTCGTTTTTTGTTTTTAGTACAGAAGGGCCTGGGAACAGCAACGTTTTAAAGAATAAAGGAGGCATTAGTTGCAAAAGCATTTCCCACAGCTTATTGTCAGAGCACAGCCCCAGGCTGCAGTTAGGAGAGCATTCTCCCTAAGAGCAAACTTGTTTTGGTTAAGGTTAAGGAGCTCTTGCCCCCAGACTCTTATTTCTGTCCATGTGCTATATTTCAGCATCTTTTTACTTACACCAGTGCAAGTGTTTGTCAAACCATGCCATAGTGCAAGTTTAAGAAATTTTCAAGAAAAAGTTGTGGGCTTGTGGAGGTTACTTTTGCCTCTAATGCATGGTTTCCATGTCTGATTGAAATGAAAAAGCACTACAAGCAGAGAAATGGCACAGTGGAGAAAGCAGTGCAGGCAGGAAAGGAGGCAGCTCAGAGCAGTGATTTTTAAACAGCTTTAACCTCAGAGAAATCATGTGTGTAACTGCAGTGTGTGATCCCCAGGCACTGCAGGCTGTGCCCTGTCCTTCTGCTCATCCCTCCTCCTCTCTGTGGGCTGGGGAGGCCATGCTCAAACACCATGAGATATCTGTTTGTTGTCCACCTGTTATTTCAGGAGGTTCTATGGTACTGGGGACTTATGGCTTTATATTCACCACTCCAGGTGTTCATGTAAAAGGGAAATGGAATTAATGCTTTGGCTTTCGTGATATTTTTAAGTTCCCCAAAAGAACCTTAGCTCTTCCAGGCCCTCAAGCACAGCCTAATCCCACTGCAGATGATATCTAATGGCCTGAAAAGGAATGTCAGAAGGGTGCCAGTAAAAGCTTCTCCTCTGTCATAGCAGCAAATTGTCCAATAAAACCATGCAGGCAGATTTGACAAGGTATTAAAAAAAACCACCAAAACCACCAAACAAAAAATGCAGACTCTCTTTACACACAGGATAAACAAGCAGCAGAATGCAAAATCAGTGTATCTGTTTCCTCCATAGGTCTTCTTTTAAAACTAGTACCTTGTCAATTAGATTACTGATGAAAAGGAAACAGAAAGATGATACTGGCTGGATTTCAGGGATGTGATAGTAAGATTCCACTGCTTATTCATGATGCATTAGCCTGAAAGAGAAGAGACATCTCTCTGAATGGCCCTCATGATAGTCTTGTGAGAATAAGCAACAGACAGAGTGGAGCCCATCTGGGATTTTACCAGTTAGACACTCTCGGGGCAAAGACCTTGTATTGCATTAAAACATAATCTTTAATGACACCATTTGACTCTTGCATAAAAGGAATAATTTCACATGTATTAAACCAGGATTGCACATAACATTATGTAATTTTTATCAGTGGCTTCACAATTGTGTATTTTGTTCCTGCATCCAAGGCATTAAATTTCATTAATTTAATTTCATCTTATCATGCAGCAGCCAAACAGATCCTCAGTGAAGATGAGGAGAAGAAAACAAAAAGCTTTTTCACTCTGAGGGCTCTGCTGTATGTCATGGGTGCTTGCATGGGCTCACAAATCACTGGGGATAAAATGGATGCCTACTACAAGCCTGGAGGAGGGAGCCAGAATGCTGGATCTGTGTGACAGGAGCTGTAGTGGACTTTAAACCAGTTGCAGGCTGTCACATAAAACCTCCACAGTGGAGTCACAGGTTCTGTGATTTCTCCATGCACACAGAGTGGTGCTGCTGCAGCAGCTGTGGAACAGGACTGCCATCAGGGACCCAGCAGCCCTGGACGCTCAGGCCAGGCCAAGCTCACTGGCGCATTTCCACTAAACACAGAACTGTGGTGTTTTCTTACACAAGCAGCAGCAATACCCTTCAAAAACAAGCTTGCTTCTTTGGTGTTTTAGCAACAAATACTGAACATGCTTTTCGTGTTCATAGGAAATCAGATATTTCTCTGTGCAAGACCCTTTGTAAGAAGAATCCCTGGCCTCATTTTACAGACTGTGGTCTGTGCAGAGGGAGTCTTGACAGGGCACCCACAATGGTTCAGATAATTCTTGATATTAAGATTTTCAAGAGTGACAGTAAAGTATTTCAGTTAGACTGTATCACCCTAAAATGAGACAGCTTTTAACAATTTGAGAGATCAAAAGAACCAACAACAGAAAAAAAACCAGGAAATTTTAATTCTAGGAATGAAATTCACATCAAAGGATGCTGGGCTTCCATTTCTTCATCATAGCCTAAGCAAATAGCAAATCCAGGCTATTCACTGCTCTGTGTTTCAGAAAGGATTTATTGATTTTAACAAATTTGGGGCAATAATACATGACATAGTACACCAAAAGTGTACCATAGGACTTATTCTCTACTCTAACTTCCTATGTGCATGAGCATGGAAGTTAACAAAAATTTCGATTTTATTTTATTGCCAGGACAGACTAAATGTCTATCTTACTCCAGTAAGATACTGACATCAATTACCTCTTTACTCAGGCCTCTGACCATGGCAAGCTGCAGATGCTTCAAGAAAGATTGCAACAGGGCAAGTAGAGACCAGATCTTCTGCTAAAGAGGAACCACAAGAAACTTCATAGGCCAGAGGTTAATCTTATTTAAAGGTTACTGACAAGCTATGAAATCATGAGTCCAGGTTGAGGGGAAGGAAAATGTGGATTTCCTTAGCTTTTGGAGAAGTATAAAGCCAGCCCACATCTCATCTTTTTGGGGATTCCCTTATAATTAGGAATACTGGATTGAGTCTATGCACAGTCTGTATCTCTCAGAACACACCACATGTCACCCACTGTGAATATTGTTTGCATTGACACATCCTGGGAGTTTGGATGTCAGTCTTGCTCATCTTCAGACAGGGCATCAATGTACCTTGGAAAGTGCTGAGCTGGTGCAGTGCCCCAAGTCTTGGCAAGACAGGGACCCAGCTGGATGGCTGCTGAGATGAGGCTCAGCCAAACCCAGCTGGAGCCTCTCTGCTGAACTGCAGCTGAACTGCCTTCAGTTCTCACATCAAAAGTTTTGTTGATAATATTCAGTAAATATTTTGGGGGAACACTTTACCAAACACTTCTTTTTATTATTATTGTTGTTATTATTTTTGGAAGTCTGACAGCAAGTATTTTTCCTCACCCATGACACCCGTGTCCAGCAGAGCCAAAGGGCTGCATGAGTCTCTGGCTTCACTTCTCCCATGGACGGAGGAGCCATGCCATGGCAGATCAGACTTGGGCTGGGCATTAGGAGACCAGACCATTTTTGTACCTCAGCTGTGACTCATTTTTGAACTCATTGTTCCTGGGTTGCCTCGAGAAGCCACTCATTCTCTTTATGCTTCACTGTTTCCAGCTGGTAAGTGGAGATAATGTTGTTTACCCAGCTTCATAAAGTGGTCTGACTAATGAAGGTGGAAAAACACTCATAAAATATCATGCTGAAGGCACCAAACCTAGGGAAAATACAAAGATAAACCAGATGTTCTTGATGGTCTGTCTGCTCTTGGAAAGATTTCTTAGACTGATATGACCAAATATGCCCGTGGATTAGAAAGAAAGAAAACAGAAGCCACCAAAATATTATGAGTGACAACAACACAAAGCAATAACAACTACCCTGTAGGAAAAGCAAGTTATTCATTTGCCGATGGCTGTAAAATTGGCCAGCAAAATGCCCAAGGAAATGTTGAGTAGATGAAGACTTGTTTGCCTTGAGTGCCTACAGTTCATTGATTTTAATTTAGCAGCATTCACAAGAACTTGTTCTTCATTTATTCTCCCATCAATATATTTGAACCAGTATGTCTTTAAAGTCAACCAGCTGTAATAAAAAGATTTTTTCCAGCATAGATCGTTGCAGCAAAGAGAACAGTGGAACACTTTTTCCCAAACCATTTACTAGTCTCCAGGGAGATATAATTTCCTTTCAAACTGAACTACATTTCAATTCATAGGGCATTTTTATTAGCCATTTTGGGCTAAGTAATAGACTCCTTTGGAAGCAGTTCCCTCATTGTCACAATACCAATTAGCAACGAAATATCACAAGGTAAAGTGAGAAGTTGACAAGATTCACATCTGTCCCTGCCTGGCACTTGGAACAAAACCATCCCTCTTGTTCTCAGCTGCTTAGCTGACACTCACAACTGCACATTGCCATACCTAAACAAGCAACAATTCATTTCTTTATGTGGAGTTGCAGAAAGCACTGACATGTGAAAAAGCCAGGAAGACATTTCCACACGGTGGGAACATGGTGTAAGGCAGGAGGAGGCTCTGGGCTCTGTGTAGCATGAACCTCTCCTGAAAGCAGGGGCAATAAGTCACTCTGAGCCATGGAAGCGACAGGTGCTCACTTCAGCATGGAGCTGCAGCTCAAGAATGGTGGTGCCTTGCAGCTTTTGGGGATGATACAGGAAATACCCAGTTCCCACAAGCTGCTGATGCAGTGCCCTGGATCATGACAGCTGCTATCAATGCACAGAAAAATAATAGAAGATGAAGAAATGGCAGACTGGGCTCTTGAGAAGAAAGCCAGAGAGCAAACAGAAGGTGGAGCCTCTGGGCCCAGCAGCTGGAGCACATTGAGTGTGCTCTGTGTGAACACAACCGCACAAACCACCGCCAACACCAGGGATGTGGGCACAGTGATGGATGTGCACGCTGCGTTTTGGTTGGATGTAGTTTCCTTCCATACTCTGGTTTGAAAGAACTTACTATTCCAGACATTTAAGGACTATAGGAAAGTTTGCAATTAATGACTAGTTGGCCATTGCTGCTTGCTTTTATACTCATTTCTTGAGGAAAGAATCAATAGCCTATGCATGGCACAAAACTAATGTAATCAATGCTATGATTTGAAAAAATTAAACTGCCACTTCATCAGAGAGTACCAGAAAAAATCATCTGAAAATCTGAAAATACCCTTGGGCAGCAGAGTGCCTAAAATGTGTTTTAGATAGGCCAGGAACACGATGATATGAAACCTTCATTATTGAAGACTGGACTGAATAACCAATATTTGTGTGACATGATATGACATGACATATGACTGTTGCCAGCTGAAATCTGATTAGTGACTTCAAGTACAGAAGCTTTTTAGAGATGCATTCAGACAATGAGAAAAAATTAAAGATCCAGGCAAAATTTCACAAAGCAAATAATTTCCTTTTAATTGAAACCATAAGAGCATAGTTTTGAAGGCAGTGAATGCTTTGGAGTCTTTTGCTTCATTTGAACATAAGTGATTTTAAGCATATTATTACATGAGTATATTGTACTACATCGCTCACTTGGAAAAAAAAAAGGTATGGAAGGGAGCAGAAAAACACATTTCCCTCATCCATCCCATTCTGGATGTGGTATACCAGCAACTTTTTGGCATGGCAGCATGAATTAATACCATACATCTATATGGGAATCATAGACCACATTTTTATGTTACAGCCTTAGCCAATGTTTCCTTCTTGTAAAACATCCAAGGTTTCTGGTAGAAGCTTTATTACAAAAGATGCATTGTTTCCACTGAGTTATGTACTGAGAATAATCAGGCAAAATTGTGATATTAACCCTAATGGATACAAGACATCTCTTATTATTTGCTGTTGATGAAACTCAGTGATTTAAAGACACCAAAAACCCCCTATGATTAGCTTCAGAAAGGTAGAGAAAATTACATTAATTTCTGTGTCTTCCTTTTGCAATCTGCAAAAAAGACTCTTTGTAGAAGCAGAAACTCTTAAAAGTTGCAAATCCTTGCCTGTTGTTCCACTGAACAGGGGAAGGGATAAGAGCTGGGGAGTGGGGCAAGGCAAGTAGTGAAATGGCATTTTGCCAGCTGGGGACATGTTCTGGAAAGTATACACAGATCACATGAGGGTTTTTTGTTCCCAGTTGCTAAATGTCGTGAAATTATGCTTGAATACTTTAAATAGTTTCCGCACATCACTTCACCATTGCTGTGGTTGCATCAGGTATGTTCTGTGATCACAGATTAAATGTTTGGGTCAGTTTTAAATGGAAGAGTAGCCAGCAGCACTCATCAAAAAATACAAGCAGCAGCAGCACTTGAGTGCATGTGTGGCTGAATTGAACAATTTTCCCACTGAACCCCTAGTTTAAAGGTTTTAAAGGATTTCTCATAGGACTACAGACAGGAAAGCAACATGAACGGAGAAAAATATGGTCACACAACTGCTACCTCTGCAAAGCTGCCCTTTAGGGGATGTACACAGGGCAAGTGCTGCAGACTGGGCAGGTCAAAATGCCACATGTGGAAAGGAGGATCACTTCTTTACTCCCACACAGTTCATTAAAAAATGAGACTTTCAATGAAATTTCTGGTAATACAGATTATTACACTGTTTGCTAGCTTGCAATAGCAGTCCAACTATTGCCTGTCCACATAAAGCTGTTTGTGTGAACTCCTGTGCTGTCAGAGTCCAAAACTGGCTGGGGAAAATATCTCTCCATGCTCAGAACAGGAGAAACTATTCTAGTTGTATTTTGGGATGTAGAAAAATACAGAGAAGTCATGTTCTCCTACATAAAAACTTAGGTAAACACACATACATATAAATGAAGCAGTCACAAACTAAATTCACTTTATTCTCTATGTCCAGACAATCAGATCACAGTTTTAAGACAGTTCCCTTGTATTTAAAAGGGAAAAGGATGTTAAATAACAATTTGGATTTATCCACTATCATATTGTAGGAATTACAGCTGAGACCTGCCTGATTCAACAAGTTTTTCAAAATGTTTCCATGATGCTGTGATGCCCAAATTCATAATGATTTTGGAGTACATAACAAATACTCATAACCATAAAGTTTAGGAAGTTAAGAAACATGTTTTGCCAGAACTACACTTTTTTTCCTCCATTTTGCAATATAACTTGCATGATTGCCACACTCCAGGTTATAATGAGTCTCTCACCAGACAGTCAGATAGCAGCTGTGGCACCCACAGCACAATATGAAAATCATATAAATTGTTAGGCTATAATTGATTATACAAAATATTCATTACCATAGCACACATACTTAATGTTTTATTCTGATATTGCCTTTCCTGCAGAAAGTTCTTTTTAACAATAAGGTGATTTTAGAATGAAAAGTGCATATGAACAATAAATTGTGTACAGAGAACTGTCAAGTGTGATTTATGTACAGTCACTGTCAAGTGACTTTTGGATAAAATACTTTGAGATTCTTAGATGCTGTAGTGGCAGAAAAAAAAAATTCAAAACTCTGGCTTGAAAAATCTGCAGTTTCCCAAGGTTAGCATTCTGACTTTGGACACCCTCACATGGTCCCCTCACCAGTGGCAGGAAAGGCAGCAGTGAGGGAGAAGCCTTTCCTTCCCCAGCCTGGTGCAGCAGGGGCTGTGATAGGGCGCAGCCTCAAAGAAAGGTCCTGTGCAGGGTGGGGGATTCTGCTGAATTCCCCCTCAGTGCACATGGTGTGACTGCTCACCAAGGACAGAACGGAATTGCTGGCAAATCCCACCACCATGGCCCAAAGATGGAGTTACTACAAAGCCCAGCCTAATGTCCCAGTAGTCTGGGTGAGTAACAAAGTGACAATAAACTTGGGGCAGCTGTGAGATGGATTTCCCAGTATGGCCATACTGGGAAGCTGGTGCCTTTGGGCTGCTAATGTAAGGCAGTAAATAGCATTACAGCAATTATTTCACTTTTCAGGCTGCAGAACCAGTGAAATGCACCTAAAGACGGACATTACCACCTGCCTATTGTAACTTGGTAGTAAGTTGGCTGAGACATACTTCTGTCTGGGTGGGGTGCAGGCATGTTTCAGCAGGAAAGCCAAATGGGCCTTTCCATGGCTTCTGCTGCACTCCCCTGCCATGCACAAACCAGGGCTGCTGTGGAGAGAGAAGTGGGGCAGGCAGGACTATGCAGGCAGGGATGAACAATGCCTTAACAAGAACAAAAGCAATTTCAAATCCCACCAGTTTGTTAGATTACTTAAGACACTTGACTGAATGTCAAAAATGTTTCAATGAGTAGCTTTACCACCCAGATCTTATTTCTTATTATCTTTTTTTCCTCTTTTGGAAGAAAAAAAAAATCCTGAAACTTAGTAATTAACTGCTTGATTTCAATTTTCCTCAAATATGTGTTTTTAATTCCATTGTGCAAATGTGGCCCAAAGCAATAAGGCTTTGAACTGGTTAACTTGAAACTACAGAAATACCTTTTCAAGTCCAGTTAGGACAAAAGCTAAAACCTCACATCCAGATTCTGAAGTCTTTCTAATACCCCTGTTTTGCCCTGACATTTTCACAGACAACTGCAGGCATGTCTCACACACCTATTTTTTTCATTTC
Organism: Zonotrichia albicollis; assembly: GCF_047830755.1. Taxonomy (NCBI): domain Eukaryota; kingdom Metazoa; phylum Chordata; class Aves; order Passeriformes; family Passerellidae; genus Zonotrichia; species Zonotrichia albicollis. The sequence goes on from NC_133819.1 coordinate 15,804,941, forward strand.
CAGCAGCTCCACAGAACCAATCACCTTTCTTCCAAATGGATTTGATCTGCACGGCGCTGGCTTAAATAAAGTGTGTGGTGCCCTGTGTGCCGTAAAGAAGCATGACAAAGTGATTCACATGCTGCCTACAGATTTTCCACAATCTCTTTGTATTGTAGGGCTTATACTCCTTCATATCATTTGGAGGGACTCTCAGAATAATGATTTGGCGTGTGTAGCTGGTTTTTCCATTTCTGTCATTAAAGCTGCTTTCAGGGCCATGCTGAAATTGCAACAAAAGACCTTCCCACATCACAAATCACTGCGGTGCTTGGTGTGCACTATATCAATAAAAAGATTAGCTTACTTATAGAAAAAGGTCCACAATTTTCCAAGCCATGAGAAAAATTAGGTTCTGTTTCAACAAAACTAGCTAGTAACAGTGTCACATTATAACCCTGGGCTCCTCAGGTACAGTATGTTGTTCACAAGTGGATTTTATCCTGTGTGCAGCATTAAATTAGTGCCATTAACCATCTAGGTCAGCCCTTTGAAGTCAAGCAGGCTTTAAGCTATTGATTTCCATGGAGCCCAGATTTTATATTTATTTCCACTGATTATTTATTTCATAGAATCAGGAAAATTTTCTGCCTAGAAGCCCAGAGAAGAAATGAGAAACAGGATGTGAGAAGGGGGATTTCTCTCTTGGTACAAATGCAGCATCTTCCAGTGCCATCCCAATTGACAGCAGTCTATGCAGACTCCGAGACAGCCCTACAGGGACTAGCAGAAGTATTTTAAATGCTTACAGAAATCAATTCTAATGGCTTTCCAGGAGTGGAGAAAGTGACTGGCAAACAAATGACTCAAGTGAAGTTGAAGCAAGCAGAAACGGTGCTGGGGGAGGGCACAAGCAGCTACACTTAAACTTGGAACAATTCCCATTTAAATCCCTATTCAAATCCAGAGGTTTAGAGTTCATCAGAACCAGAACTGACTGAGCCAGGCAGAGGAATTTGAGAGGTAATTTATATTCTGTGCCCATTCACTAGAAAAGGAAAAGCACCAGGTTCCATGATTTTATTGCTTAAGGTTTTTAAGGAGAGCCAAGACTTGATAGCAAATTTCAAAAAGGTCTGGTTTCTGTCATGAGAAAATAATACTCTGTAGAAAGAGAAACAGCTAGCAATGAAAAAAAGCATCAAAAGCAGGGAGAGATACCTGGCCAGAGACCTGTGCCAGTGAAGTGCACTCAAAAGAGCTGCTGGTGCAGTGATTTCCTGGACTGCAGAGTGGGAGAACCACAGGGCTGTGGACGTGTTCAAACGTGGAAGAGTGAGCCCTGTACTGAAATGGGGTACAGCAAGCACAGGACCAAGAGTTGGCTCTTTCTTGTGGGGAGTTTCCAGTCTAACCTTATCCATGGATATCACTTCATCCAAAAGACTCTACTCAAAATGCTCAGGACTAAATAACCTTTGAAGGTCCCATCCAACCCATTCATTCTGTGACTCTGTGTTCATATTGGAGGTCAATAAGTCATGCTCCCCCTGCCTGAGTCCTATCCAAGCAAGTCAAACAGCAGTTGCAACCAACTCAAAGAAGTTACACAAAATCTCACTTGAGAATGTAATAAGGGAAAGACCTGCTTATACTGAGCACATAAGAGAGCTGGAGAGGATGATCAAGAGGGTTTGCTTGCAGTCTTCTATTCCTTTTAAAGGAAAACAATTTTACAGCCCTTTTTGTTTGTGTGGTATTTCCATAGCCCCTGGGTTCATTTGTAATTTGCAACTGAGGAATTAAATTTTCTGGGAAGGGTCAAGATAAAAATTCTCGTTCTCTGCACATTTCCTTTCAGGCAGCCTACACAAACCTAAGTGCTATTCATTGTCTTAATGAGAAGGAAAAGCAATGGCATTTCAGCTGCCCATGGGGAATCCTCACTGCAGCAAAATGCACTACATGGGATTCAGCTCTCAAGATCCTTGGGTTTTGTTTAGAAATATGACTGTCGATTTTTTTAAGGACTGATTCCCCAATACAGGGGCAGTGATCAGAGAAAGCCTGAGGCTCCCAGAGCTATCACACACATTGAAGTGGAAATTGTCCCTCTTCCAGGCTGCCTGATGCAATTTAGGATGTGATTTGCTGACGTTCCCAAGCTCTCAGTCATGTACAAAGTCAATGTAAACTGTGTTATGCACATATGGAATACACTCTGATGTCAAATGTTAAAAGATTAAGGTCCTGGCATCTCACATAGGTGCTCCAAATTCGACAGTCAGTCTCTCTCTGGACTCTGATCCTTAGCCTATCAGCAGGAAAATAGGGCTATCCCTCACCAGAAGATAATTATGGTCAATCCAAATCAAAATTTCCTCCTCATACTTATTATTTTCATTTAAGTAGCAAAGTATGGGCAAGTGCAGTGCTTCAAGTTCATATTTAACTAGCAAAAGGAAATAGTGCAGGTTTCCTTTTAGCTTTTTGCTTGCAGAAACTGTTCATTGACTTCAGCACAAACCAGTGAACTATTCAATGTCCCAAAAGACCATTGCAAAAAAACTTAATCATGCATAATAAACATTTAATTTAGTACTAAAGGTAAAAATTTTACACAGTGTTTCTTAACACTGATTCTTCATCAGGGACCTTCTGAAAAAAGCATTAAATAGAGCAGCTGGGCTGCATCTTCATGACACTGGTGCAGTCCCCAGTGACAGCTCCGTGTGGGTTCCAGCAGCCTGAGAAGTCAAAGCACCAGTAGCAAGGCATTAGCCCTAACAGGGCAGAGGAAAGTCACTGAGCATGCAGTGCTTTGCATGAGGATGTCAGACAAATGATGAAACTGAGCAATCCCTGGTTTCTTGAGGGAAATGTGCCATAGCCCACTTGAGACAGGGCTTGATCCTTTCTGCTCCAGGCTGCCTTTTCTCCAGCTATCTTCTTGAGCATCTGCTGACCACAGCCCTGCTTCTCAGGACCCCCATCAGCCTTCCTGATTTGCAGTCACAGCATCTCCCAAGTGGGCCTCCTTTCCCCATCTCTGTTTTTCTGACATTTTCCCTCTTACCCACTGAGCTTAATCTGTACCTTTACAGTCCTGTTAAAGGCAGGGTTTAACCCATCCCCAAAAAACCCCACAGAGCTGCCTCTAAGATGAGCAGGGAAGCTCAGGAAAAGAAAGCAGAAGAAGGAAAATTATTACAGGAACAACAAAAGTGCATGAGTTGAGGGAGGCTTGTGATTCTTCTCCTAAGGCAGAGGATTAACACAACAACTCATATGAGAGCAATGTCCTGCAAAAGTCCAGCTTGGCTGCTGTCCAAGGACACTTTTTAGCAGCTCTAGCCACAGCAGAAGAACACCCAAATAAAATAATTCCTGTATGTCATTGCTGTCCTTTCCTGAATCCTTTCATTGTCTCCAGGGACACATACAAGGTCTTTTCTTCTCTCCACACTCGGCTGCTCCTCTGGACCCCATGGCCTGTCCTGCTTTCAGAGTCATGCTCAACACCACGACAAGTTTGTCTCTCCACTGAATCACAGCTGTCTCAGTAGCAACCCCATTACACTGAGTCACATTCCTGCTTCCAGAGGCTTCCCCGGGCAGGCAGGGCTGCCGGGATGCTGGAGGCTGGGACGGTGTGAGCAGGGGGAGAGAGGTGTGAGGAGGATGCAGAGGTCTGGGAGATCCAGGCTCCACTGCAGCACTGCTGCTCCTTCCACACCACCCAGACACAGCACGGGGGCACTGGAGCCTCAGACAAAGAGTTACTGGAGTTTGTTTGCTTGCTTTTTCAAGAAGCAAATGCATTTTTTTTCCACAACTCTCTTGCGAAGGGAGATGGATTGGTTTTGAAGGGACAATTCTTTCAGAGACAACAAGCAAGCTTGGGGCAGGCACCAGCACGGAAAATTTCTGCAGGAACAGTTAAAATTATAAGCATGAAAACCAGCCCTGTAATTAGGACTGGGAGGTGTCTTAACAGGCAAGTGCCTGCAACCCCCATCTGCCAGCCAGGACTCACAGGTCTGGTCTCAGCCCAGCTCTTACTGCTGTTTGATTTGGGCTATTTCTTCCCCCCTGCCTCATGCCTACCTTCTTAGGGCCTTTTTAAGGGAGTTATCACTGGCTCTTTTGGAAAGTCAAGTAAATAATGTCAATCAGTTCCCCTGTCAATATGCATTGACATTTTTGAAGAATCCCATTAGTTTTACCAGACATGGTTAGCTTTCCATTTAGATAGTTTGTTCCTGTTCTGTACAAGAGTGATATTTACTGATGTTATTTTACTCCTGTGTTAGAGAGTGTTTCTGTGTTGGCAGTGTGTGGACGTGCACACCTTGGCAGGGTTCAAAGCATACAGTGATGAATTCACATTGTAAATACATAAACAAATTAATAATGTAGCACTGAGGAAGAATGCAAGTCAGTTAATATTAATGCTAATATCAAAAGTGTCTAGAGCAGCAGACAAGATAATTTTTCTCTTTGTCAGGAATAAAGGGAGATCAGCAAGAACTATGTATAAATTGCATAGCTTGGGTTTAGAAACACTAAATAATTTGAAAAAACCTATTCTAGCTCCTCTTCTTAAAAGACATAATCAATGGTAGCTGTCTCTCACTCTGACTTAGTAAACAAACTAGAGCTATGCCCTTAAACCAGGGCTGTCAATTCATGTGGACAGACCTTGATGAATATAATTACAGAGCACCCAACCCGAGTAGCCATTGAGGGGCAGATGTTAAAATGAAAACCTAATATTGGAAAGAATTGATCAGCCTGCTTTCCTCTTCTCTCTGGAGCCTGCTCAAAGCTCATTTATTGGAAAGACTGATGGCAGCACGGAGACTGTGGGACTGGCCCGGGCTGGCTGTGCAGTGCACTTAAATGATTAGGGAGCAGCGGACACCTCGGCTGGAGTCGTCTGTTTGTGCTGCGGTCTGGGGCAGCCCCGCGGAGCCGCCGGGCGCTGCTGGTGGGGCGGCCGCGCTGCGATCGATGGCCCCGCTCCGCTGCCCGGCCGGAGAGCAGCGCAGACTGCCTGCCTGCTGCATGCGGGATGGCTGGAATTTAATTATATATCAGATTGATTTCCACTTACAGCTTCAAGGAACTGCCTGCCAGGATTTCAAGTTCATAAGGAAGGCCCTGCGTCTCCTTTCTGAATTCTTCGCTCCCTATATTCCTGTGCTGTGTGGAAAATTTCTCTACCTTCAGCTCTCTGTCAGGGGATAAAGCTTCAAAGTTTCCATCAATAATGAGAAGATCAGCTCTATCTGAGACTGAACCTATTCAAAGGTGGAAGAGAAACTTTAAGATGTGGATTAAAATTAAAAGGTTTAGTTACAGTCGGTTTTTTTTTTTTTCAACATATGTTTCCCAGTGCTGAGTTAAGAAGCAGAAACTACTTTCAAACTGAGGTGTTTGGTTTTTTGTTTTTTGGCGGTTTTGTGGGGTTTTTTTTGTTTGTCTGTTTTGTTTTTTGGTGGTTTTTTTTTTCATTTGTTTTGGGCATAGCACCAAAGGGGTCTGAATTCAGTCCACTCTGTAGAAATGGGAATGTGTAAGTAATAAAATACTTTCATTTTATAAACCTAGTCCTGGGTGAAACTGGGAGTATTTGGCATACAAGAGCAATGAAATAGATCAGAAAATAAAGGTTTTCACAAAATCCTTGTGGATCAGTTTTGTTTCTTTTATGAATCTTCTTATGTCTGTTATCACCTGAGATTTTAATAAGACTTTCATCAAAATGCAATCATTATGTGAACTCTGCACTGGGTGAACTGCATGAAAAAGTGATCAAGATTTCAGGAGTGAAAAAATATATTATTTAAATTTCAGTTTTGGGTCTGACCTGCTTACTCCAAAATGCAGAGGCAAAATTTGCCAGTAAACTCACACAGAAGATTTTAAAAATTACATACAGTGGATAATGTCAGGGGAAAAAAAAATGCAGAATTTCCATGGGGCTTGAAAATGAATTTGGAGGGGACAGAAAAATAAAACCCTGAGCAAGTGAATCAAGTGCAGGAAAACAGTAGCAAACTTAAGCTTACATTTGCTGGAGCTGGGAATGTCTTTGCTCATGCTGTGAGCAGAGGTGTGTGATGCAGCCAATCTCCACGTGCACCATTGGCCTTTCCAGCCATGGCATGGAGTTCCACTGGCAAGAGAGCAGCAATGGATCTGCCCCAGGGCCTGCAGCCCCTGCCTGCAAGCATGGCCAACATCCCACTTGCCACCTGCCCTGTCTGCCCCATATAGGCACAGCCAGGTAAATACCAGGTAAATGAAAAACACCTTTTAGAAGGTACATCCCTATAAACATATAAATAGATGTATGCTGTATGCAGTAATACATTAGTCCTGAGCTCCATAACAAAGGCTCTGATTTCCATGTAGCAGATTTTTAATCTGTTGTTTCCAGAAAGATGTACTGACTGACAGTAAGTGAAGGTGAAGCCATTCCTTAATGAACTTGTAAACTGGTCAATATCTGCATTGTCTCCTTTCATTTCAATAGCAGTATTGGTGTAATGTATTAGTTAGATTTTCTTCATTCTCTTTGTTCATTTTTTCTTCATTTTCTAAAAACTTTGCATGGAAATCTTGGCATCATGTCAACAGAATCCAGCCTTTTCTCCTACCCAGTCACAAGTCAGCTGCTTTCTTGAGACATCCTGTCTACAGCACAGATATGGTTCACTTTGACTGTTTTGAGCTTGCCACCTGGTTTCTTTCATGTCCTTATGATAATCATGACTTTATTACATTATAAATCCCCTGTTACCTTTTTTCCAGAAAGAATAGTTCTAGATGAATTACTCTCATTTTCAAACTTTTAATTACCCTTCTTTCCTTTCCACCCACATTTTCTAGCTCTATCCTTTTTGTTCAGTGGGAGAACAGGTTTGCACATGATGTTCATGATCCAGGCACACCTTTTATTTATGTTGAAAATTGCTGATTTTTCTCTGCTCCCTTCCTATTAACTTCTAATGTTCTGTTTACTTATTGTGATTGCTCCCATATATGAAGCTGATATTCAAATAAAACTAATAACTGCAGCTAACTTTCCTAAGGGTTATAGAATAGCAGGATAGCTCAGGCTGGATTTTTGGAGGTCATCAAACCCAACAGCCTGCTCAAAGCCAGGATATACTGGAAGATTTCCAACTCCATGTTTTCTCCAGGCTAGACAGACCCAGATTTCCATCCTCTCTTTGAAGGACAAGCACTTCCGCTGCCACCATCCAGGTCGCCCTCCACTGGACTCACAGGTACCAAGTCTCTCCAATACTGGGAGCCCAAAACTGGATTCAGTGTTCCAGGAATGGTCTAATAAGCCTCACTTTCTTCACTTTCTGCTGGCTGCACTGCACTAGGGACTTACACAGTTATTTACACAGCCCAGCCTCCCGTGCATTTCTCTTTACCTGTCAGGATTACAGAGTTCAATTTATCACTTTGTCACACGGTCACTCCAGATTATGAGTTTCCTCTGTGCCTCACTGGTCAAATTTCCTTTCTTAGGATGATTCCATCAGTGAACATTGTCATCTCAGTGTCGGCCCATTTTTCAGGTTGTTTCCAAATATATTGATGCAATATGATTCAAGTGGTATGAAAGCCTGATAACTGAATTTATCCTCATTCAGTGTTCTGCAGCAGGAACAGCTGTACCTTCAGCTAGAAAGCACAATTAACCTCAGCCTTTCAAAACCTCAACATCCTTCAAAACATTTACCATATTCTCCATCCCTACTGTGATTTTGTATCAAAGTGGGCCCAGCCAGCACACAAAGCTTGCTCTGCAGGCAGCCCCACTGCCACCATGGGGAAGCTGACAATGATCAGCATTATAGCTGCTGGTAGATGCACACAGGGGTCCTCAGCACTAGATCTTCTGGGGTTGAGTTACAGTAGCAACACAGAGCACTTGAGTAGGGGATGGGGCTTGAATAATATGAACATCTTGTCTGTGTCTGGGCTTCCGAACACGGCCAGATCAGGTACACAAAGTTCACCTAATCAACAGGGTGCATCTGTAGAACCGACGCATGTGGCTGTAACAGATACTGGTCCTTTTTGTGAAGGTGAGAAAAATTCTCAATAGGGAGGACTCAAATGCTCTGAAGCCAGTTGGGCTGTCACCACCACCGTTTCAGAAGCCTCTGTTATCTCTTTTGCTTCTGTTTCTCAGATTTCCCTTGAAAGCATAATTGTGTCTCTGACATGGGGATGTTAGAATGAAAATGGTAATGTCCAATGTTTAGAGCCAGAGGTCACTTGAATACTCTCAAGAGCTAAGTGAGGCAAAAAGAAAATATAAATTAACTTCACTGTGTGACTAAGAGCACTTCATGAGTCCGGTTTTGTTCTTCTCCTGAGAACTAGACTCCCTTTCATCAGGGTTTCCTGACATCAAGCAGTCCGGCTGTGGGAAGGGCACAGAAGATAGACTGCAGCATCAGGGTGGCAGCATCTCTCCCAAGGGAGAGTCCTGTTCAGTGTTTCAATGCCCATTAGAATATTTTCTCAGACAATCATAAATCAAAGATTAAGGGAAAGAATTTTCACAGAGAAACAAACCCTTGACAGAGTAGGCAGCAGTAAGGCCAGGCTTGGGAAGATGTCTGCACTTTAGAAGCAGGGTCCCAGATGCCACAGCTTTTTGTAGCCATTTTTTCTTTTGTATAAGAGGAAATTGTCAACAACCATGTCAGCTGACCCTTGTATTCAGTGCATAAAACAAAGTGTGTTTGAGAAAACCTTGGGTTTTCCTCTGAGAGCACTGCTCAGTGCTCTTCAAGGCAATTGTCAGAAGCTCCTGCAGTGAGAGAAGGTCTAGGTTTAAGATGAGGACTGTCCAGTCACATGCATCCAGTGAATGCCAGCTGGTTCATCTCATCATCAGACCTGGGTGGGCTGGATCAGTGGCCCAAGGCCAATGGTGTGAGGTTGAGTAAGGCCAAGTCTCAGGTCCTGCACTGGGGTCACAACAACCCCTACAGGCTGGGGGCAGAGTGGTTGGAAAGTGGCTCAGCAGGAAAGGAGCCGGGGGAGCTGGTTTGCAGCAGCTGAACATGACCCAGCATGGGTCCAGGTAGCCAAGAAATCCAGTGGCATTTTGGCTTGTATCAAAAACAGTGTGGCCAGCAGGAAGTGATTTTCCCCCTGTGCTCAGCACTGATGAGGCTGCACCTCAGGTCCTGTGCCCTGGTCAGGGCCCTTCACTGCAAGAATGGCTCTGGAGTGTGTCCAGAGAGGGCAACAGAGCTGGTGAAGGGTCTGGAGAACAAGTCCTGTGAGAAACAGCTGAGGGAGCTGTGGGTGTTTAACCTCATGATAAGGAGGCTCAGGGATGACCTTTTGTTCTCTACAACTGCCTGAAATGAGGCTGTAACCAGGTGGGGATTGGCCTCTTCTGCCAGGCAATCAGCAGCAAGAGGACAGGCTCAAGCTGTGCCAGGAGAGGTTCAAGCTGGACATCAGGAATAATTTCTTATGGAAGGGGTTGTCTAGCATTGGAATGGGCTGCCCAGGGAGGTGATGGAGTCACCATCCCTGGAGGTGTTCAAAACACGACTGGATGTGGCATTTAATGCTCTGGTTCAGTTGACATGGTGATGATCAAAGGTTGGACTCAATTACCCTGGATGTCTTCTCCAACATAAATGATTCTGCAGTCCTGTAATTTTATGATCTTAAGCTTCCTAAGCTTTCTCCATCTAAAATTAACCAGATCAGATCCATCACATTAATGTGTTCAAGAGTTGCCTGATGCAGACAGGTTCAGACACTCTCTTATCCTCCTGTATCTCAAAGAACAGAGAGGTTGGTGCTCTGAGTGCTGGAAACAGAACATTTGGCTCTTGTTCAGTGGTCCAGTGCCAAAGCCATCCTTAATTTTCAAAATCTTAGGATTGCTTCATTTTCTGAACCCCCAGACACTGACATTTTTTCAATCCTTCTGCCTCATGTGTTTTCGCTCATCTGCTCTCTCATTACTTCTTTTGCTTCCTCAGTTTTCACCTTCTTGAACCTGGATCCCAAAATCTAATCTTCACTTCTCTACTTATCAGAAAAAGAACTTTCTCATTGCACATTTCTCACTTCTACAACCATTGTCTTGACGCAGCCTATATTTCGCCTTCCTATAATGTACAGAACTTCCTCCCACTGCCCATGTAACTGAGTGTTGTGTTACCCCAAATTTTTCCTGTCCAAAAGTTTCCATGAGGAAACTTTTCATTTCGAGTTTTCCTCAGGCTATGTTATAGGGAGGATGTTACATAAAGCATTTATTGTACTGTATCCCAGGAAATGGACTGGTTTTAGTTTTATCAGAGGCATTGTTAGAATGAAAAATAACATATGGAGTTTTTATGGGAATTACAGAAGCCAGATTATAGATCTACTCCTACCAAAAATGAAGATAGAAAGCTTACAGAATAAGGAGGGACTAGATGATCACATCCTCAAAGTCTCATAAAGAATTTCTCTTTCGTCTCGTGTAATCTGAAATAATGATGGGTCCTGATAAACCAAAACTTTGTGTCCCTCCAAAGGCTAATGAAAATTTTCATGTGCCTTTTGCCATCTTTTAGGCTCTGGCAACAGAATGACTTCTCCCAGAACCCATTTTTGTTTTTCAACTTTGTTTGCCTGAAATCCTTCTATATTCCAAGAAATACAGTCCATAAGCACAAATCACTAGACTGAATATCATCAAAGGAAGACAATATATAAAACACGACCTAAAAGAGGCAGCATTTTAAACTGCCATTATCAAAGCTGTGATGCCAAATTTTCAAGGACAGGACTGGAAAATCGGCCTTTAATCCTCAAGTAGTGGTTGGCATAACTGAAAAGAAGCCTGCCTTGGGGAAGAGCAAGGCAGTGGTGTGCTCACTGAAGCTGAAAATCTGTGATTACAACAAGCTAAGACCAAAGTGGACCCTGTCCTCTGTATGCATCAGGCACTTGGATCTCACCTTACTTGTGCACAGAGCCCTGCAGATCCAGCCTGTGGGATCCTTCTGAAAATGGAAAAGGATAAAATTCTCCACCAATCCATGCAAAAATTCCTGTTTCATGTCAAATTTGGGAATGTGTCCCCAGGGGGACCAAGCCCATGGTCCCTGCTCGTTGCACTCTGAGGTACTCCCAGCCAGAGGTTCTCATCCATGGACACCGTGGCCTCAGGGATTCCCAGCCAGCCCTGACTACAGGCTGCCAAGCTGCCAGATGAACAGTCTGCAGGAAAGCAAGAAGGCCTCTCCATCAGCTGTTTTCTGAACCTTTTTATTGTAATATATCAGAGTTTTTAGTGCAGGAGGCTCAAAGTCAGGAACCAAGAGCCTACATACAGTTTGATCACATTGAAAATGTGTTGCCATCATGGCTGGACAGGAGCAGCCTGAAGCCCTGACATGCATTTTCTAAGAAAAGCAAACAAAATTACCCTTTCTGTTATTAAGTCCTGCAATTTTTCAGCCTGAATCATGATTTTCTTGTGAGAGGCTGAATTATTTGGTAAGGAGACAGTCATACTGTCTAGCACTGGGCAGCCAATAGCTGTGCTTTGAAACACCCTTGCAGAGACTACTCCTCTTTTACTGTATGGGGAAATTTGGCTGCTTAGAGAGCCCTGAATCATCCTGCAATTAAGTGTCTGCAATGGGGATTGCAAAAATGTATTTGATGTCAGAATACTTGTCTCTGACAAAGCTGGAACAAGTATGGATCTGAGAAGCCTCTGTGCTTTAAGAAATTCCCAATGGACTGCTATAAATTAAGTCCATTGGGAAAGAGGCAGTGGGCATCATATCTAAAGCCTTTAGCCAACAGGTAACAAGTTTATGCCCAAATGAAGTACAACATCCCAGCAAGCATTTTTATGCATCCCTAAAAGGTCTGTTTTCTGGCTTGCTCCATATAAAAATAACTCTAAACCCAAACCCTCAGCTAACACCATTGTCAGGCCTGAAGCCTGAAGATGCCCCATGAGCTAACTTAGGGAATTTCATCATGCAATCCCATTTTGCTAAAAGCCTGTTGTTGCCCACGATATTTTAAACGAAGTGGTTGCAGAAAAAAAATATTTAAATAGCTAAAATTCTCACATCCCACAGGCTCAAAATCAGAGGGTAAACAAGTCATAGTTTGGTGACATGGCAAGTTTTGAAGCAGGACTTGACAACATTTTCATGACTGATGATTTTTGTATCTTTTTTCATTTTATGAGTGGGATGTAAAGAAGTAAAATTATGTGCAGAAAAGTTATGTGGCAGAGCTGGGAGTTGTAGCCAGGCTTTTCCAGAACCAAACTGGACCCTCCTTCTCTTCTGCCTGGAACATGGGAGATTTTTGTTTATAGGAGTCAGTTGCTTTTAACAAATTCCTTGGTGGGGAAGAAGGAGGGATTGTAGATTTATAGTCCTGGGGATCACTTCGTCATAAAGATACATAAATACAGCTAGAGAACAGCAATAGATACTCCGCCTCGAGTCCTACCCTGAAGAAGTAACAACACAGACTTTGTCCAAATTACTGTGATCTAGTGGTGCCTGAAACTTCTAAGGGAGGAAGATACAAGGAGAGATTGAACAGTGCAGCTGGATCCAATCCTGGATAGCAGCTTACATGGGAGAAGCTTTTTCTCTTCCGGGGAAGGGCTGATGAAATCATCATCAGACATTTGAAAACTTCAATATCAATCACAGCAGCAAAATATAATTTTTTGTTGTTTGATATTTTTCTTTACATTGATTTACAATGAGTTACCAAAACAAATCCTAACTATTGTAGGATTATTTACTTTTCACACAAGACAAACTCATGATGATAAATGCTGTGTTTTCCTAATGCTAAGTTCAGACATTAGCCTGAAGAAGACCATTAGTGTGAACCAAATGAATCATCTGCCCTCAAGTTTCAATAAGCTTTTTTTTTAAATCTTCCATGTAGTAAAAAAATCTTGAAAAAGTTATTTTAGGAAATAAATGGAAAGTGTGTTTTCTGTGCAAGTGAGAGGTGAACATTCATAGCTCATTTCTGGGTAAACTTTTCTTCTTCTTGCCTGGAGAATTTTATTTTTAATAAAAAACAGCAAAGTAAATAGGAGCACTGAGACAATCAAAGTGATGAGCTGGAAATCTGAAACTGTCTGCAATGCCCAAACACAAGTCATAATTCATGTCTCTGGTGTGACACATGCTGGAATCTGGGATGAGCACCAGCCTCTGGCACACAGTGGGCTGGGCTGGGGGAGAGCAGAGTTCTTGCAGATGGGTAAACTCCACCAAACTGGAAATATAATGAAGAAATGAGCCATGTGCATTAGGGTGTAAAAGCCAAATTTTTATAAGCCATGCTTAGGAGCATTTGTGTTGTAGGAAAAAAGGAAAAAGCAGCAGCATTGTGCATAGCAAAGCATCTTGGTTTTGTTGGGCTGTGTTAATAACGAGTGACTGGCTCTACTCTAGTGGGCTCTGGTCCATCTGAGCTATTGCACGTGCACAAAGAGGTTTTTGGGCACAAGTGAGCTGGAGAGGGGAGGACTCTCTAGTCTTTGTTATCCTGTGATTCTTTCAGGGTATTGAACACATACTGTGCCCCAGTTTGTAGCTATATCCAGCCATGTCTGTAATGATGGCACTCCTGATGCACATTCCCCCCTGCAGAGGCTACCTGATCATAGTGTCATCACCTTTGGGATGACAAGACGGAAATGTTTTCATTTAAAATTGAGAAGATTTTTACAGACAGCAGATCTATTCTTTGTGAGTAAATTCTGTGAAAATCCTTGCTTACCACAAAAAAATCATGTGGGAATTTTTTAATAAAAAACAAATATTTGAAAACTCTCCCTTTCCCTAACAGAATAATCACCTTCCTACGTTTCTCTGCTCTGGGGATCCCCAGACTTCATTTCTCATAATGTGTGCTGGGCAGATTTCCCTGTCATTCAGGATCTCTTTCACAGGAATTTTCTGCATCCCTTTTTTCAAAACAAGCCCTGCTCCAAACACACACCCACTGGAACCAAACTGGAATAGCATTTAAAAAAAATCAGCACAAAAATCACCTCACTCATTTTCCCTGGCTCTCTGACTCCTTCCTGCACTTTCTTTTCCAAAACAGAAGGAGGAATCCTGCAGCATGTAGCTGTTATTTGACTTTTCCTTTCCCTCTTCTCCATGGACTGTCTGGAAATGCCACAGCCTGAGGGATTGTGTTGGAGTACCCTGAGGCAGGGTGAGCCCCACGGCTCCTGCACCTTTGCCATCCCCCAGTCCCGGGCAGAAGGAGCAGGACCCATCACAGCAGCCCCTGATGAGGCTCTGAAACACGTCCCAGCTCCACAAAGGGGAAACTCAATCACATCTCTTGGGCACTTTGCTTCCTGCTGCAGCATCAGGAGGGTTTCTGGTAGGAGACTTCCCAGGCAGCTCTGTGTCACAGACACACCTTTCTCCTGCTGGTTTTACTTGTCCTCTTCAGGCAAGCGAGAGTGGGTGCTGTTGTTGATGTTGTTGCTGCTCTAAGGCACTCCAGGGTTTAGTTTTTGTGGATCCTTAAAATACAAGAAATGAATGTATATTTTTAAAATTCAATGCATCTTGTATTCAAGGACAGAGAAAAGACTTCTCTATGGAAAGAAGGGAGAGTTAAAAACATAAAGGCTAATAGTAACAGCTGAATATTATTTCTATGAATGATTTTATACCTAGACTAAATCTGGCTGCTTTACACAGTGGGAAGAGCAAGCATCGCTCCTGAGAGCGATTGTGATTTTATTTATTGCTGCTGCATTGCTAGGGTGGGAGGCAGAGGTAGGTTTAGTGGGATCACCCTTCAGCTGCCTGCTCAGGGCTGTCCTGCTGCCTGGTGTCAGAGGTGGCTGCTCAGGCAGCAGGAGCACAGGTACCTGTCCTGGAGAGCAGCTGGAGGCTCCTCACCCTCACCCACTGCAGCGCTCCGTCCTCTCCCCTGTCAGCAGTGACCCCTCTTGCTCTGCACTCACCACCCATCTCTCAAGGAACTCTGACGGGGCCCAGGCTTAGCCCAAAAGAGATAAAAGTGAAAAGGTCACACCTCTGGGTCAAAGGCTAAAAGGCAGATAAAACACCCTGCCTGCAGAAGCAAAATCCAGGGGAAATCAAATCAGCTCCTAAGAATGGGTAGCTTGTAGGCCGAACTCCGGTGGGAGAACACAATTGCCCTTCTTTTAGCAACTTCTCCCTCCCTTTTTTTTCCCCCAACATGGGTTAACAAAATATATTTAAGCACAAAACAAAATAAACTCAAATGAAAACCCAGCCTTCCTCCTCTCCAATGGCTGATTTAATGGAGACTTTTGCTCTGCAGGGTCATCTTTTCATCTTTGCTGAGGGCAGAGGAAAAAATACTTTTAAACACAGGAAAGACAAAATTTGGTATTAAATATCTCCCTTTAACCAAATGGGCACAGCTACTCTTCTGACTGGGGACTTGAAGAGGACTTGGAACAATTAATCAGAAAATGTCAGCTCTCAGTCAGGCAGGTTAAAGAAGGGGATAGTGGCAAGATGTGAGAGGGAAGAATAAACCACAAAAAGCAAAACCACAGGAAATACAAAACAAATGTAAATGAGAATCTAAGGGATCTCCTTAGAATATTCAGCAAGAAAATTTTACATTTCTATAAGCAGAAGAGGCAGCTTTGAGGCATCCCAGCTAGAGTGAGCCAGATGCACATTCACATGAACTTTTGCATATCAGGCCACAGGCTGAGAGAGAAATTTTGTTCAGATCCCTTTGGATATGAACAAAAGAAAACACACATTTTCCTCCCTTCTCTCAGGGGGATCAGGTAACAAAGGTGGCTGAGGTTTGCATGTGCTCCTGTGAAGCAAGGTCCTGTGGCACCTCTGGAGAGGTGAGAGGGCCCACACAGAACCTACAAATCTACTTTTGCACAGATGGTTCTAACATCAACATTTTGAGATCAAATTTTGCAGTTTCCCTTCTTTTGATTCCCATTTCTGCAGTGTGCTGCTACAAACAGATAAAAGGCATTGCATGAGTTTTGGATGTTTTCTTGTGTCTACTGCTAAAGCCCAGCCTCACACAACCTGCTCCTCTTCTGTTTTGTGCCCATAAATGCAGGCCTCCCTTCTGAAAAAATTCTGAAGGCTTTGCCATTGACTTTGTTTCATTTCCAGAACTTCCCTATTTCAGTTTTTCATTCAGCGGAGTTTTAAACCTTCAAGCTTCTTCCCATTAGACAAACACAAGGAAGGATTTGGGAAAATCAATTTTCAGCTTACACAGAACAACTGCTGAACCAGTAGAAACTCATGAAGGTTTATGAGATCCCAGAGCACCAGAGAAATATTGACATGCTATATTATGCAGAAATGGGAAACTTTCAGAATGACCAACCAGTTTAATCTTGGCAATATAGTTGAACACACTGTAAAGCAACTGCCTTATAGAAAATAGGAATAACTGATAAAAACTGGTTAAATTGGATTTATGAAGAACTAAGAATGTGAAACCACAGTCTCTTAAACCAAGAGAGGAAATGTTTTACTGTCTGGAAAAGGATCTACCGGTTCAATTTTGAGTTTAATACTGTGTTTCCCTGGTAAGGACATAAGTTTTAAGCAGAAGTTCTCCAAAAGGAGTGCCTAATTGGCTGAAAAACACAGCCAAGTGAGAGCACTGAGGACATTGGCATTGAGTAAGTTGGTTCACTACCAGAGCACTGCAGCTCTTCTGGGCTTTCAGGGAATAGCTTTTCCTTCTAACCTGACTGAGAGTGTCATTCACAGCTGCATCTGAGAACAATGGTTTAAGCAAAAATTAATAAAAGCACATTAGCCATCTCTGCTCCCTCCAGGTATAAAGTTTGATGAAACACACTCCTGGCTCTCAGGGTATTTTCTATGCATGTACACTGGGCTTCAGAGCAGACCCCCAGGTGCCCAGCCTCCAGCTGAGCATTTCAAAACATACAGGCAGCCCTTGGGGTAGATATTGCCAGGCTATGGGGAGTACACCCATGTATTCTCCAGGTGTATTGGGGTGTATTCTCCAGGCTGTGGAGAATACACTCATGTTTCCCTAAATTCCTGGGACAGATAAATTTGCTCTATGTAATAAGGATGACTATAAAAGAGTAGGATGCAGAAGGTCTCTCAAATCACAGGCTATTCTCCTGATATGGGACTTCCAAAGAAAAAATATATCATTTCAGATATGAGAAAACAAAGAAACAAATAGAAACTAAAAAAAAGCGAAGCATAACTGCTTGTTAAAATATATTTTGCTGCTAATGTCACTGTTGGATCTTGTAATAAAAGTTTTATTTTCCAAGAAGTGAAACACTCTATCATATTTTTAACATATCTAAGAATCATATCTTTAGCACATCTAGGGTTAGCTAACCAGTAATCTGCACAGTCAAAACCTGGATATGAGTTTTGTCTCCCAATGATCAAAATCACAATGCCAGGGAGAACTTATAGTCTGGTGGCGGATTTGTGTAAATCATTACATTAAACAATAAGGCCTCTGGGATTCATTTTCAGGATACAGCTGATCATTAAACCTCTTTTAGATCTTTTAAGGTTATTCTGAAGTTAAATCAATACTTAGCTCAGTTCTGCTGCTGTTTTTCATTGAATGCATCCAGAAGACACAACCCTTTTCTCAAACAAGGGGAATCCTCATTCTGCTTTTAACTAAAAGCCCCTACAATCCAATTTTTGGAATATTGGACTCTTCCAGGAAAGCTACTGAAATGAGTTCAGCAAACAGTTGCTCAACTCCCTCTTTCCCTCCCCTTTAATCTCGGGTGCTGACCTGGCCATTCATTCCCTGTTTGCAGTGGTGAGCTCTGCAAACGGAGTTTCCATGGCAGCCCTAATCCGTGAATAGGGCTGGCTCCACCGGTGCTCACTTAGGACAGGCTTTGTCCCCACTGTGTCCTGTCACTGGCAAAATCAGAACACAAGGGCCTTCAGTAAACATGACCTAATGAGATCCCTGACTTGGCGACAGGGGCCTGGAAAGGGAACGTGTGCGACATCTGCCTCCTCTGGGATTTTCCACTGAGGTCTCCCAGAGGTTTCCTCCCTGGATTTGTAGACTGTCTAATTTAAACTGTAATTTGTAGAAAACTTTTCTGTTCTCCTTGTCTTTTTTAGATACAGATATAACTGAGGGAACACAGCAAGCAAAACCATGGCTTGGCTTAGTGTGAGGTGTGTCCAGTGTTCTGTTCTGCAGGTGCCAGGCTGTCCTCTCCCCAGAAGTGCATCTGACCAACTCTTTGATCACAGGAGCCCCACAGCATCAAGCAGGTTTCCTCTGAGTAGATGCCCAGAGCAGGGTCCTGTGCTTTCAGTTTCTTCCTCCCTTGGGTGTTATATACCAGGCTGATCCCACTACAAACTCTTCCCCAGGCAGTGCTAGAAGTTACTTATGGAGCTCATAAAATGATCAAAAATTAAATTCTACATGTTTCCACAATAGTCCATAACTTCTTTCATTTCATGCTCAATAATCACAGTCAATTCATCTGGGCATTAACATGATTGCTTGTGAAACTGTCTAGGAGGATGACAGCCAAACTTTTCCAGAAAATTAGGGTTTCAATCTGCTAAGACACTGGGGGAAAAATGATAGCATATAAAAATATGCCTGAAATACAACGAAGAAGACAAGTTGTGTATTTAAAGTATATATTCCACACATTCTTTAAATTGTAACTTTTGCTTAGCTCCTCCAAGATTTTTTTCCTTTGCTCCAGGGCATGAAAGTCTCGCTATCCATCTTCTTGTAAGTCATTTTGCAAGGCACAACACCCAAGGTAAACGTGCTGGGCACCGTGTACTTGCATCTGGCCTGTGTGCACTGTCAGCCGCTCCCGCAGGGCTGGATGGGACACAGGCTCTTATTTAGGGCCTGCTTTCAACTGTCTGCCCTCACCTAGCACAGAGCAGTTGTCACAAAAACGCTGATCATTATCTCCACCTACTGCAAATACATTTCAGAGAACACAGACAGCTGAGTCCCGCAGCCCTGACTTTGGGAAAACTCCCACTGCCTCCACATATTTGATGTTTTACCCACAATTAGCTGCAGTCGATGTATTTACAGGAATTCCTCTGAAATCGAAAACACAGGCAGACTAATGGGATATAAAAGAAAGAGAAAGGAAGTGACTTTGGCCATGGCATGCTTCCACCCCATGCAGCTGAGGCTGGACAGCTAAAGGACCCCTGGCCCAGCGCCCTGTCAATTACCTTAATCCCAGCCCGAATAGGAATGACACTAAACACTTCACAAAAATGCTTCCAAACATTGCCACGGGAAAAAGGAAAAGCATTAACCCTGCCTTCCCAGGTATGGCTTCAGTAATGGACATCTTGCATTTTACATGGAGAAACACATGAACATAAAAGACATACCCTCCAGTGAAAACTTGCACAACCTCTCAGAGGGAACAGAATTAATCGTAGGGAATAATTACAGTTCTAAACAAGAATATTTATGACATTACATAAACACCATTAAAACAAACTGAAAGGCAATAATTTTGAGAAAGAGGAAAGGAGGAAGTGAGGCAGGGGGAATGAAAACCAATCAAAGTTTATAGTTGAAAAGATAAAAGTTCTGTGTGTCAACCATCTTGAAAATTGTTGCTTCAGCCATTGCTTGTCCCTTGTTTACTCCCCTTAATAAAACATGGAAAAAATTTTGTTTATAAAGTTAGCCATTACTTGGAGCTAAAAGCACTTTTCTTAAAAAGGATCTTTCAAAAGCAGCAAGAAATGTGGAAAATTTCTTTCCAAAATGTTTTAAGTTTTCAAGAAAAAGCATTTCAAATCATTATCATCTCAGCAACCCTCTTTTCTTCCTCCCTCCTTTTTTTCCCTTTTTCCCGAGGCAGAGAAGGACGAAGGGAAGAGGGAGTTTTCCTTTTTTGTTGCTCAATGAAAAAGAATAGCACAACTGTATTTTTAAATCAAAGAAAAAATTGAAAGAATTGCTAAGAAAAGCATTTGGCAATTTTTTTTCTTGCAACATACTCGTAGCACTTTTCTAGCCAGTTTGAGTTATTTAGAACTGGGGTAAAATCTTCTTGTGTCTTTTACACTATAGATTTCAGTCTGAAAACCTTGGAGCTTGAAAACTGCCCTGGGCAGCTTCAGATCAGGCTGAGCCTGCCAGGCCTGCATTGCCCCCCAGGAGACCAAAACTCTAATGGAGGAACTCAGGGAACCCAGAAATGGCCTGGCAGATCCTCTTTGGGAGAGATGCTCTTACAGTCCCTTCAGTTTGGGTTAGATATGTTGCTGTTGATAGCAGTGTCAACATGTACCACAGGAACACGGAAATAGTTTTGAATTACTCACTGCAAACAAAGCCTTTTGGTCAAAATGCTGTTTCCGTCATTTTTTTATTCTGCCTCAGGCCTATTCTAGCATCAAGAAAAGGTCAGCACTCAGAGCCGCAAGAAAAATATTTCTTTCCTTTATATTTCCCTCTTCCAAGAGCTGCCTTCTGGGAATTGCAACCAACCTTCTGCTGTATGGACTGCTGGCCCAAAAATGGGCACAGTGCTTTTGCAACCCAGGCAAGAAGCAGGGACCTTGGCGGACTGAGTGGGTGGCTGTGATGAGGAGACGTCTGTGGACATTTAATGGGCTGGAATTTAGGTGCGGGAGCTGCTAGACTTATACCTGCATTTGAAATTTGGGTGGATCTTTGCAGGGACAGCAGAAGATTTTGCAAAGGGAGTACCGTGGCCTAGCAGTAGAACCTCCCTCCAGACAAGCATAAAAATGTGCTCTGCCTGCTGCAAGCTGTGGGATCAATATCAAGTCTGTGATTTGTACACAACCACTGCAATCTAATTGATACACATGGACAACAGATATGCTTTTGCAAATCAGCTGTGATTACCAGGGTCCCTTGCAGGACTCAATAAACAATGTCTGGCTTTGGGGCTGCGGAACACACACAAGGCTATGCAAACCTCCCAAACAATTTTCCACTCTGCCACCCAGGCTTCATCAGCCGAAAGATTGTAAAAGAGTATGTGACAACACAAACAGCTTGGGTTTAGCCAAAAGCCCCAAGTACAAAACTCATCTAGCACAGCATAGTCTGCATCCAATTCCCTGCCTGCATAGGGAAACGTTTCACTTTCCAGGTTTATTCTTCCACACCCTTAGAAACAAAAAGAGCTCCTCTTTCCCATTTTACCCATGCACATTCCATCCTCCCCTCCATCTCCTCAGAACTGAAAGCACTTGGGTTTTGTGGCCGAGTGTAGACAGTCGGATGGGAAATCACATGTTGCATCTCTCTTCTCTGTTTTCCCTCGTGCCGGGCGCTTCTCCGCTACCCTGATTTACTCATCGAGGTGTTGAGGAGAGTTTGCTCTGCTAACTTCAGGAGTCAGGCAGCATTTCCTGAGCCAGAATGATGGTTTAAGTAAGGTCCTTCCATTGACCTCCCCGTGACACCATGCTCATGAATAACCAGGTCTGTCGCTGCCCCTCATGCTTAATTTTCTCTGAGGAAATCTTCTGTTAAGGGGCAACAGTTTTCCATTTCAGCATACAGCACTACCCAGCTGCTTGTTATTTCACTTGGCTGAGCCTGACAAGCTAATGGTATGTTTGATTTGCACTACCAGTTCCTGCTAGAGACATCATAACTTTTATTACAGACGTGGTTCTTGTTAGAGACTCAGTTGTCTGCAGAAGTAAAAAAAAAAAAAAAAAAAAAGAAAAGGCACACTTATTTCAGTCAATTTACTGGTTAACTCATTATTTGCAAGCACAGTGCTGGTATCTAGCACACCATCTGATGCTTTTATTTTTTTAGGGTATTTCACTGTTGTTTGTGTGGCAAATGGAGAGATTATTCTAGCTTTTCTTCTGATATGCATTCTCTTTACTGTCCTCAGTCTTTTGAGGTTGATGCCGTTTCTGATTGCTAGAACATTTGCTGTTAACTTTCTTACACACTGTGCAGCTAAATTCAGTTCAGCAATTGCCACAGGATAAAAAAGAGGGGTACAGAGAGAGGGTAAGCAAGAATAAGATAACTCCCCCTGAACTGGACATAGTTCAGGATAAATTTTCTGCTTTGGTTTTCCTGCCCAGTATGGATAAAGATATCAAGAGTGTCTACAGAACTTACACATCTGCACTATTTTTACACTGCCAAAAGTACTATATGTGCTATATAAAGCTAATGCAGTACATTCTGCAAGAAAAAAAAAAAAAAGAAAAAAAACCCAAAAAGGACTAAACTACCACAGCCCTGCTTGTCTGCAAAATACTGAATCTATGTTTAATGAGAAGACCAGTTGGGTAATGAAATTTGTTTCCCCATAGCAGACATACAGCATCCAGTCAGGACAGGGCAGTATCCTCCAAATTTTCCATCACACTGACTTGGAGCATCCTGATAGACATGTCTGTGTATCTCACACTCAGAAACCAGATGGAAGGACCTCCAAACCTAAGATTACTTATGAAAATTTTGGCTGTGCTTCCCCTCTGTCTCCACTTTAATTGCCAGTAAAAAGAGGATGGTATTCACAAATAGCACCATGCTGCAGCCTTGTATAAAATATGCTTTGCTAAAATACCACATATACAAGCAAAAAACAAGTAGGCTTATACTGTTGGCTTTTCCTTGGAGCTAGAGTAAGTTTCCTATTTGCAGGATTGCCAATGCAAGACATCTATTTGCAGTACTATCAGGGACTGTTAGTTTCTCGTGCTAAATTTTCTCTAATAAAGGTCCTTTAAAGGCCCTGAACTCTTGATCCTCAAAACAGCCAGTCTGGAGAGCGTTTCTTCCAGTCTTTGAAGTCACAGCACTCATAAAGCTGACCAGCACTGTTTGTGGGTTTGTTTTCTTTCCATATCTCTCCTTTCCCTTTAAGACCAGACAGAAGATGACATTATTAGCAGGCTGCTCACAAGCACCTAGTAGTTTAGGGGAAAGCTTTTTATTTCTGCTTTCAAGCAGAGATGAAAGATTGTAAAAACCTCTCTTCTTTTTTTCCTTAGGGAATTACAGCTCACAAAAGTTCTTGTAACTCCTTACAGCAAGTATTTTACTACTCAGGGAGGCTATTTACTGGGTCACTTTCTTCCTGCAGCAGGCCTCAGTGTTAATAAATGGTGTCTGTGAGTTACTTTATGCTCTTCATACTTTATTTTGATCTAGCTGTGTGTTTAAGGAGCTAAAGAGAGTGTGCCTTGATGAACTACTTACAGCACAGTTTGCTCTAGGCCAAAATGCAGAGAGGGCTTTCTTCTGGGTTTTTTCTAAGTTTTTGTAGGTACATTGAAATCTGAAAAATGGGGCTTGCTGCCAAGTTGTTCTGCAAGTCTGTTAGCTTCTGCTCACTCAGCATTAACATCTGTCTTCACTAAAGTGTTACTGGACCCCCAGTACACTGCATGGAGCAGCTCCAGAGGAACTTATGGAAAGCAGAGCCCAGGGAGGGAGGGAGAGCCCCATACCCCAAGCCCTCAGCTAACAGCACTTTTTGAGTAAAATTAAGGCACAGTTTTACCCCAGAAGGTTCTGTCCCAGATCTGTGTGCCAGTGAGCCTTAATATCAAAAACAACCATGAGGGAGAGATGCAGAGATTGCAAGGAGTCCCTGTGCCTGGATTCTGCCTCTCAGCCTTTTACCCCATTCAGAAGGTATCATAAAATACAGCAAAAATTTTTTTCTCTCTCTCTTTTTAAAGAAGTCAGATTTCAAACTAAAAGTGCAACATCCCAGGAGGAGGGTTACCCCTAATACCCCAAAGGAGGCACACAGTTATTACAACAACACCAAGGCATCATCACTAACACACCCAAAGCAAGGCAGTACCACATGCCTCCCCAGCAAGGCTGCACAACATCTTTGTACCTAATTAAGATCTGTGTTATTAAAGAAAGCAATTCTGCACACATGTAAAGTCTTACCCAGCCCCTTTCAGGTTCCATCAGGGAAAAGAGGGGGAGGAATCACACAAACTCCCCAAGACACCTGGTTTGATACCTCCCATGAGACTTGGAGCCTGACTGAGGCTGTGCTCTTGGGTTACACCCAGCAAACCAGTGAATTCATCAGCACATCCCTGAGCTAAGAGCAGCATCCTTCTCTGCAGTGTGTCCAAAATCACACAAGCTAGCAGCACAAGGCAAACAGCAGTGCACCTCTGATGGCACACCAGCACACGCACCATCCTGTTTCACAAATGGAGGTCCACCTTTTCATGGGCTGACAAACTTCCAGGTTTTTCTCTGTGTACTGTGTGCTTACATGCCTGCCATACAATTGGCAGTGCCTGGAATTGTGGATTTATTGGCTGTGACCAGACACAGGCTAAGTAAGTAAACAGATTAATATGTATTAAAATACCTCATTCATTCAAAGTTCAGAACTTGTGCACACATGTGAAGGCAGTATTTATCCATAGCTCTTACCAAGGGAGCTGATTAAAAACAGGATCATGCAAAGTAAGCAGTGCAGTAAAAAGACAGCACTAAAAGATTTTTTTGTAATTGAAATAGCCCGAATAATGGTTACCTGATTTAATGGTTCATCAAACTATAGCTCTCACATAATCTTCAAGGGTTTGGTGATTTTATGTTGTAACTTGTAGCTGATGCTGCAAGAAGTAAGAGTTCTTATGAAATTATTTCTGTATTGTTACCCAGAATAACAGTGCCTAAGAGAAGTCAAAAAATCTCATGTACAAAAGACAAAGGAAGAGAAAGGATAGTCAGACATTGGTCATATCCTAATGGAAAAGAGGTCTCCAGAGCGAATGACTTTTTAGTATAGCACCTTTTTTTTGAAGGTTATGGATTTTAGTCTTGAAACTTTGGGCTATTTTTTGTCTAAATATGCTGTGAGAGTGAGATAACTAAACTACTATTTTATAACAGCGATAAAAAGCTTCAGGCGTGTGTTAACACTGTCAGAGCTGTGGGTTAAGCACAAGGTGTGAGCTGCCACCTTGCCCCCTTCCAGTGGGGATGAGCAGAGCCCTTGTCTGGGCTCCCTGCAGGGCAGCTTGCATTGCCTGGGCTGAAAAGGAGGGTTTTCTAGTGTTTGTCCAGAGGACGACTTCACTTTCTATCTATAATTTTCAATTAAAAACTGTGGATGCAACAGAAATGAAACAGCTTTAACAGGAGAGGATATCCTGGAAGATTCCCATTGCAGCAAGTGCCTGGCCCTCAGCTCTCAGCCTGGGGAAGGGGCATCAGAGCCACCATTGAAACTCTGCTGAGGAAGAAGAACCAATCTTCACCAGGAAATTGATGGAAGGGGCTTTCTTATTGAGAATGTTTGTAAACAGGTTTTTCCAGCAGCTATCAACTGGGCTCCCATGGAGGAGGTCAGGAGGAAGTTACATGATCAGAGGTGCAACCAGCCCAAGTGCTCTGGGATGTGATGATCAAATTTTTCATTTCAGATCTTAAAAATACCTAAAACAGCCACTTGTTTTAGAGCCTAATGGCAGCTCATGTCACTGGATAATTTACTACTTAAGGTTTTACTAGGTGTGCTATGTGACACTTACTTCTCAGGAGCTGTGATCAGGCTGTCCCTGTCCCCATCAAGCAGCTCAAGTTCAACTGCATACATTTTTGCAGAATGGAAAACCTCACAATTGACACAGGCATTTTAAGCAAAGTATTTGCAGATTTTTTTTCTGCTTCTCTTCTCAGTCTAAACCAAACTTTGCATCTCTTTTCTGGGGTTTGAGCCTGAATTTTTAAGCCAAATTAAAGATTTAGGATGTATACTGTCAAGTCTCCTAAAGAGCTTAGCTACTACAGCAAGAAGCTAACATCCTTTATTTCTTTCAGCCAGACAGACAGCAGCTTTTCTATACTTTGTAAGAATCTTTACAATCCAGAGGTTAATCAGTGTGTCTTTCTCACAGTCCCCCAAAATATCAAACTACTATTATGTGTGCTGGTTTTGCCTGGCATAGAGTTAATTTCCTTCACAGTAGCTGGTTTGGGTTTGTGTTGAAAACAGTGTTGATGATACAGCAATATTTTTGTTGTTGCTGAGCAGGGCTTACACAGTTTCAAGGCATTTTGTGCTCCTCACTCCACCCCTCACACTGAGGAATTAGGAGGGGGCACAGCCAGGACAACTGACCCCAACTGACCAGAGAAATATCCCATACCATCTGACATGGTGCTCAGCAAATAAAGCAGAAGGAAGAGGAAGGAGGAGAGGAAATGTTCAGAAGGATGATGTTTGTCTTCCCAAGTCATCATGGAGTGATGGATCCCTGCATTCGCAGAGATGCCTGAACACCTGGATCACCAGAATGACTCCCTTGTTGTGCTTTGCTTGCAGGTGGCTTCATACCCACTGCATGAAGCAAAGGGGTATGCAGTGGGTATGAAGCCACTGCAGCCATGAGGGGCTGAGCTGCCAGCTGGTGTTACATCGCTGCAGTGCAACAGAATTAACAAAGAGATGGAGGAAAACACATCCTGGATTGTCTCAAGCACTTCCCTGGGATTTGAGAGGAGAAGCCAGGTGAGAATTGCAAAGCAGGTCTCTCACCTCCTGGAAAGCATGTCCTGTGCTGATTTCCATGCGAAGTCTGAGGCAGCCAGTATGCTCTGAGCCTGCCAGCTGGCTCACACAGCACAAGCAAGGTATGTCAGTGGCAGCAGGAAAAGCTTATCTGCAATTCCCTGCATCCTGGTGATGCCTGGATCAGGGTGAGGTGCCAGGAGAAATGGAGATACTGTGGAGTCTTTTGGCATCTGGACAAAGTTGAAAATAGTTCCTCTGGGATCTGACAGTTGAATTGAAACACTTGAGGTGGAACTGAGATGTTCATAGTGAATCTGGCCTTCAACAAGCCCAAATCCTGGACCAGAGAAAATGCAGAGCTTCTGACTGAAGTATCATCTGGAAATATGCAGAGTTTTGTTGTGATTTCATAAACAGGCTGTGACACCATGAGCACTTCTTGTCTGTCTTTTCCAATTAAGCGCTTAAGAGTTTCCCAAGGTAAATATTAATGCTTCAGAAAGGAAATACTAACATGCACAAAATCCTTTCCAACTTTTCTGCTTAAATAGCTATCATTTTTTAGTGAGGTCACAGCATCCAGTTTTCTATAATAAAAAATAAGCAGGATAAGTAGTTTTACTCCTGTCAAAACTTGAATGCAATTTTATGTTTTCCTTTGACTTACCCTATAAATATTTTTACTACAACATTCAAAGTTTATGAGATCTCTAAGACTTGTAAAGAGGTTGAGTAACTGGAAACCAAAGGCTAATACCTACCACAGGGACTTGGGGGTTTTTCTTAAGCAAGCTATTTATTAATGTTAACAAAGGCTATTTTACTGATGATCTGTTTACAAAACTGAGTATTATTTTACCTTTCCATTCCAGTGTAAACAAATCCATGAGGAGGGACAAAGACAGACCAGCACCACAAAGCCTGACAATGCTGATCTTTTCCCAGGTTACAATTTTCTGGCATTACCCTTTGAGCTGAGATTCTGCAGTTGAATTCTCTGCTGAGTCCAAGTGCAGCTTGGGAGCTGCAAAAGTCAGCCTCACTGAACCAGAGGAAAAAACAGAGTTAGCCACTGGTTGTAGATGCCATTAACAAGCTGTGTCCTTTTCCCTGTTCCTGAGTCACTCACCAGGAGACTCTCCTAATGCATTTACTATCCATAATTATGGTTGCAACAGTTATCCTCCCTTATAGGCAGGCATGGCCTTGCCTGAACATGCCCAGGAGGAGCTGTGCCACAGGCCAGGAGGAGGGAGATATCTGCCCATATCCACCATGGCCACAGGAGAACATGTGTGTTTCAGCTCATCCTCTGGCACAGTTGAGGAGAGCTCTGTGTCACTGCTTACTCACTGGTCATTATTTCTGCTCCAAAATCATGATTTACTGACTGAAGATTAACTATTCCAAAAGGTTTGCACAAGCAGGCAACCCAGCCTTTTGTGCAAACATTTGTGAATGGCCATTAAACTACTAAGTTGAGTAGTACTTTGTTGAGCCCAACAAAGCAAGAAGTGAAAATATTCACAAACTTTGGCTAAATCCAGATTTGGCCATCCTGCCTCTGGCTGTCCTGCCTCCCAAACACCTTCAGCATCTTGGGAAGACCCCATGCAGGTGCACTGCTGAGGCCAGCCCAGAACCACAGCTGCTCCAGACTGTTTTTAATCCTCCTTTCTTTATGGATTAAGGAATCAAGCCTTAATAGGGATTAAACCTTTCCCAGCTGTAAAGCCCAGCACTGGATTTGTCACACAGTTACAGCTCCCTACCTACCCACGCAGCTCCTGGGTAGATGGGGACCTGAACACGATCAAACACTTTAAAAAGAAGAAGTTCTAACTGACCAAAACCCACAACTGCCTCACTTTATATGAATATATGTGCAGTCAGCACTTTTTGTAGGCATGTACTTTTGGGGTTTGTTATCATCTTCTGTTATGCATCTTCTCAGCTGAAGGTTTACTTCATCTATAGACAATACATGCATCTGAGAACTTCACTTTCATGCACTGTTGCATGCTCAGTTTGTGCTGTACAAAACTAAATTATGTATGTGAATATGTCTTCATCTGCACAGCCTCCCAGAAGAGCACCACAAATACCTTCTGTAGATATGTCAGCCTTTAATGAGCCACAGACCTCCAATTTAATCTGAAATCAGCTGTTTGTCCTTCCTAAGGATCTCACTACCTAAGCTGTACAGCAACCATAACCAGGCTTTCCATTTTTCTGACTGGAGAGCACTGCATTACTTGGCAGATGCTCTTTGGAAAAAAAAGAATTGGGAGATATTTCAAGAGGTAATTTGACCACTTGTGCAGTGCACAGATCAAGTGAAAATGGAGCTTCCATGACTGACTTGGATTAATTTACTTTATAAAAATGCCCAATACTGGGATTTTGTCACTTTGAGACAGTGTTTTGCCACCCAGATTACAGGAGAGAGATTTTCATTGTTCAAATCTTGGTTGCTAAACCTTGTTGTAACTTTTAATTAAAGATCATGTGAATCCAATCATGCAAATCCAAGGGCTGCCCTTTCTACCTTGGGAGCCTAGATATGAGATTGAAAGTGGGCCCTGACATCCTAAAATGAAAGAGAAGATTAAAACTCTGTATTTTAATAGACAAATATCATGGTATTTCAATTCACACTGGTTCTGTTTCAGTGAATGGTCAGTGGGAAAGGACAGCCAGAGCTACTCTAAAATGGTCTTTGTCATCAAGGAAAGTGTTTGGGACTCAGCCTTCATGCCATGTTCTGATTTGCTCAGTGCAAATGCCATGGCTGTAATAAGGGTAATAATTAATAAGAGCATAGTGATGCCTGCATGTTTGTGGTCATGCAGTGTGTAGATTTTGGCAGCAGCTTCCTGGAGGTTTTGATTCCATGGCAAAGTGAGGAGCCAGAGAAGGAAAGGGAGCAGACCGTGATCCAGGATGGTTTTTCTTAGTGTGGCTTCCCATCCTAAGAGGAGTCTCTAACAGGGATGAGATCCTGAGGCCTCTGGATGTGCCAGTCTTCCTCCAGTAGCTGTATAGTATAATAGCTGATAGTTTATAACAGCTGCTTGAAAATAGATTAAGGAATAAGAGAAAGTTATCCCAGCCACTGATAAAATGCTAATTTCCTCCTTTCTTTTTGGCATGGTAATTCTCTTCTCTTCTGAGGCTTGCTTCAGGACAAGAGAACACTTCAGAAACACTTCCCAATTTGTACAATCCTTGACAGGGGAGAAGAGCACTTTGTTGTTAGGTGGCAGCATTCAGCCAGCAATTAATTGCCCTCACCACACTTCCTCAGCAAGCTGTCCTCTTGCTCTTGGTGGTGTGGGCCTAGTGCGGATCTTGGGCGCACAAAGATGATTCAAACTCCAAAAGGCAATGATAAGGTGGGAGGAGAAGCTGTATTGCCACTGAGCTGGGTGCTGTGAGCTCAGGCTAAAAGGGCAGCCTCTGGTGAGCAGCTTTGCCCTTCATGATCTGTGCAGAATAGGAGCACTATCATTGCATTACATTTTCGTCTGGTACTTTGAATCAGCATAAAAGCACATTATAATACCAACGTGATCCTGTGGTAATTGTTCTGCAACAATAAACATGCCTGACACAAAACACACTGAACTTTCTGGTTTCTCTGGTGCCCATTTCTTGAAGGGAATCATAACAAGGTGAGAGAGCAAAAATTGGGAAATAATTCCGGAAAGAAAATTATCAAGATTATCCGGGTGACTGATAATTATGGGATTTGATATCACAGGGAAATTAACATTTTAAAGATTGGCCAAGAAGAAGAAGAAAAGCTCTCTGCTCTTTCCAAAATATGCAAGCATTGCAGTGCACACTATTCTCTGCATTTGGATGGCCGTGCATGTTTATTGGTGCTCCTGATTGTAGGCTGCCTGGGGTTTGCATGCCTGTCCCCAGATTCCAAATGCTTCCCCACCATGTTCTACCTCAGTTCACAGTCAGCAGTGCCCTTTCCACTGACTGCCATAAGGTGTGCAATATGATTTTGGTGACTTTCCTGCAGACAGGACTGAAAATGCCAGTTTTGGGAAAGGGCAACCAGCTCCAGGCTCTCAAAAAATACCCATGTAGGGTTATTGCACTGGCTGTGAATTCATTGTTTTTTCTGTGTTTGGCAAGGAGCACTCCTGGGTGCCTGCCACCATTTAAACAGAGATGACATCTGGTCATGATGACCAAGATGACCAGGTACGAAGAGAAGCTGACAGGTATGAAGCAATGTGGTGAGGCAAGGGTGGGAGACCTGCCAAAAGAAAAGTGGCAGAGTGCCCATAAACTGAAAACAAACATGTTCCCTGCAAAGGGAAGCTGCTCATGGTCAGGAATAATTATTGTCTGCAAAGCAGGCCTTGGAAGATGAGGGTTTGGTTTAAAGTACCTAAAATACTCTATCTTCCTATTATCTAGTGTAGTGCTGCTGGCTAGACAGACTGTCAGAATCTCCTTGTGTTTTGAACAGGGTCACTGAGTTTGTCCTGAACCTACTGACTTTCCTTTCTTATGGTGTATTTTTAGAAGTCAAATATGGGCCTGTTTTTCTCTGCATTTTAAATCCAGAAGACTTAGATGATTTACCTCAAACATTCCAAAAGAAAAAAATAAATCTCCTGTGGCTTCACATTACATATGAAGTGTTTCAAGCCCAGCATATATTTGGGGGTTTATGTTTGGTGGCAAAGTTAGAAAGTATTTCAGTTCAAATATAGAATACAGTGCTTCTGTAACCTCAACTCCAAACACTGCTAATCCAAGTTTAGTTCCTCATGGACTCTATCCACAAAGTGACTAAATACCTAGCTGTTGCCTAAGTACTGCTTTAGGTGCCAAAGTCCAAAGTTTAGAGTTTCAAAGCTCTCACTCTGCACATCACAAATATTGAAGAGCAAAGTGCTCTGCATGCATAAATATAAATTGTTTGGGCATGCATCCCTGAGCATCCCAGTTTCTGTTTCTCAGATTTTGTCCGTCGTGTACAGCAAAGGAGATAACCTTGCCCTGAAGGAGGCTCTGGATGCCTCCCTTGACACCCTGGTACCTGGAATGCCATTCTCTAGAGTCAAATACTGTCTTGTCTATTTAGCCTAAGCCAGGTGTCTATGAGAAAGACTCACCCAGGAAATGTTTCTGAGCATTTTCACAGGAAGTGTCTGAAATGGGTTCAAGTCCCTTCAGGTTGGTTTGGAGTCTGAGCCAAGGCATCTGACAAGTGCTGACACAACTGGGGAACCAACACAGAGGATGCAGGGAGGAAGTGGGAGGTAATAGGATAAAGGAAGAGGATAAAGGAATAATTCCTCTGTTTTTTATATCATACATATTTGTATGGTAAAACATACAAAAACATGGCCTTTCAGCATCACTGTATCACATTCTTGCATTATATCTTGCATTATAGATATTGTCATTTAATGACGAAGAAAGAAGCCAGATTCATCTGAAGGAGGATCTTCAATCTGCAGGAGAGGAAGTGAAAACATGGATTCCTTTATACTCAGTAAAAGTGTTGAAACTCAGTGAGAGATCCAAGAAAAAGAAATTAGGGTGGACTTGTTTGTTATTTTGCCTACATCTGCATATTTCCCGTGTTACCAAAATAACAAAATTATTTAATTTCATAGATTTTAGAGTTGCCTTGGATCCCTTTAGCCTTTCTTGCCTGTGTTTGTGCAACTGAGCAGCAGCTTCCAATTTCAGATTGTCCGTAAGACTCATGCTCCAGCAAAGAGGCTGTTTAAGCTACTATCTGTACTGGTGAGGAGAAGAGCAAAGCCAGTGTGTGGATGCAAAGCCATGTGGATGCATAGCTTTAGAAGAGTTCTTTCCACCAGGCTGAGCATTATCTGTATGCACAGCTGATCTTGCACCCCCTGCTCACCAGGCAGCAGCTTTGCCTCCTCTCTGGCACATTTCCAAGTTGCAGGAAGTCTCTTGTTGGTTTGCAGAACTGACACTGTTTTACCCCACTCTCTGAGGTCTCCAGGTCTTACATTGACACCCACAGAGAATTTGACACCAGTTTGAAGAGTGAGTCAAAAAAGTTAGTGCTTGAATGGTAATAATATTCACTGAACTCCTACTGGAGTGAAAAAATAATCTGTAAGGGTATATTCCTGCCAGGTTTTTAGTATTCATATAACTCAGGCATAGACTCCAAGAGCAAATAGAATTACAATATCTAGAACACAAGTTTGGCTTCCATTTGCAATTGGCATGCCATAAAAGTCAAGTCCTGCTTCCCCTGAACTCAATCCCAATTAGCTTCAGGAAAGAACAAAATGGGACCCAAAGAGTTAACAGTTGTAGGATATAAACCAGAAATTAAATAAACTCTTAACCAAAAAATTATGTCTTACAGCCAGAGAAACCTCTCTGGAGTTTTGCAGTTCAAAATAGGAGCAGAATTTCGTCCTCTAACATTCACTGATACCGTTTCAGATGCAAATTTTGTGATCTCTTCAGTGCCAGACACAACACATTCCAGTATGCATAACATTTTAGTCACTTATCTTCTATGAGTTGCAGCACATAATATTTTTCACTGTTTAGAAATAACTCAGTTCTGAGTCATCATCGAAAAACCCTGTTCTAAATTGGATTTCCCCTACTAACCTGGACTGTCTCAATTTGAATAGTCCAAAGAAACCACAAAGCCTGCTTTACAGGCCATAGTTTGTGTCTGCTGGGAGGAAAGAACAGATCAAGGCCATGCAAAGGTGGGGGTATCCTGGGGTCCCCTGGCCTGGCAGAGAGAGCTGCACTGCATGGGAAGTGGCTGGAAATGCATCTGTGCTCTCAAAGCCATCACTGTCATCCCTGCCTCCTGCTGAGCAGCAGAGCATTTCCAGATCAAGGCCCCTGTCATTGATTTCAGGGCAGTCAGATTCCCATTGAGGTCCAGAAAGCTCTCACTGTATTTCCCACTGTGTTTGTGCTCAGCCCCCACTGTGACTCCTCATCCAGCTGGCACCAACCAGAGCGACAAAGTTTGGGATCCAAACCTGGGTGTTTCCTGGGTTTGGGATCCAAACCTGTGTT
The DNA here is from genome assembly GCF_047830755.1 of Zonotrichia albicollis. Taxonomy (NCBI): domain Eukaryota; kingdom Metazoa; phylum Chordata; class Aves; order Passeriformes; family Passerellidae; genus Zonotrichia; species Zonotrichia albicollis. The sequence goes on from NC_133819.1 coordinate 15,838,608, forward strand.
TCCTGGGTTTGGGATCCAAACCTGGGTGTTTCCTGGGTTTGGGATCTAAACCTGGGTGTTTCCTGGGTTTGGGATCCAAACCTGGGTGTTTCCTGGGTGCTGCACAGCCTAGTCCAGCAGCTCAAGGACCACCATAAAGGATTTATGCTAGTAAAGGGCTTCACAGCTTTCTTTACTTTCTTATTCTGAGGGAAACACGCAGCAAAGTCTTGGCCACAAACTATCCTATTAATGTTCTTTTAAATATAGAATATTTCTATCAGTATGAGCAGTTTTCTCCATCTTAACTTTTGTGGCCACTAATCAAAAAATCCATGGGTTCAGATTTCACACCTTCACCACCACTTTCAAAACACTACCTTTGCAGGCATCCTGGAAAGAATTCAGGGAAGGCTTTGTACTCATGCTGCCTCCTGTGATTCTTCAGGACACTGAGCAGGCTGAGGCTGCACTTGCTAAGGCAGAACTGAGACCAAGTTCCACATAACACATGCATCATACAACTCCTGCAAAGCCTGGGAATGAATGAATCCTCCATGACACATCCCTTTCCCTGCCTACCATTTAAATTCAACTCTCTTGAAGCAAAGAATTTCTTCCTAGTGTTCCTAATGAGGCTGCCTGGCAGAGAATTGTAAATCTTTCGTGTTCTACTGTGGGAAAAGAACAGCAAATGCATTCGAGGGGAAGCTAGGAGGGAAGAAAAGGAAAACATTCTTACTAACATACACCAAGGCAAACCAAATTCAATTTGACTGGTTTCAGAACTCAGCAGATTGTATAGCATAACCATAAAAAATACACCAATAGAATGATTAAAAGAGAAGTATCAGGTCATGTCTGCTCAACCTGAAAATTTTATTTTAAATAAACACTGTCTAAAATTTCAAAAGACATTTACAAATCTCATTTGGCAACTGAATAGGCCATACTGTTACTAGCTAACTTAAGCAAGTAAAAGTGAAGGTCTGCTTTTAAGAGTTAGGGATACATGATTGGACTCTTTCCATTTGGGCAGTGATTTACCATTATGCCATTTCTTCCTTTAGCAATCCATGAGTACTGCTTCTTTTGAGAAGACAGTCTTGCACAATACTAATTTAATTCTTCACATTTTTTTTCAGACTGTCAAGCCCCTTGAAACAAAGTTTTAAAATTTTTAAACTTTTGAATTAATAATCCATACTTTCTCTTGATAAAACATACATTCAATCCTGAAATTCAAATGAAAAAAAAAAACCTTTTATTGAGACAATATTGATAGTTTTTAGTAATTTTCAGCAGATCAAATAAGCATTCCTGATTATTAAGAATGTAACTCTGCTAGTAATAGTTTGCACTGTTGGAAGTCCTAGCTTAGACTGAATTAAAACTTCTGAAAATTACATTCTATTGAGCACAAGAAATATTTTGTACAACTGTGCTGCAGAGCACAGCTAAAAAGCATCTAGTAAATCTGTGCTACATCAAATTCCATTCTTCCTTTAGCCACCCCTACAGTAAGAGTAGCAATATTCCAGGTGGGGTTTCACCAGAGCAGAGAGAGACACTCACCTCTCATGACCTGCTGGTCACAATTCTTTTGATACAGCTGGTTATGGTTGGCTTTCTGGGCTGCAAGAACACATTGATGGGACTTACTCAGTGTTCTATCCACCACCACCCCCAAATCCTTCTCCACAGAGCTGCTTTCAATCCACTCATTGCCCTGCCTGTGTCCATGTTTAGGATTGCCCTGATCCAGGTTCCCATAAATACATTTCTCTAAGCTGTTAAGGTGCACAAGCCTGGCTGTTCTGTAGGTTGGAGGACATGAGCCTTGCAAGTTCACCACCTGTCCCAGACTCCTCTTCCTTACCTGTGTGCATATGTCAGCAGTGGAGTCATCTCTGTCTTGTTTGTTTGCTTCAGGGCCTTTCCCCTCAGTGCACCCTGTGCCCTTTCCTTGCCATCCTGGACTGCCCCTTCTCTGTGAGTTGTCATCATCCCTTTCTGCCATTCATTGTTTGAATGTCTCCTCAGATGGGTCAGCCTATTGGCAAAGGTGTTTTGCCCTGCTTGGTCAGATGGATCTCAACTCTTCCTAGCAGTCCTCAGTTCTCAGTCCCATGGCTGTGAAAGCCAAATCACTTTTCCCAACCATCTGTGCAAGCAGGTGCTGACCTCCATGATCTGCTCAGCCCTCCTCAAGCCCTTCACCCTCTGTGGCAGAATTAAGGAGAAACTCACCTGGTCCTTGGGCTCCTGGCCCTTACCCTGGTCACTCTTGTTACGTTTCACATAGCCATTCAGGCCGAAAGAAAAAGGTGAAACAAGTGAGTCTCTTTTCTGAAGTTGTTCATATTTCAAAGGAGGTGAAAGAGAAACAGAGACAGGAACGTGGATTTCATTTTCCCTTCTGTACTCAAAGATTTGACATTTGAAGACTCTTCTATTAGGTTTGCAAATTTTCTGTTCTTGTAGCCCTCAAGGAAAAAGAAAAAGAAACGTGAATCCACAATTTAAACAAAAAACATTCCCTGCCATTAGCATTTCTTTGATGGTCCTTTGGTTTATTGTTGTGCATTAACTTTTGTATAATCACGTAATTGCTACAACATTGATATAAATAATGCATTTGGAAAAGAAGGTAAAGAGAGTGTCACATTCTATTCTCCAGTGATTTTAGTGGGACTTGACTTTAGAGCTGGCTTGTTTTAGAGCTCTGGCTTGACTTTAGAGCTAAAGCCGCTTTTGTCTCAGGATAGCTAAAGCTTGTTAACAAAGTAAACAGGGAAAATTAAAGCACTTTCATTTTATCATGAGATAAATTGGATGGGTTAGCCATAAGCCTTTCAGCAGAATTTGCTCCACAGCAAAACTAATGTGTCTTTTCTGTATTGGTACCTCAGGGGAGCTGATGTGTATTGGCTATCACTATCAGGAAAGACAAACGCCATTTGTAGCTCCCACTCCTTCCCCAGGTCCTCTTGGGTTTTCCTATTATAAAAGTTTCTGGTAAAAGCTTCTATGAAGTCACAGAACAGAGCTGCCCATGTCTGCCAGTTGTTTTTTGCACTACATGAAAATATTTCTTAAGTGCAATCCTCTCTTCTCTCTCCTTTACAAACAGGATACTTACAATTTTACTTACAGTTTAAAAAAATCAAACCCTTCAGCATTTGGCACAGTTACAGCTACAAGATCCACAGCCAGTTTTGAAAACTGCCACTTATGATGAGCTTATTTCACAGTTAGAAGAAGGTTGTGTCATTTTAAAAGAGACAGATACAGCTGGAAAGGAGACAACAGAATTGTGCACTGTAAGCACTGGGATTCTGCCCATGTGTTTGTGCCTGGATTTTACTGGGTTTTTGTAAACAGGAATTTCAAAGACTTCTTACAGATTTGGTGTGGTTGGACACGTGTTCTGTTTCAGTCAGTTTTAGAGCATAAGCTCACAGAGACACATAGAAAGGAAGGTGTATAAGAAGAGCACAAGATTACATGTCCATAGGTATATGAGGATATATAATATCTTCATTTTTTTATTATCTCTGCACACCTATCAGTCCATTAGACACACAGGTAGGATCTCTCTTCACATCAGCTTTCCAGTGAATGCAAAAGGACAAAAAAGATTAACAAGATTAATAAGATTAGCACTGATGGAATTCATCCTCATCGAGAAATTCACTGGCGGCAAATTGAGTGACTTTTTAATGATATATTAGATAAGGTTTCCCAACAGAGAAGGATAAAGCTGTAACAAAATAGAGCAGCAAGCAACTCAGGAAGATCCTGAGAAAGGGAAGCATTTACCATGAGGAGTGTTGGGGAAAAGCCAAATGGGCAGCAAGAGCTCAAGAGACCAGTGAAGCAGTTTGATGAATCATTTGAGCATCCTTGCCCAGCCAGGGCTATTCTAAAGGGTAGAATTAGATGGCAGCAAAGGAAAGGCAGCTCTTGCACCTTCGTGCTTCACCCCACATCCCCGTTATTTCTTTTACACATCCCAAATTCTGTCTTTCCAGCTGAATCACTTCATTTCCAGCACACCAGATTTCACTGAGGTCCCTGGGCAGCAATGCTCTACCTGCCCCTGCTGGGCCTGGGGTGCTCACAAGAGCTGCTTCGCTCTGGGTTGATGGAAGATTTTGGCCCTGAGGCACTTCTATGCATCATGAGCACTGTAAAACATCTTTCTGCCTGCAGTGCAACACAGACCATACTCCCACATGTCATACTGTACTGGGACACCAGCTCCTGAGAAACATCCTGAACATTCCAGAGCAAAAGAACTCCCACTTTGAATGCAAAAAAAAGTCCACTTTGTTCATTCCTGGTCTTAAATGCTCTCCTACTGCAATGAGACCAGAATCAACATGTTTTAATATCTAAGATTTCTTATTCTCTGAGCATGCCTTTCTATAAATTCCAGCAACAACTCCAGCTGTAACTGCCCACATAGAATCAGAATTTCTATATTCTTCATGAGTCTTGTCCTAGATGAGATTAGGAATGATTAGTGGTAAGATATAGGCAGATTCCTGGACTCCCCTCTACGTTACTCCTTCCACCACTATTATCAGTGGGTGGTAGAGAAAAATTTAACATAACTGCCTTATGTATAGATAGATTGAAGGCATATGTATAAATGGAGTACCTGAAATTTTCAAGGTTTCTTCAGTTTTCTACCTATCTTTGTTGTGCAACTCATGGTATCACTATTCTTTCTGGTTTTGTGAAAGCACTGTTGTGTCTGTCATCAGCTTTGGGTGATAAGATCAGATTTTGAACTTGGATGCAAACCACATGGTAATTCCCTGCTCTATAAAGAAAAGAAAGACAATAAAAAGCCCTCAGTACTGGATTTGTTTCCTCTGAGCCTCATTAGGCACTTAGCCAGTGACTAGTCAGGTACAAAGGGGCAAGGACTCAGAAACAGGCCTCAGAGGTCCTGCCTTCCATCTGTGAGGGGTAAGTGTGAACCATAAGCCAAATTCATTTAGTTCCTTTTACATAATTGTCAGCTTTACTCAAAGCAGTTTCTTCTCCTTGGTTGCAAGGGAAGACAGTCAACTGTTGTTCTATTCACATCGTCACATAAACCCATCTGACAGGCATGACAGCAACTGCTTGCTAATTACAGAGCAAAATTTGCAGTGCAAGGTTTGTTGTGCCAACGGTCCCCAGAACAATCCTGGGATTGTTTTATGAGAAGATTGGGCAGTCAGGGTTGAGCACTTTTGCTTCAATTATCCCCATGTGCTGTCAGGGCTGGGAGCTGCTCTAGTGGAATGAAGAGAAGAAAATAAATGAGCTCTGCTCCAAGCCTGGGAGCAGTTGCTGAACCCTGAAGAGCTCAGTCGGTTGTATCTTTGTTAGCTGCCATTACAGATATTATTGCCTGGTAGTGGCACTGAATCTGAGGGCCCATTAGCACTTCCATGCTAGGTCCAGGGATTTATAGTTCTACTGCAGAGACCTGCAGAGACTTATTCTGGAGTGAAACTCAGCATGTGGTCCCAGCTAAACACATCCCTCTAACTTTATTATTCACTGCTTTGGGTGATCTAATAAGTTCAGATATTGTTGGCATTGAATGTAGCTGGTTTGCTGGCTTTATCAAGAAAAGGAATTGATTTAGGAGTGAGAAGTGTCTAACAGAAAAGTCCACCTCACTGGGGTGGAATTAAAAAAATACCAAAAAATTAATTGCTTAATGTAAGAATCTGAATGTTGTGCAGATATCTAAAGTGATTATTCCAAATGAAGTATAACCAGCTCGTCATAAACCAGGTTTTTCTTTTCCCAGAATATTCCAAAAGAAAACTAATTCTCACCGAAGATATTGAGCTGCACTTCTTCAACTTCTTACATGGCGTAGGTTTGACATGACACAAAGCATCTTCATGAGTCCCAGTTTGTTATGTTACTCAAGAATTTCCTCTTTGTGACCCAAGTACACTTGTGTGTCTGTCATTTCCAACAGAGCTTCAGAGATAAATTGAAAAAATAAAGCTTGGAGAGGGGCTATGTTTGTCTCTTCCAGCCAGTAAATTATTTTAGAATATGCGATCCCTTTGTAAAAACCAACAACCAAGGCCACTCCACAGACTTTGTCAGATACACAATCTCATTGTCTGCCTAACCCCAGAGTCGGTTCATCTGAGCCCTCTCTCACAACTACTCCTCCTCCCTCACCTTCTCCTGCTTCCCCTTTACCCTCTGCAGCACTGATTAGGTCACAGCAGGACCATTTCAGTTTACTATACTAGCAGAAAAATATCCCATCCCTCTGCTGAGCTGGTTTCCTAGCAGATGGCACATTGCATCAGCTCACCAGGCTGTCAGACAAGCCACAACTGGAGGGCTCTCAACCAGGGGCAACAGTGTGAGCTTGCCTTTTGTTTGGAGCAAGAGATGAGATCTATCCCCTGAAACTTTTAACCACTTCCTCTTGTCTCTACAGATTTGAAGCATGGATTTGGACTGCATGGAAAGAGGATTTATGCCACAGGCCTACTGAAAGTTTACTTAGAGCCCTTCAGAGTAGTGGAGCAGTATAACTCTGCAAAAGCAACAAATACTGCTCTGTGCCTTAGCCTGGACGAACTCCTGAAGGAGATATTCCTCTCCTTCATGGATGTGAATCATGTCACATGGGTCACCTTAACTATATGCAGGCAGGGTATTCTTCCCTGTCCCACAGAGATTATTGGTGTTCCCACTGGAAGGGTTTGGGGAAGATGGGAACAACTCTAGAAAATCTAAGGTTTCAAGAAATTTTAATTTCACAGCAGAACTCTTTCTGCCCATCCCCAAATCACCATACCCTCAGATACAGCCTTTTCAGAAACATCTTCCAGAGGTCTCTGGTATTAATATAATACAGGTGGGAGAGCAGAAATGAAATAAAGAAAAGGTCCTGTGAGGAACACAAGTCTGCCATCCTAGAGAGATCTTGATTGCCACTGGAAGGGCAATCAAATTTACTCCCCTCTCCTCCCTGCTCCTCTGAGTCTTCCCCTCACCTCTGCCCTTTGTGCACTCTGCTATGAGTGAGCAGAGAACCAGCACAATCCTGTGGCTCTGTTCACATCAGTTCATTGCAAGACCTACTACACCAGGGCCAAGGCACCACAGAACAGGGAGCTCAGACTTGTGCTTGTCAGATTAAAGCAACCAGAGAAGCGCAGACCAGGTACTTACATGAGGTTAAAAGAAAGCAGTTAATTGTTCTTTAATCTGGACATCAGAAATACCATGAAAGGCAGTAGCCAGAATTTAGTTCAAGTTCAGGCTGAAAGTAGGATTAGGTTCACTGTGGTGATGGAGCGCTCTGCATCATGCAACTCCTTCTCTCCCAGTTAACCACCTGTACTTTCTATGAAGTAGCTGAATATTAGGGGAATTCCTGATACTTTCTGGCCTATGAATGCTTAACCAGAAAGAGTTATTGGACCGTCTGAAAATCCTGTGGTCAGGGCATATCTAAGAGATCATAACTCAAACCTCTGCTGCAGGTGAGGTAGGAGAGGAGCTCCAGGCTGGCCTCCCACACTAACAATGGGGACATTATAAAGTTACTGGCCATCGGGAAGGAAGAAGAAGGGTCTCTATGTTGTATGATCATGCATGTTACAATCAACTCCAGAGACAAGACAGGCAGGAAAACACATGGCACACAGACCTACTTGTGTCTGGACATAACTCTGACCAGCCTGTTGCCTATGATATGAGGACACATCTGTTTGGACCTTCTCTACGAGTCAAAACTGTAAACATCGACAAGCTCGGGAAGCAATGGATTGCTGCTCTGGAATCACCAGCACATGCAGGTTTTAAGAATGTAACTGGCACTTTGTAAACTGAAGTCCCCGACAGGAATCTGGCCAAAAATATATTTAGTGACTCTTGTTTTTAAACACACAAGCAGAGAAAGTGTACAGCTGAGCATTTCAATGACGTACCTACAGCGGATGTGGACTGTGTGGGCTGGGGGGTCTTAAAGCCTGGATTCCTTTCTGAAAGGCACATTCCAGTTCAGCCAGAGGTTATAGGCTTCATACAGAAATTCCTCAGCTAAGATCAGTGTTTTAATGCTGCAGGTCAAACCACCCTCATAACAGTACCTCTTGTCTTGTATAGATTATATGACATTTAAGAGGGGAAAGGGGGCACTCAAAGCTGAATCTCAGGATACTAGAGCCTCTGATGCTGTACAGGCCTGGCAAATGGATTTAGGTGCTCTTAACAAGGATACTTCAGTTTTCACTCAGCCTCTAACTGTGTTATTGCTGGTGTGAGGTAACTTCAGGGTTAGCTTTCCCCAAAAGCTGGCCTAAATAGGGTTTTCCCCCATACAACTTAAAAAAATTTTAATCTAGTCTAAACACATCCTGAGGTGCATACCAAGATAAGCACACCATCACAGAAGACCACTGGGGTATTTCCCTAGAGAGTTTCCCAAGAAACTATTGGGGTACCACAGCCCTCTTCCAGCACAGGGGCAGCTCTGCTATGGGATGTTTAGGGGAATGTGCTGAAAGGCAACAACTGGATCAGGCAGACTTGCTGAGCTCTAAGAGGAAGATTCCTCATCAACCTGCCAGTGTGGGGCATCCCCTTCAATGTCAGTGAGGAGGAAGGGTTTGAAGCAGGTGACAGGGAGATACTTTGTGGTTTTGCCAGGAAATCTCTGAGAGAACACCAGGGCAAGCAGGAGCATAGAGGAGGACCATGCATGAAAAGCATACAAGGAGAGAACGTGGAAGTGGTGGTGTGGGATTTCAGGATATGAAATGAGGGCTGAAAGCATAGGGCAAAACAATAGGCCCCTTTACAGGTGCAGACATGAATTTTGCTTTGCTCTATCTCAGCTGGCATCTGCACCACCACCCAGAGAAGTGGCTCCTATTTCTGAAGACAGATGAGGTGTCTTGGTCATACAGTGCTTCTGCAAAATACTGCAGCAATGCAGAGCACAGCACAGGGCCATGAGCTCAGCTGCCATCCTCAGGAAATGCTCCTGCTCATGCAGTTTGGCCCTGCTGTGCACCTTGGTGACTTCAAGCTCAGGTGCATTAGTGGTGCACACATAAATTCATGGTTTCCTCAAGAGGACAGGAGCGGTTAGATGGGAGAGAAAAAGCACTTCAGAAAACAGCAGCATGAGACTGTCCCATTTTTTGTGTATGTTTGGAGCCGTCAAGGCCACAGAGCTGGAGGCTGCAGTAACTAAGGCATGAAATGAAGCCTTGAGAAGAAGCTGAGTTGATAGCATGTCATAAGGCCCTTTTTCTGAGTTGTTTGAACAGCTTACAATTTTCCTATAGTTATTGCTTATTCAAAGATGATTGTGGAATTATTTCCATGAGTAATTCTTGGCTGCTGTATGCTTTGCAGGCAGTTCAATGCAGTCAGTTGATAGCTGGAATCCAAGACTGGTCAGTCCCTGTTCACATAGGTCACTTGTTCTCCTGCAGAGGAGAAATTGCTTCACAGCAGATCATGTCCCAGGGCTGCCAGTGTTTTATCCCCTCATTCCCCAGGGACCAGTGCTCACAGGCTGAAGTAGGACAGGCCTGTTGCTCTTTGCTGGTCACACAGGTGCCAGCATAGCGTTTTACAAATGTGGGACAGAGTTTTCCTACATGCTTTAAGCAGCTTTTTCAAGCTGTCTCTTTGAGTTGTCCAAACAGACAATGTGCTTTTAGCAGTAGCAAGGAAGACAAGCACCACAGGATTCCAACCCAGTGTCCCTGAGCAGGCTTAGGCACCTCAGAACAGGATAAGATGAGGTTCCAAACTGAAGTGAAAAATGAACTACACTGTTCAAGCAAAGATCTGACAGTTTCCCAGGCTCAGCAGAATAGACACATGCACGTGAGAGCTGCAATATTTATCAAAGACAACAGAGCCTTAATGTGAAACAAAATAAAGATCAACATGTCCAGATGGCAGATGCTGCTTTCAGGCTCCTTTCAAAAAAAGCTGAATCTTTTAAATAATGCTTCAAATATACCTATGTTACTAATTACAGCCTACATACTGTACAAGGAGACAAATATAAGACCTGTGAATTTCAGAGTAAAGACATCAGGAGGAAGAATAAATTGATTCAGTGTGGAAAAGTGGAACTATTAGATGATATAAATAGTGCATTTGTTTCCCCAGCAGCTTTTCCAGCTTCTGTGCTTTGAAGTGTTTCATTTTGTAGTCTCAATTGCACCCTGAAACTCCAAAATTAAACAAAAGCTCTTCCATCTTAATGAACTACAGGACTTAAAATTATAATTTTATTGCATTTCCTATCCTGGTGAGGTTAACTAGATTCTGGAAAGTGCACACTGCCCATTAGAGATCACTAGGAGAGCATTTGGAAGTTACACAGCTTCCTTGGACTTTTACCATTAATAGTTCCTTTTGTGGCCATTCAGAGGTTTTCTTAAGCAAATATAAAAGTGTTTGAATAAATATATCATCCATGACAACTCTGCTAGAACTCTAAGGTTGTCTGAATCCATCTCTTTCTTCTTCCTTCCTCTAAGTCCTTGAAAATTTTATATACACTATTATGCAGGCTGCTCATGGCTTCTTGGAAAGTGAGACCAAGACCAGTTGCATAAAAACATGGAAGAGACTAGCAGGCACCTGGGAAGACTGGAAATCTAGTTAACTTTGTCCTGTCATTCTGTCCCACCTGCCCCTTCTTGCCCTGCATCCACAGCCCATTCCTGTCCCCACAGGCTGGCCCCACACTTGCGCTCTGCTCGGGGGTGCTGAGTGACCCGCTGTCACTGCCTGGCAGCCTCCACTGCTGAATCCAGCTCCTGTTGAGCACTGCCCTGCCAAAACCCTTTCCACACTATGATGGAAACCAAGTTAGAAATAACTCAGGAGCTGGCAAGATTTCTCAGAACTTTCATTTTGTGAAGTGCTTTGCTGCCAAGCTATGTTATTCACATCTTCTCAGAGATCTGTAGGATGGGTTTTTTAATGCTTTTTCCTCTGAGGCGGGGGATGAGAGATATAAAGTCTAACACCTGTAAAATCTCTGTATTCCAATGTAAGAGTCAGCAAGCTAAGTACAGTGATTAGGAAGAGGAGCTGTCATCAATCATGTCATGTTCAGGTATGTGGGATGAGCCTAACACTTCTGGCAATGTCATGTTCAGTGCTCCACTTTTCTATGACTGTTGTGCCAGGTATTTTGGATCACCAAGCAGGAACAAGGTTGCAGTTTGCATGTTTATCACACAAGGTGCAGCTTTGCTTAGGTAAATACAAGACAAGGAGCCCAGGTCCCCAGTGTAGTGTCCATGCTGGCCAGGGAGCATGGGCAACATCCACATCTCCTTTGCACTCTGTATCCTAGAAAGCAAATTCTGCAGCGCAGGTTTCTGAAAGGTCATAACCAGTGACAGGGTGAGCTAGAACCTACTGTGGACCTTGCACAGTAGAACAAAGCACACCCTAATTATCCTTCACGAAGCTTTCAACAGCAAAGAATCAGCACATGAGAAGATCTGTGTCACCCAAAAGCAAGATCAAAAATCAGTCCATGATTACATGGTTAATGACAAAACTTTGTACAAAATACAGAGGGATGGATCCTTTTTTTCAAAGAATGGTGGAGCAGACTCAAAGGAGAGCCTTCAGAATTGCTTCTGGATTTTGGGGGAGATGCCACCACAGCTAGCAATCAGGATGCCATCTATCCTTTTGTCATCTCAGTGCTGGCCTGAGAAATATGGACTGCTTCAGACCAGAAAGTAAAGCAGACAGTTGGAAACCTATTTTAAAAATGCATATATAAAAATCTCTTCCACTGATTGTTTATCCATTAATCCCTGGCCAAAAAGCATTTTCAGTAAGAGGCTGTCAGATGTGGTGCTTAGGGACATGGTTTATGGGTGGATTTGACAGTGCTGGGTTAACGGTTGGGCTCAATGATCTTAAAAGTCTTTTCCAACCTAAATGATTCTGTGATTCTATTTTATGAAAAGGTCATATAAAACTTGTTCTCACAGAAAGCTAAAAAGTATGTGGGGAGGAGAGGGGGAGGAGGCAGGCAAGTTTAGAGATCTGGTCTGGTCTTCACAGTCTACAGCTATGTGTGGGCAGTGGAAAAATACTACTGAACAAGTAATTACCAAAAGCAGTCAGTAACAAAATCCCGATTTAAATATTTGCAGGAGGTAGACAGAAAGGTGCCAGCCTGAAGCTTGTAATTACTTTTATTTCTGGCAAGAATCAGATATGCTTCTAATAATAACTATGGGCACAAAGAATTAGTCAGAAAAGCAGGGCATATTTATTCCCAGCTGGAGGGGAGAACAAAGTAGGTAGGAAATGTCCTGATGCGGGTGCACAAAGGTAAAGGGGAGTAACTGCAGGGATGGGACTTGTGCAATGCAGTGGCACTGCCAAAGCAGCCCTGCCCTCAATCCCAGGGCAGGGAATGCTTCAGGGCACCTTTTTCCTTCTGGGCTTAGCAAGGCTGGCTGAAAACTTTCTTCAAGCAAGTTGCCCATTTTCTTCCCTCTGACCTGAGCCTGCAGAGATTGTGCTGGTGAAGACAGAGATGCCTCATCCCTGTGGGGCCATGGGGCCATCTGCAGCTGCAGCAGTGCTGCCTGACTGTGGCTAGTGCCACCAGAGGGTGGGTAGACAGTCCCTTGGCTGTGGCAGAAGGCTTCCTTCTCCCTAGGGAGCTCTGATCTGGACAGTGTTTCATTGCTGTGACTCTTCCCAACTCATCCCTCACACAGCCCTGATTTCTGGATTTTCTAATAAGGTCATGAAGAGACTGGGTGGGCTCTGCTTTGTGGCAGCCTTACACCCCAGCCCAGCCTTCAGTGAGCAGGGCAGAGCCTGAGTCCCCACAGCTGGCACTTCTGCTCAGGGACGGCCCCATGCTCTGGGCTGTCCCTCCTGGGTATGCTCTTTTCCAGGCACTCTCCTGGGGCCATACCAGCATCTCCAGCCTCCCTGGCTGCCCTGTCCCTTCTTAGTTGTTCTCCCAGTGATACCAATGACATTTTTTGTCATTTCATTTCTCCACCACAGTGTTGTCCTGTCAGCTAATTAATATGGTAATTATGCAAGGATATTACGAAAGCAAAGCTGTCTTGCTACAGTAGTTTCCATTTGCTGCTTACCCTGAGTGTCCACAGTCCTCCTATTCCACATCCCCAGTCCCTTTTATTCCTGTGGTGTCCAACACAGCCATCTTGTTTGTGCTCAGCACACTTCCACATGTCATCCACTGTCACCCCAGCCACCATCAGCAGACCCCTACTTGATTGTTGAGGCATTAAATGTGTCCACTTGTATGGCATATAAAATCTGTGACCACATTGGCCACACTGTCAAGCTTAGGAAAATCCAAACTGAGCTATGATGGAGAAACAAGTTCTGAAGAAAGAGTCTGAATTAGCCAGCACACTCATAGGCTTAAATTTGGTTTCCATGGCCCTCCCAGCCCACATCTCATCTCAAACTGCGTATTTTTCTCAATTGGGCCATCTGTCCCTGCTCCTGCCAGCAGGCAGCCTCTGCAAGCCACGAGGCTGGGTTGTCAGTGGATTTTAGGAGTATGACCACTACAATATCTTCCCTGATCTACATCTGGAGAGCAGATTCAATCCAACCAACTTCCTTGGCTTCCTCAGGACAAAGTAAACTATTTTGCAGTTGTGCAGAAGACCCATCTACAGAGGTAGCCAAACCAAGATACTTCACTCTTCTCCCATATTCCTTGTTTAGAAGTCTTGTACCAAGACTGAGCTTTTTCATTCCTTATTCAGTGAATGTATTTTGTGCCTACCAAAGACCCATCTTTACAGTTCCAGCTAGCCACAGGCTGGAGTCACTAGTGGGTGAGTTACTGCACTGATATTTTTCCACATCCAGCTTCTCAGAATTAGACTCATACCACACTGCTGCTGCCAGAGGGGTTCATATCTCACAGAAGAGAGGAAAAGAGGGAGCTCCTCTAGGCTCTCCATGGATTCCCTAGTTCCTCACCCCACTCCTGGGAAAGCACATTCCAGTTTTCCACATCTGTCTGCCATCAGGTCTCCCGGGCATGCAGTAGGTGCAGCCACCAGGCTGGAATGAGCCTGGAAACTGTTTCAGGAGCAGGCTGCTCTGAGCACCAGGTCCAGCAGGTGAGCTCTTCCCTGAGCACAGCACCTGCTGGCTGGGCCTCACTGCTTATCAGAAAATGGCCCGGACATGAGGAGGCAAAGTGTGAATCCATCAGCCTTGCACAAGTGCTGTATGAAGCACAGGTGTGGGTAGGTAACAGAGCAGGTACATCTGTCAAAAGGCAGTGAGCTTAAGGTCCCCCTTCCCAAAGTGCTGCAGACACTTCTGGAATTCTGGACAACTTGCAGAGAGTCCCAGACTTCACTGTGGAAAACCCAACAGGTATCTTCATTTTCCTCAGACATAAATATAGCCCCATGCATCAGAATCCAGCATACCTGGATTCCATCCTTCCATCCCCTTGCTGTTCTTCAAACACAAACCATCTTTCACCATCATGCCAGACTGCACAGTTTGCAACCATCTCTGCTATTCTTGTTGTCCTCCATTTACTGTTAAAGGAAACACAAGCAAAATCCCCAGTCCACTGCTTAGAGAGGCTCACTATGAGTGAAGTGAACACACTGTTTGAGCTTTATGGTCCTTGCAATCAATAGCTTAACCTTAAAGTTATTCATTTACATGACTGCTGGCAAAAGTCTCATCAGCTCTCTAAAACCAGTCACAAATTAGATTCAGTCCTACACAAAGAGCACACAAAGGACAGAGGAGGAAGTGTAATTAAGAGGAGCACAAAATTTACAGTGCAATTAAATTATATGGTACAAAACCCTCTGCTTTCAAAGCTCAGCTAAAAAGCACAGGGACACCACTTTCTCCTCCACCTCTATTCCAGCAGTTCTGGGTTAGACTTTGCAAACTTTTGACAATAACTACATCAGCAGTGAGTTTTGTTTAATTTAGCACCCCTTGAGGGCAAAGTTGCCAGTGGGGTGCAAGAAGTTCTGCACACACAAGTGTGCTTGGGGAAGATCTCATTTCACCAGGTTACCTTGAAAAGGCCCCATTTAAAACAACTAACTTTTCCTAAAGGTAATTGTCAGTATTTTTCCTCTAATATCTTAACATCTGACAGGTGTTTTATTTAACATCAGATTCATATCCACTCTGAATTCCTTAAAAATCTTTGAACATATCTGCATTCACCTCATTTATTCCTTTGAAAGAACATATCACCTATCAAAAGGCTGAAACTAGCTGGCACAACCCAGAGGGAAACTCTGCACAAGGGCAATAGCAGATATTATTTCAGGCTGCTTTCTGAGCTATGTTTCTGCAATTCAAAAAGTCTAATGAGCTTATTTGATTGTATCCATGCCAACAAAGAGATATAAACAACTTTAATCACTGTTTCGCGTTGCTCTTGACCCCCTGCTTGGCTTCATTATTTTCCTTTTAGCCACATCAAGGCACAACACTCCAACTAAATCACTAGACCACTTGCTGAAGACCTGTCCACATAATAAGATTTCTTTTTTATCATCTCATGTGGTTTTTTGCACTGCTGTTTAACAAGCAGCAGCCAAGCTGGGTGTTAGCTCAAAAGAAGCAGCTAGGTAAGGAATTAAGTCAATAGCTCTTGCTTGCTCCTTTATTTTCAGATAAATTTCTAAATTTGTTGCCCTAAAGTGATTAATGCTCAAGGACAGGCAGCAGGTTACAGCTTCTGGTCTCCTGTTTTGTCACTAACGATGCTGGAGGAAGAACAGGACAGGGAAACAAAGAGAAAAGGAAGCATTAACAGTTCAAGTCACAGTAAGTGTTGGGCTGCTTAAACTAATAATATCAGACAATTCTCCATAGTCTAAAGCACCCACAGTCCTCCTACAGAGCTCCAAGCACTCCATGATCAGTCAACCATGTTTTAATGATACATTCTCTAGCAGAGCTTAAAGGTTTGAAATATTAAATCTTTTCTCTCATGCATGCTGACAGCAAATGAATCTGATGCCCGTCTATTAATGAAGTTTGTCTGTCTCTTGATCATTATAACGAGGGCATTAGCTAGCATTACTTCCCCACCACCACCACTTTTTTAAATATGGAAGATAAAGAATGTCAAGGAGCACACCAAATGTGACACATAACTACAGGTTCAAAAGGTCATTGAGGATTGAGGTCAGATAGCATGGAGAAAATCTCCTAAAAAGTAGGTCATTTTTTTCAACCCTGCATGGATACAGGAAAAATCCTGAGGCATATGTGCAACCTCTGTTCTGTAAAAGAAATAACTTCCAAGTTGTTTCCTTTTTAAAAATACCTTTTTTTTCCCCCTTTCCTTATTCTGAAGTGGTTCTTAATGGGTTATTGACACATTCTGGGAAAAGGATCACAGAACCACAGTATGCCTAATTTTTCTGACATCTAGGTCTGTTGCCCGTTAAACACCATAAGTGTCAGTGACTTTTAGAATTTTCTAAGGCATATGTTTTTTCTTTCTACTTCTTTCTTGCTTGATTTCATCAGAGTGATCTGGGAGTCCTGGCAGGCTTTTTAGACTGTGCAATGGGAGCAGCATGGGACAGAGGCACCTGCTCAGTCCCATAAGCTTTCCTCACAAGCACTCAGTCCACCCTTGTGCTTCAAGGCAGGAAAAACTGACACCTGACAGCCAGCTAACTTCACCCTAGACGTGGTCTGTGTGGCTTTGAAGAAATTCTGCAGCATCTGTGCTGTCTGTTCCTTGCTGTAATTCAGGTCTACTATATGTCTGATCCAGCACAGCACAGAGAGCACATTATTTCCTCTTCCCATTACCCAGTTCTTCTCTTCTTGAGGCTCAACGACATTAATTGATTCAATCTTTCATTTAGCTAATTTTTTTAGACTTCATATCATTCTCCTTACTCTTTTCCAGATGTCCCACAGTGGCACACAGATCTGTAACTGAAGATTTACTGGTGCTGAGTGGAAATTTGTGGGTGTTTCAGGATATACACATCAATGGATATCCTACAGCAGCATCTTCTTCTCCCCCCACAACAGTGCATCTCCAAGTTGAGGACCCCCAGTGAGACTTTCCTGACCTAAAGACCCTCTGTGAGTGGAAAAGCAATCCTGATTCCTGCCTGGAAAGTGAGACACAAACTTTTTCAACTTTTTAAGAACATACAAAGCTGCAAGATGCTACATAAACTGTGTCTGTACTCATCACCTTCTTCTTCCTCAGACAAAATCTCTGTCTATATACAAAAGGTTTTGTTCCTAATGAATAGACATGGGACCCCAGTTGCAGAGCAGATTTCTCAGCTTTCTGGGCACTGCACATTCAAAATACCATGGTCATTTAAGACAGTCTAAAAAAATATATTTTGTAACAATGCTTTAATAGTACAGGTGAACTCCTCAATAGTTTTGCTGAGGGGATTAATAAGAAATGTTTTTCCCCCAGTCACAAGTATTGTAGCTGTAGTTATGATAGGATTGTGCCTGCAAAAGCCCCATTGCTAGACCTAATCTTCTGTTAAACTGCTTAATGGAGAGATTATTAACATTTCTGATGAAATACTTAGCTAAAGTGCAAAATGTAATCTTGGGGCTTTGCTGTCTGGGCCTCTAGTTAACATCATAAGCACCAGAAGCACACTAAATACCTCAGCAGTGTGCAGGGTTATTATCCTAATCCAATGTGAGAGCACAGGCACTCCCTCCCTATCCTCCCTATACATTTCATCTTGATGAAAACTTTGTAAGTGCTGCTGCAGTCCAGCAACTAAAGTGGTTCAATAAATGCTGCAGTTGAGAGGCTGTTTCAGGGCAGGGCCCTCATCCTGAGCAGTGCTGAGCATCCATCCCTCCCTGCAGGCTGCATTGCTGGGCACCTGAGCATCCATCCCTCCCTGCAGGCTGCAGTGCTGGGCACCTGAGCATCCATCCCTCCCTGCAGGCTGCATTGCTGTGCACTCACCACCACTGAGGACCAAAGTCGGTGGTCCTGGCTATGCTTCCAGAGAAAGCATAGGTAGGAAAGGAGACAAGAAGAGGAGATAACAGATAAGTACTAAAGCAGACCAAAGAGTGAGGACAGAGCTGCCATTATTTCTAAACATTTGCAGCCTTGAAGACTCAAAGAAGCTGATGGATTTCTGCTATCTTCCATTTCCACTGAGAAAATGAACCCTTTCCTGTACTAGGATGCTGCCATTTTTCAACAAGACTGAGCTGGCTCTGGCACCAGGAAGAGAACAAGTTCTCCCCGGACTGGCCATCACACGGTGTCCACACATCAACAGGGGCATGAAGAGTTTGCTATAGCACGCACCTCATGTCAAAGTTTTATCTTATGTCTAGATTTTCAAAAATCTTAAGACACTGACTTGCACAACCCCCTTCTGAAAAAAAGCAAATTATTCTGCTGTGTGTGAGATCCTTGCAGATTAAGGAAATACATATTGGTCCTTACCTGACTAATTCAGTTATCAGAGAATCATAGAATCACCCCATGGTTTGAGTTGGAAGAGACCTGAGAGATCATCTAGTTCCAAACCTTCTGTCATGGGTAGAGGTGCCACCCACTTGCTCACAGTCTCATCCAACCTGGCCTCAAACACTTGCAGGGATGAGGCATCCACCTGTTCCAGATTATCCAGACTTTGCCTCCAGCCAAGGAAACAGAAATCCTATGGAAAGCAGTTCATCTTTGACCTGCTCAGGTCCCTATTCCAGGTGGGTGGGATTGCCTTTCAAAGGTGTCAGACTCCCTAACCTGAGCACAAAGGCAGTCCAGAAAGGCAGTTTGGACTGTGCTTTTATAACACTAAATTAAGTTCCAGTGAATCTCTACTAACATCTCCCAAAAATCCTGCTGAGACAAGGCTCAAGCCATCTCACCCACAATTATACCATGCACAAGTGACAGTCAGCTTTGCATCCTGAGCCACTCTTTCCTGGATTTCACAGGGGTCAGAGGTAACCCTGGTGTGACAGACTCATCCCTCACACATTCAACAGGGAGAGCTTTCTGCTTCTTCCGTTCAAAACTTCCCAACCGCAAGAGATTTTCCTAGCCCAGAACAATCATAATCCACCATCAGAAACAATGCAGCAGTGTTTCAAAATAAGCTCCAAGCATTCAAATTCAGACTAGAAGATACCTCCCAGAACAATGGTTTTGCTGAACCCAGCTTGTGCTTTTTGAAAGCAGAGCTGCTTTTGAAATAATATGAAAATCAAAGTGCTATAGCTGGGCTTTGGCTTTCCTCAAGTCATCATTTGATTTCTAACATGTCCAGCTTAATGAGGCTCTCTACCTCATCCTGTTTTGTTGTCACTTAATTATTATTCATCACAACCAATAAATAACTCTTCTTTCTGTACTACAAATACATGGCAAAAACCAGCCTACCCCAGGCAAAGCAAGAAAAGTGAGCAGAGCCAAGTCAAACTGGAATGCCATGAGAGTATTAGCTAGATTAAACATTAACAATTACTTTTCTCCTTTTGATCACTGAAGTAGCAATGAAGGCAGTAGAAGGAAAGCCTAAGATGTTGACATATGTTTTTATTATCTTTAGTCTTCTTTTTTTGAAGTCTTGGGAACTGGCTTCACAAATACTTCCCAGGTCAAAGGCAGAGAATTATGTTATTTGTTTCAGCAGTGAGGAGGCTGGGCAATTTTATTAATAAATGCAGCTTGATTTATTATTTCAAAATTAGCAGGGAAACAATCATAAAAAACTGCAAGGAAAAAAAATTAATTCCATTTTTAAAATTGCTAACTTAAGAACTAAGCAGATTAAAGAGATTCAAACATAAGTAGCACAACAATAGAAATTCAGCTAAGCTTTATTTCCCTTGCTTTTCTCATTTTCAGTCATTCCTGCCTATTTTGGTTTTTCCAGGACTGGGAACATCTTCCCTCTAGCTTGTAGTGAGAAGTGTTTGCTCCTGTCGCTTGCCTGACCAAGGGAAACACCAAATAAATACCACAAGAACTACATATCTTTGTGAGATTTCCAGCTTCAATTTCCAAGCTATAAAGGATGAAGTTTTCTATGAAGTCCTGCATTTGTGAAATGGATATGGAGCATATCTGAACCCTTCCAGACTGGCCTGTAGTTAAGAAGGGGGCTGGCATGGAAAAAAAAGACCTACACTGAGAAAAAGTAAAAGTAGTAAGTTTAAAAAGGGATTTCATATTAAGGAAATGTAAAAATAACCACAATATATCACTCACAGTTATTTTTCCTCACCTTTCCCCCCTACTAGGATTTTTTGTACTTTGGGTGGTGAATTCTCTCTTTTTTGTTTAATTGAAAACATTTCTACTCTTAATTTGCTTCTCTCTTGTTCCCTTTACACATTGTTTTTTTCAAAACCCAACGATTCTGTGGTGACAAAGAAAGTAGATTAAAATATTTTTTCAGTGAATATTTCTGGTTCACTGAAATACATTGTTCTAATAGGGAAGTTCACGTATGGGTCTTTCGAGAGAGACTCAGGGCAAACAGTCCTTTCTTGTTTTGAGCTGAAAAAAGGAAACCATTAATCTGAAGTAATTCCTAGCCCAAAAAAATTTGCACTTAAGGAATCTACATGCCGTAGAAAACATTGGAGTTCATGGTAGATCCTAATAAAGCTACTTTTGACCCATCTTAAGTGTGTTTCTATTATCCCTAACATTACTTTAAAAAGCCCAGGTAGCAGCAGGCTTGTATCAAGAAACACATCAATTTCTGCTTTTCTGTCCTTTCCCCCTCACATCCAAACCTGAATCCCACTGTGTGCCAACACAAACTCTGGTGTAAATGCCAGGCACAAAAACATCCAAAACATACCTGAAGACACCAGCTGGCAGTTGTGGGCAGTGTATGATCCATGCAAGCAATTAAGAATCTATCTGGTTATGCTGGATCCAACCGTTAGATTTTCAACTAAATCATTTCCCCTTTTTTCATATTTTCCAGTAATTTAGTGCATTACTATAGCTTGCACATTCCCTGCTTTCACCCCTCAGTGTGGGACATTGTCTCACTAACAGCACTGATAGGTAAAGCGTGGACAGTTCTCAAGATGCTCAACCACACACACACACATATATATATATATGTGTGTGTGTGTGTGTGTGTATGCATATATATGTGTGTGTATATATATATGCATCACATATATATGATGCATATATATGTGTATATATGTTTTTCAGGATGAAAAGAAGGTTTTTAAAATCAACCAATGGATCCAAACTTTTACAGAGTAGCCACATACTATAACACAGCAAGTCTCTTAAAATCTGTTTTCCTGAGATCAGTGTTAGGGGACTTGTCAAAAAGCAGCTGCAGCATCCCATGGCCAATGAATCTGGATGTCATTGACTCAGGGGTCATCTTGTCAGCATCACCAGATGGACTCTGCCTTGTTAAGGCTGCTGACAGCCAGCCCAGCAGCAGCTCCCACAGCAGGACCAGTGGCCACAGTCAGCCCCAGTCCCAGGGGCCTCATTCCAGGCAGCATTCCCAGAGGCTCTGAACTGAGGGCACACTCTTGGATGCTGTCTTGAGACATGAACTTAACACA
The DNA here is from genome assembly GCF_047830755.1 of Zonotrichia albicollis. Lineage (NCBI taxonomy): Eukaryota > Metazoa > Chordata > Aves > Passeriformes > Passerellidae > Zonotrichia > Zonotrichia albicollis. The sequence continues at coordinate 15,860,223 of NC_133819.1, forward strand.
AGCACCTGCTTCCTCAGCAGAGACCTGCAGCTTGTATCAATACTAGGAGAGATTGGAACTGATTTATTAAGCTTTCTGAGTTCAGTTCACCCATTTAAATTTGTAAATTCACTGCTACTTCTTGAGTTACCAAGCTTGTTTCCTTTGCAGACTTACCAGAAATGTAGAAATGCTACACCAATCTACTTATCATCTCCCTTGACAAAACCATAAGTACCTCTGAACCAGCACATGTAGCCTTGGCAGCAGGCTAAATGGAATTAGGTCTGCTGTGCAAGTGTCCTAGTGCTGAACCTCCTTAGGAGAGCAAGGAAACACTGGGGTCTAATCAATAAAGAAGAGTCTAGCTACAAGCAGTTTAGGTAACTTTTGGGTGTTATGGGCTTTGCCCCTGAACTCAGGTTTGGAGAGGACCTCAGATGAGATCAGTCAAGAGATCAGTCTCCAGAGCTGCAATGGTCTTTTGCCTTGTCAGGCAGTAAAACTGGTTTGCTTTTTCTCCCTCCCCTCCTTACAGAATTAACTCATAACTGATACAAAAGCAAGCAAACCATCCCTTTGAAAACTTTACTGTGAAAAAGCCTGCTTATATTTCCAAATGTGTTTTAATGCAAAATATGGGCTGATTTGCCATTGCAGCTGTTTCACATTTGTTTATGCTGTGCTCTCATCAGAAGGTTGTGCACAGCACAGTGCTGCAAGAGATCAGAGGAGAGTGTGTGATCTCTGCAACAGAGACACAAGAGTGACCTGCAGCTGCAAGGCAAGGACTCCATCCCTGCCTGGGCTGCTAGACATCACCTCACGAACTATGTCTCCTGGTGGTGATTGGATTCCTGCAGATCTCCTCTACCAAGAAATGTCACTGAATGTCTCACAAAGCAGGTATACAGATGTGGGGGTCCCAGTCGTTGGTTTCTCTGGGTCTGGATTGAAGGTACTTGAGACAGTAGTTGATGTTTGGACTCAGGTGTTTATTATTTCTTATCAGTAAATCAGTCTCACTACTGTGAGTTCAGCAGCTTTTCATTAGAAGGCACAAAATGGCTACCAATCTCATTATGAGGTCTTTTAAGCCTAAACTATCCATTAAGAACTGACACCTAGATTATTTTCCCTTTTAACCCAATAACTGATCCCACAGAGCCCACAATGCAGAATTTTCTGCCCAATTACAAAATGCCACCCAAAGCCGTGGGGAAGAAGGAAGAAGAAGCATAAAGAAGAAACCCAGGACAACACCCTGTGCCCTTCATCTTGCTTCCATCCACAACATACTAAAAATCCCAAAACCTAAATTTCTCACCAAGTGATACTCCTACACTACTGTCCACAGTCTATTTCACACTTTTGCAGGTTCCAATCTATCTTGAAGTCTAGGAAACTTTCTCCGTGAATGAGGGTCAAACTCAGTGCTCCCCTGGGGATCAGGGCACCCCAGAGCAGGCAGAGAAATATTCTCGGTGCCCTGGCTTTCCACATGCGGAGAAGGCACAACTCAAATCACAGTAATGACTGCTGACAGTCCTCATTCTTCCTCCTGGAAAGCAAAATCTTTAAAGTTCAAAGTTGGGGGCTTGGGGTTTACTAGCAGTGTTCTCAACATGAAATTAAAATGAAACTGCTTAATGAAAGACACTAAAAATTAGATACAACAATTGGTTTGGCAAATCTTAGAGATGGAAAAATTAATGTACAAAAAAAGTCTGTGCAATTACCAGACTGACACATGGGTACAATTCTAAGTTCAGACCATCTCCAAGGCATTCATGTTTGTGGAAATAGATGTTCACAAAGGAATGATGGGAAGAAGAAGAAATGCATTTGGTAGCGTTTATCTAACCCCACATTTAAATTGCCAGATTGAACTAAGTGCCAAGTGGTCATCTCATAGTTTGATAAATGCTCTGCTATCATGAATAAGATGGTTTTTAATACAAGTAAGGCCTGCCCAATCCACATTTGAGATGCTATAATGAAATAACATTGACTGTTTTGTTACATGGCCATATTTGTGAGATGCAGATGCAAGATCCTCAAGACAGCTCCTGAAAAAAGTTTTTCAACCAAATGAATAATGACTTCTTAAATAAGAGGGTATATTACTTTAAATTCATGGCAAAATAAGTATTTTGTAGCTCATTTTAGAATAGGGGATATTTTTCATTTTTAGATTCTCTTTATTTGGTTTTCATAATTTCAAGAGAGTACGTTCAGAAGTACTTTCAAAGGATTAGTGTAAGGAAAGGAGCTGGCAATTGAATGTTTCTCTATAGATGTGTTTAATAATTTAAAGAAGTAAGAGGAAAATACCTCTTCAGGCGACAGTGAACTTGCAGAAAACAATCAAGGATCAAAACATAGCCAGAAGGAGAAATATATATAAAAATGGTCATCAGTTTGACTAGGTTAGAAAGAAATGGGATAACATGTTTTTGTTTTCAAAAGAAGCATTTTTGCCTTCATAATTAGGTTAGAGTTATCTTCAATTTGATTTTCCTGTCTGACTTCCAGCAGCATTTTAACTGTACATGTCCTGAATAAAAACACTGTCATAGGAAATATCTGGGGTTTTTTGTGAACAGAGAGCTGAATTTTTGGTTTGGTTTTTTTTTTTAAAGAATGGCTATAAATGGTTCCATGTGTTGACATGTCCCTGCTAGCAGTTAACTGTATCCCACAGCTTCACTGAGCACTGGAGGCTGGCTGGGAAGCTTTGCCATCTCCAAAATGAGCAGCTCAGTGAGAGGCACCACTTGCCTGCTCACCTTGCCTCGGCAGATGCTCCTGCTCGTCAGCTCCACGTGTTTATGAATGCAGGAGTGCCAGAGCCAAACCCAAGGCAGCATCTTTCCAGTGAGTTCTAAAAGTTCAGACCACAAAGCGCTGGCACTGGTACAGCTCTGCTTGCTGGGTGTCCCTCTGAAAGTTGATGAAACCCAGGAACAGCAGGGGAGAGAAAGAGAGAAAGAAGTGAGGAAAGAGAGAGGCTAGACAGAAAAAGGGATGTGATGCAATGCTCCTGCCCTGGTGCCTGGGCCATGCAGCCGGGCCTGGCCAGTGATGTGGCTGGGGAAGGAGGTGACAATGACCTCTCCTCCTGCTGAGCTCCCACCAGGTGCCTGACCAGGGCTTGGATGGATGAGCATCCTCTGGTCAGGGCTGACCCTCCTGATGGGTACGTGGTGAGTCCTTCCAGGCTGGCATTCCCATCACGACACATTCTGGGCTCAGGACATGCATGCCATGGACTGAAAGAGAGAGAGCTCCCCGCCTGATGCCAGACACCGGCTCTTTCACATATCACCAAAGCTTCACGCTCAGCACAAAGGACACAGGAGGCACAATGACAACAATTCAAAACTCTTCTGAGCTTCTGCCTACAACCATCCTTGAGAGCTTCAGATCATCTGTGTTTTTAAAGCTCAGTGTCTGAACTGCTGCATCCCAGAGGAGGCTTGACCCTTAATTGTGCCTTCCGTGTCCATATTGAATTAGAATCCTGTTAACACCAAAACACCCAAAGTTTCTGGGTGTTTTGTAGGTCTCACTCTTTTTCAAAAATAATCAGGGGCTTCTCCTTGCAACACTGGCTATTATGGCTCCTAATTCCCTGCCCTTCCCCACTGCATGTGGAACACAGCTTTTCCCTCTCACTCTGAACAGCAGACTGGGACTCCACCTTCATCACAGGTTTACAGGGCTAGAGGCTTGAAGAACAAGGCTGGGTAATTAAAACAGAGAAAGTTGATTATGATCCTCCCTGAGGATAAGGTATATTGGTTTTGAGCTGCTGAGTTTCAGACAGCACTAGCAGCAAACTCAGCTAATGATGGCATGCCCAAGGAGGTAGAGTGGTGCTGCCAAGTGCCTTCCTCAAGCAGCTCCAGCCATGGACCAGCACTGAAGGGACTGTTTTTTACAGTGAAAGTCCACATATGAAGGCCCAGTGAAGGGATGTCCTGGGGTGGTAGGGACAGGAAGCCCTCAGGCCAGTCCTCTCCATGGCCCAGGCCCAGTCTGGCCTCAGCAGGGCACAAACATTGCCTCTCTAATGCAGCACCAGACCTGCCAGGGAGAGGCACAGGAACTGTCTCACTGGGAAACAACAAAATTCAACAGCAACTGTACAGAGAGAAAGTTTAGAAAGTGCAGAATCAACCCTGAGGGGGTTCCAAACAAGTTTTTGTGATAGTAGGAGGAAAACAGAATCCTACATCTAGAGATATTTATACACCAGGGAGCACAGTAACTCCCTCCTTGCCTGCTCACCCTCCTCACCAGTGGGCAGCTGCTTCCCTGACATGGGAGGCAAAGCCTGGTCATCAGGCTTCCCATGCCCATGCTGGGAACTCAATCACCTCTGCTTTCTTTCTCTCTTTGTTTCTCCCCTCACCTTGCTTTTTGTGACACATGCTAACTCCTATTCAGGGCTGGTTTTGTTGTTGTTGTTACCAACATTTCCATATTCTGTTCTTTTTGGTTTGTTCACTTGTTTCTTAATTCCTCCATAGTCTGGAAAAGCTAAAGGCACACAGTCAATTCTGCCTCCAGTATGCACTTGAGGAGCCAAAAGTATGCAATGTAAATTAGCTTTAAAAGAAAATGTTATTTCATTAAGTAACATGGCTGTCTGCCACTCAGAAATGTCCTCTTGCAACATATCCTGGTGATCTCACAGACATGTATGCTGCTCACTCTAAAGAACCACGTGACATTTTTGAATAATGCTTTTAAAATATTTTTTAAAGAATAAGGCACTTAAAACCATATTCTGTAACTTGAAACTGGACCAAAAAAAAAAAAAAAAACCAAAAAAAAACACCTCTGATTTGAAATTACTTATAATACAATTCCTTGCCAAAATGTGTGTATTTTCTTAGTTTCCTTCTATCCGCGTCTTCTGTTTCAATATAAATTATTCAGCTGGACATATTCAATCTTAAAACAGTTTTTCTTCAAAAGGATGAAAAGTACAAAAGATAAGGCTCTTGTGTTTTCTGAGCCTGCAGCACACTTGAATGTTGCACGGTGAGGGTACAGAAAGGACCAAACTGCCGGTGCAGGCTGTGCCTGAGGGATGCCAACTGCTGCACAGGAGTCCTGTGCTGGTTATTATGAGCAGCTCCCTAGGAGCTGGAACAGGCTCCCCATGGACATGATCTTGGCATCAGGCTCATCAGTGTTCAGGAACTGTTTGGAGCATGGTCTCAGGCACATGGTGGGATTTTTGGGGCTGCCTTCTGCAGATCCAGGAGTTGGACTTGATGATCCTGGTGGGTCACTTCCAGCTCTGGATATTTTATGATTCTAGTTAAGAAGGGATGAGATTGTGCAATAAAAAAGAGACTTTCTGGACATTCTCTGTCCCTCTCTCAAGGTCTCTCTGCCGAGGACTGTCAAAGGAGTTGACAGCTGGAACAAGAGAAGGGTTTCACACAGCAGCAGAATGTAAAACTCACAGAGTGTAAAACACAAAGTGCATCATCCCAGGGCCTACCTGCTGGGTCATCCCTTGGAGAAAACACGTCCAGCTCTGCCCTGAGCACCAGCACTCCCTTGCTGTCCCACCTTCCCCACTGGCCCATGGCATCCTCCAGCTCCTGGTGCAGCCACAGAGTTCCACACCTGCCCAAACCTCCAGCTGTGAGAGGCAATACACATCCACGGGGGTTTTGTGTCTCCTGGAGCACAAGCTGAGTCCTCCTTGAGAGTCCTCTTTGTATGTGTCCTAAGCTGGCTCCAGCTGTGCCCCACAAGTTGACAGTCATCCCTGCACATCAAGAAGCAGGGAGTACGCCTGTATCTGGGGATCTGTTCTCTTGTCACAGAGGTTTCTCCTGCAAGCCTTCCTGTATGATTCAGAGAAACGAGCATCTTTATTTGTGATGATGTGATGTCTTTCTCATGTATATTTAAAGGTCTGTGATATAAACTTCTTCATAGAAGTCAAAACAGAAAATATGGTGTTGACTCTGCTGCCCCACTTGAAAGACTTGTGTATAGTGGGAAATGTGCCCTTGCTATCCCCATTTTTGGAATTACCTTTAATTTTCAATGGACTAACTGCAAGCAAGTGACGAGTTTGCATCAACACTCCTAAAATTAGTAGAAAGATTTAGCTGGGTCCTGAATTTGTTTTGGATGAGCCATAGCAATCCTCTGGGTTATTTGCTAACTGCATCAACTGCTTACTTTTGTTGGTATGTGACTGCTGGTTGCAGACACACGATGCTGCCATTGAACCCCAGCCAGTGCCCAGGCAGGGTTCTTTCCAAGGACATGTGTGTACTTGCAGAAAGAGAGGCATGACAGATGAGAAGACTCTTGTGGTTTGTTTTTCCATGTAAACAAAAATGCTTTCTGATAAACACAGCCAAGGATGCAGGGAGCTACACCAGGAAAACAATCTCAGGAAAACCACTCTTGGCTGCAAAGTTTAATCTCCTTCCCCAAAAACATTAATGAGTTGATACTTAGCACTCAGCTGCATGCATGCCATTAGAACTGCACCAGAGTGGGCTGTGCTCAGAGATGCCCAGGTCACTTGTCACAGATATTCCAACCACTAGCTGTAGACTTCTGATTAGAGCACAGGTTAAAAATCCTACATTTGAGATCCTGATTTCCCCTTGGAGTATAACAGAGGGAGTTGTTCCTCCAGAGATACTTGTGTTAGATGTCTGAAGTTCAATCACACAAACAGTCCTTCACCCACCCTCAAATTCACTTTGGACAATTCTGGAGAAGAGATGTGCTTCACCCACAGCCAGGTTTTACCCACACAGGAAAATGCAGGCTGTGCATGGAAGTCTTGCAAAGCCAAAGGGCTGTAAAACATCCCAGCAACAGGACAGGGGACTCTGGGACCTGGGGAAGAGAGAGAAATATTAAATTAAATTTTAAATAGATGGTTCCTGGAGCCAGTTCCTGCAGTGCTGCAAAGCCTGAGTCCATACTCTCCAAGGCTATCTGTGGACACAGCTACTGGGAAATATCATGTTAGAAAGCTGGAGAAAATCCTCTTCAGACTATTTGTCTTGAACAGGCAGAAAGATGCTGGAGACTGGGGGTGCCCTCAGCAGGGGCAGAGATGGGGCTGGCGCCATGGGTGGGCAATACTGTGCAGATGACCCCATCTGTTTTCAGTGAGCATCTCTCAGCCCTTCTGCCCAACACAGGCTGCCCTCACTGGCCAGGTTAGTGACTCAACAGCCCAATTATTGGGAACATGTGACAGACACTTACCACATACTCTAAATATTCTCAATAGCTGGCATTTCTGAGACTCAGGCTCCTTTTTAACACCCCAAAGCTCCTGGTAAAGGTTAGACCCCTATATCGGAAGTGAAGTTTTACACTTTCCACTAACATTTTATATAGTATTTTTATTACTGATTGCAGCACAGCACTTGTGGTCTCATAGGTCCCCTTGCAGTTTGCAGCCTTAAAAATAGATATTTTTTGTTGAGGGAAGAAAATACTTATTAAGATATTTAGGCACTTTAAGGAAAAAAAGGGCAGTGTTTGCAGCTGGCTCCACTTACCGATTAGGGTTTCATTAACCATGGTAATAGTATTCCTGCTAGTAAATACTTGCTGCAGTATTTACTTTACAATGCTAAAACATTGCTAGAAAACAATACTCTCCTCTGTTTTCTCATTCCAATAAAGTTACCCGAAGATTACAGAGGAGTAATAGATTCCAATGGAGGGCTACACACACCCCTAGATTATCTCTATGCATTATCTCATTCACATGATTAGCAGCCATTATTTAACCAACTTTCTTCTTGTTTTTATACAAACAGGAGGTCTGCCTATATAATCAAAACATTTTCTCCACACAGCAAGTATTCCCAACATCTGACCCAGAACTGGAATTAACCATTTAAGTTTTAAAGAGTAGTAAGGAATAAAGATAGAAGGTTTTGCATGAGTGAAAAGAAGTTCTGGGGAATAGGGATGAGGACCCTGGCAGCACAGGACAGTGTTTCCTGGCAGTGGTTTCCAAGTCTCATTGTTTCCAGAAATTTTGTTTCTTTGTCCCATCCATCTCCTCATCTCCCCACACATCCAGAGTCCTCAAGCAAAGCCTGCTCTGTTTTATGTCAGTACCTTGTTATCCCAAAGTTGGCTCCTTTTTCTCTTTAGTCCTTTTATTTTGTATTCCTCAGAAATTAATCTATGGTTAAGAGCCATCTGTCATCTCCTACAGATTTTTCCCTTTTGTAATTCACCTGCAAGCCTCCCATCCACTAGAGATTAGGCAGAAATGAAAAAAGGTCTGAATGTCTCAGAAGTTTGCCCTATAAGACAAGAAAATAATATAAAATCATGGTATGGTTTCACTGGAGCAAAAATTTAATCTGATTATACATCTCTGTGGCTTTCTTACATCTCTTTCCAGGCTAGGCTTGTGTTTATCTGCACTTTGAAAGTAGTCCCTACCTTGGAGACAGTATCCTCCACTCACTGAAAGCACAAAAAAAATTATTTAGAAAGATTACTTTTCACCAGAAAGTTACCTCTGCTTGACCCTAGTTTTCCACAGATGGAGCCCTACTCAAACACTTTTTGCATTGATAACTGTATTTGATATTCATCAAGGAGGTGTTCAAAATTTGCAATGTCATCAGGGATATCTGCTGGGATTGTTAAGTGTTTGGGGACTTAACAGTACTGAGGCTTTCACTGGCTGGGAAAAATGTGTATCAGTTTTAAAATATACCAACTTACAAAGAAAGTGCTTTGTTAGGGACTTTTCTTTAAAAATCTTGCTGAGGTTTGTACTGGCAATAAACATGCACTGATTGAGTGAATTAATTTCCCTGTGTGATCAAAATGCATGATGGGTTTGATAATGGAATCAGAGAACACTCTACTCTCATAAGGACGTTGCTGCAATCAAATATTCTCTCCTGATCTGGCACACGTGCACAGGAGGGAAGGATGGGAGGAGGGCAAGATACATTTGCCTTGGGATGGGAAGGGAAGCCAGTGAAGGAGGCAGTGGAACCATGGCAGTGGAAGCCTATAGGGGAAGGGTGGTTCAGTCACATGAACAAATGCAGGGAACAGGGAAGAAGGAGAAGGGAGGTTTGGTGGGATTTGGCTGCCACCTCCACACCGGCAGCAACCCTTACTCTGAGCACAGGACAATTCTGAGCACACAGGGGAGAAGTCCAGGTCTCATTCTCACTAAGATGCAGCATCTGGTACAAGCAATACAATTGAATGTAGCAGCAGCAGCTGTGTCTGTAGGTGTGCATGGTGACCCTGAGCTGCAGCAGCTGGGCAGGAGCCAGGATCCCTGTGGGACATCCCCAAGGGAGGAGCTGCTGGCACATGGGTGCTCCTGCACACCAGTGTCCTTCTGGCCACACCCAAGGCAGTGAGCAAACCCATTCTGGCAAGCCAGGGCATGATCCAGTGCTGCCTGATGCAGAATAAAAATGAATACCTTACACTGCCTGAGATGCTGGCTTTGCCTTTCTCCTTCCATTTTTCCAGATGCAAGCTGAGCCACAAGTGCAACAGACAGAGGAGTAATTTGGCATCTTTGGCACCAGATGGACTCACTGGCCATTGGTGACCCCAGAGTGGTCAGACCTGAGTGTGACATTTGGTCATTGCATCTGCAGGGCTGAGGAACAGGTAAAGCTGTTTGGCCAGCAGCAGGAGGAGCATTCAGCCTTGGGCACCTCTGCACATGCTGCCCCATGGCAGCCCCTGTGCCAGCCCCTGCCCCAGGAGCATCCCTTGGCCTCACAGCTTCGAGAGGCACTGTGGGACATTGATGTTTTCCTGTTGGGTTGTATTGGTAAGGACAGACATGTTTTATGAAAACACAGTCATGTTTCATGAAAAATCCTTTCCTTAAGATTTTTTCTCCTGAGAAGCTGAAAAGCCTCAAGAACAAAATGTAAACAATGGTTATCAGCTGCTGTGCAATGCAACAGGTGGACCAGTGATTGGTCTCATGTGGTTGTTTCTAATTAATGGCCAACCACAGTCCAGCTGTCCAGACTGTCTCGGTCATTCACAAGCCTTTGTTATCATTCTTTTTCTATTCTTAGCTAGCCTTCTGATGAAATCCTTTCTTCTATTCTTTTAGTATAGTTTCAATATAACATGCATCATAAAATAATAAATTAAGCCTTCTGTAACATACAATCAACATTCTCGTCTCTTCCTTCATCCTAAGACCTCTGTGAACACCACCACAGACAGACAAGCCTAAAAGCTCTCCGCAACTTCTCCATTTACTGTTTTCAGGAACCCTGACACATGGAAATTAACAAGCCAAAGCACCATCCTTTGGTACTACCCACTGCAGCTGCATTCAAAGATTTTCCATTGTAAGACCCATCAGGGATTTTCCTCTCTCACACATGGAGAAAAAGATATTTTCAAAAAAGCCCAAGTAATGGTGAGAACAAAGTTTTTCAAAACCAGCAGGAACATGTGGGATTTCCAACCCTTTTCCGTTTTATCAAGGTACATTGTCCTGGGGACTGCGACAGGGGCAGATGGTAAGGGGTTTTTTCTTTAAATTTTATAGCCTGTATCCATTTACCAAGCTGAGCCAACATTAAAATGTGCATTCATCTTCCATTTATTGCATTGTGCATCACCACTTTGGGTCATTACGCTATTTTTGTCAGTTTACTATTTTTGAAAGGAGGCAGACACACACATTTTAAAAGCCTCCTTCTCATTTAATCTCAGCCACTGACATGCCTTTGAAGATTTGGTTTTGAAGGGATGTGGTATCAGTGATCTTGACAAACATTTCAGTTTGCCCACTGCCAGCCAGGGACTGTGCACACAAGTTTGCTTTTACTGACTGCAGAAATACAAGCAGAACAGACTTACAGTAGGTATATAAACAAGAAGGTCACAAGGTTAATGTTTGACTCTAATCCTAATGACTTTTTTTGAGCCACGCACAAAGCATGACACCAGAAAGAATCCACTAACAAAGTAAAGATAAACAAGTACAAGAGCACAACCCTCCTTTGTACACCAGCTTCAGAAGTTGCACAAAGGTACTTAAAGAACAAATAAAAATACCCTGGTTTTATAATAGACGTAACTTTATCCATTCCTTTCCATTATATGTGCAATAAATTGCTCCAAGGTGCCAATAAATATCAGAGGAACTTGGTGGTTTATAAATATTTTGAAAAAATAGAAACTATTGCTTAAGTAATCACTGTATGGAGAAAATACTCTCCCACAAAATCTATTAAACAGGGTTAACGAAGTAGCAAGAAAAAGTTTCAAACCTATTCCTCCAACTTCTAATTCAGAACAATTCTTTCAAGCTGAGTTTCAGACAAAAATAACGAGGAAAGTTGCTGAATGTGGTCTGAGTCAACATAAATTGAGTCAACTGTTTACAGAAATGTTTGCAAGCTGAGACAAATACATTCTGAATTGTTTAGTTGTGTGCAAGGTGATTTGAAATACAGTAACTATATTATGGCTGTTAGAAAAGCTTTGTCAAAATAAAACAATATTGCTAAGGGCTCTTGAGACACAGATAGCAGACCCAGGCCAGTAAACAAACCCCAAAAGAAGTGCACATAATTTACAAAAAACACAAATGCCTCTAGCCAATCTATTCACGTTTCTTTTCACAGAAAAATGTAAAACCTTATCAGAAGTCTGCTTCTATGTCCAGAATATTTGTTCTGTTTTGGGACAGTTTACTTTGGCAACTCACTCAGCTTTGCATCTGTAATTAAATGATGAAGATGAGACAACGTGACTCTGGGGAGATCATAGGAAACTGCATCTTATCTGTTTGCCTTTATTTACAGAGCTCTTCATGTTTTGGCGTCCCTAATGCATTTTTCATTAAAGGAGAGCAAGCTTGACACACAACCTTCTCACTCCGTGCACGCAGGAGCTGTGATCCAGAGGCAAAGCCAGGCAGTTTCTACCTCTCCAGCTTCTACCCATTAGCAGTTTTTAAGTGATTTTTACTGCTTTGGATGATAGACATGTCTCCCAGTGCTGCCTTGTCCGTGGTGGGAAAGAAATTCAAGCCTACAGAACACTTCTGGTTCTGCAGCAGTCAGACTCCAGTGAGTCTTTTAGCTAGAATTCAAGTCACATCTACTTCAGAATGAGCATGTATTATTTCCAGCAGGGCAGGCCCCTGGTGCTCAACATTGAGGCGGACCCTGCAGACCCCTGACAGTGTTTCACTGCCATGAGAGACATCTCTGTTAATCCCCAACTGAAATATCTGCCCAGAGCAATGTATGAAATCCCATGGAGGGGGATTTGAATTCCCATGGCAGCTGAAGATTTGGATGGCTCTTAAATGCTGATCAGAGGAGAGACCATGAACCTCATGCTGATGGTGGCACAGCCTTCTCCAGGGCACCCTTAGGCCCTGAGGGACAGTGGGCAGTTCACAGGGTGACACCTCCCAGAGGGCAAAGCCCGGCTGGCACAGGCCATGCTACAGCAGGGCAGCAGCAGAATCCTTCAGTTCCTTCTGCAGATGGAGCAGGACTGAACTCATCCAACATCTGAAAGGTGAGGGCTCACTCTGCTGGGGTTGTCTTGGCTGCCTCTGAACAGTGCAAGGGAGGACTCCAGGACAGTGGAGTAACCATCCATTAACTCACCAGCCTCCCTCCCTGGAATGAATGCTCGGATAACTGGCTCCAGATCAGCTGGGACTTAGTCACAGGGTGGACATTTGCTTCTGGATGTGCAGCACTGAGTTCCTTCCACCTGCCTTCTTCCACCCAAAATACCTCTCTAGAATGACCTGTTTCTCTAGTGAATGATAAAGACAATCTGGGCTACCTAAATCAGCTGTAAAGTCCAACATGGCCCTTCCTACAGCTAAATAAGGTGTATTCCACAATAATTGATCTGCTACTCAGATGTTCTGGGGAAACCACCACACAGTGCCTCTGCACAAGTACCATGAGGAGGGAGTCATGATCCTGCACCCAAGGGAAATCACTGCTCTGCAGCCATCTTGTCCAAAGGCTCGTGTGGAGGGGACTGTAAGAAGAGAGGAGACTGAGATGGCTCTCCAGCCACAACCACTTTTGAATGAACCCCTCAGGCCCATATAAGTGAGGAGTTTGGACTTCACCCAGTTTATTGGCATCAATGGAGGTTGATGTGAAGGCTTGGGCTGTGAAGAGAGGAGTGGTTTGAGTTCTTATCCACCAAAACCAGCTCACAGTTATGCACAGCACTTCATAACAGCAGTACTGTAAATTACCTTCCAGCCAGGAGTCTTTGGCCAGAAGGCTTTTTTTTAAATGTCTGTCACTATTTCAGCATTCCCACTGCTGTTATTCTGATAAGGAGATTTAAAAACGTTCATATTTTCTGATCAGCAGCCTGGAAGTTTCTCAACATAAAATGCAACTTTCACAAGAGGAAATATCATCCCAAATTGCAGAGAGATATGTGGCACCCCTGCTGGGATGCAGTGGTGGGAAATCTGTTATCAGACAACAACTGCAGCAGCAGGCCCATAAAACATGCTTACCTGAGCCAGGACTCCCTGAAACACCAACCAGCTGCCCACTGAGGGATGTGCATTTCAGAGAATCAATGATCTTTTTAAAGACTCCTCTGTTTGTGGTGCCCCCTTGGTGAGGGGTTGAGCATGAGGCAGAGGCCAAGGTTTACATGGGGAATTGAAAGAGCTGTAGCACTTTTCTCCCCACCCACCCCTGCCCACCCAGCACAGTGCAGGCAGCACAATCCCAGCAGTGTCCCCTGCTCAAAGGTGGTGGCTGTCACCAGGCCTGGTGAGCCACAGTGAGGGGCATCAATCTGGTCAGTACCAATGTGTCCTCTACACAAACTGCACTGAGTGCCTCCAAATGCCCAGTGAGCAAAACCCCTTCCTACACTGGGAGCTTTGCTCTTATAGGCTCAGCAGGGCATTCTGGCAGGAAAACATTAACACAAATCCCAGAGTAAAAATGGCATAGAAAAGTAACAAAAATAATATAATTTCTATTCTTCTGTACACAAATTTTCAAAATTCCTAAGCATCAATGGTCTGAGTCAGGCAAAGATATGTTTGAAAACTAACTCCTCATTAGGGATGGGAATTGAACAGCTCAACCATTCTTGTGACAAAGCAAAAAAAACCAAAATAAAACAAACAAAAAAAAAAACAAGAAAAAAGCAAGAGTTTGTTTCCTTGCCATCATCAGCTAGGATGTGTCAAAAATCTGCTTCCATAATGAAGAAAACTTGGCAGAAGCATTTTCAACCTGTAGAATAAATTAACTGGCTTTAAAACAATATATAAACTTGTAGCACAACTGACAGACAAGCTGCGTCAGAGTGGCTTCAATTTAAAACTGAGCAAATATCACCAGTATTCCCTCTGGATTCAAAGTGATGCTACTTCAGTCATATTCTTGGCTGTTTCTGTCCTCCTGTGAGTTCCCTCCACCACACAACGATGGAAATCTGATTTTAAACTCAGGCACTCAGATATTTCCAAGTATGATAAATTGTATATGAAATGAGAAACTCCTAGAGGTGCCAGGAGATGGTGTTTCAAGGCTCTTTAGCAAGAGGCAACCAAGTAAAACAGGATAGGTCTCTGCACATTGGAGAAAAAAAAAAGACCGAGAGACAAGATTTTCTAATGTGTCTCTCAAATGATGAAGTGTGATGAAGTGCAATGTAAACTTTATAGCCAGCCAATATATCTCATAACTGCCTAAAAATTTCTGAGAGTACAAAAATATCTGTAGGTAGGCTAGAAATGCAAATTTTAAACATTTGCTGTAACTTCAATCCTCTTGAGTTGTTACTCTGTTTCTCTCTAAATAGTTGTCTTTCCCTGCTTTCTGGAGCATCTTTCCACTAGCCTGGGAGCTGGATAAAGGACTCTACTGTATCAGCAAATACAGCACAGGCTAAGAGACAGGACAGCAGGAAGGTAAACTCAATGAATGTGCTGTTATTCAGACACATAAACCAGAAAGGTCCTTGCCACTACTTATGTTGTGACACAGAGGCTCTAGCTTGAATTTCAGTGGAATAAGTGGCTGGAAAAGCCCAGGCAGTGGTGTGGTCAAAGTCTTGGCACCTTGTGTAGGCTAGAACAGAACTGGTGGTGTCCTGAAAAGAGCATCTCATGGTTATAGCAGGCTCAAAAGCCTCTAAGAAGAATTTCTCTAAACAAACTATCTGGTTAGCCCCACACACCCACTTATTTTGCCCAATTTTAGACAGATTCAAATTGACAAACATTTTCCAGAGCTCTGACTTTTCCCAGTCTGCCCATCTCTGGCTTCTCCTTTAATTAACAAGTGTTTTCTCCCAGAAGATCTATTACACATCTATTCTGAGTAAAAACTAAACATACAGAGGCAGTTCCTATCCAGAGCCCACGGCAGGGAGGGACCCATGAGGTCTGTGATGATAAACAGCAACCTGAAATCTGCTCCCATTTCCCCAAGGTCATCAGCAAAACTGAGAGTTTGCTCCCCTTGTAAATTCTACACATGCTGCCAAGGCAGAACATACACCTCAGTATCCAGACCAACAGCCCCAGAGAGCACAGAAACAAAAATGCAAAGGAGGGATTCATTTTCTCCCAATGATGTCAAAAAGCCTTTGTATCCTGCTTCGTGATGGCCAGGAAGGCTGGAAGCTCCTGAGAGGATGAAGATTTCCTTTACCTTAGAAGAGACACTGCAGATCATCTTGTCACAGGCTCTGAGTTCCTGATTTAAAACATGCAGCAAAGTCAGCTTTTGGTGTTTTCCTGAATGTAATTTCCATTCCCATTTCTCATTCCCACTCTGGTACTGTATTGCACAGGCCTTGACTCTGTGCCAACACCACCCTTCCTGTGGTAAGATCAAATACAGATTAAGAAGATAACCCATCTTTTAAAAGTTTAGATTTTTTTTTCCTTCTTTTTAAATCTGTATTTATTTTTGAATGGATTCACAGTGTATCCTCCAAAGGATGCTGTGAGCCAGCTTGAGTGGGGAGTTGCACCAGGCAGGACTGAGTGTAAAGAGGAGAAGAGGTAGAAACAGTGTAGAGAGCATTTCCACCCAGCATTGGTTACAGTGAATCCAAATTATCCCCACAGCGCAGCCTGGGCATGGTGAGTGCAGGGATGTCAGCACTGTCAGGAGCTCCCTGTTGTGTGGCTGGGTTTGGTGAGCACCAGCTGTAAGTGGAGTGACAAATACAGCATGGAAATGCATGGAAATGGAAAAAGGCTCCCAGCCTGTGGGTAGTTCCATCACCCACTCCTTAGCCAGGCTTTCAGAGGTGACCCTGGGCTGTCCTCAGCACCTGTGCTCCCATGGGACCATCTGGATGTGCCATGGCAGAGTGGAGCCATGAACAGTGGGGTGGGATCAATTCCAGGACAAGATGCTGAGAGCAGGAGGCTCCATGGAGATTGGACATTACTTCAGTCTTTCTCTGCAGTTGAAATTCACCAGTCAATAGCCAGAAAAGGGACCCAAAGCATAAGACTGCGTGAAGCTCAAGATCAGGGCACACAAAGAAAGGCACACAGCAGTGAATGTTTGCTGGTGATCTGAGCACAGAGCTAGAAGAGCAACCAGGAGTGAGTTATCAGAGCAATGGATACTCCACATACTCTCAATAAAAGGATTCAGCCTGAAAGCCAGTGGGACCATTATTCATGTTAGGCTATTTCACAGAGCATGGTGTGCCCAGAAAACCTGATACAGAGCAAAGCAGATAAGAAGGTAAAGGAGGTTTCCAGAGGTGATGCAAGAAAGCATGTGAAAAATGTCTGCATGGAAAAAAGCACATGGGAAAGGGCACAGTTTGTAACATTACTGGGGGAAGGAAATACAATGGTAAAGTGATTTTATGAGCAAGCTTCAACTTTGCAACTTTGCAAGCTACATACAAGCTAAGAGGATATGTGCTGGCTGCAGCTACAGCCTCTCAAGCATTAACAGCTGCCTGCCAAAGCACCTCCTAAATGCCATGACCTGACAGACAAAATCCTGTCAGCCCCCAGACAAAGTGCAGCAGGATTCCCATGCAACTGCTGTGCATGAGATGCTGTGGAAAATGTCTGTAGCCATTTTCATGACCAAGGCAGCATATTCCTAAGCTCTGCCAGGAAAGCCAGGCAAAGTCTCAGTCCAGGTGGGTTTTGTTTGATGGCATGGTGACCACATCACAAATATAGAGCAGCACTAGGCAGAGGGTACAGGGAAGGCAGACAGTCATTTAAATACCTCAGAAAAGAGGTATTTAAAAAACCTCTGAAAAACTCTTATCCTGATGCACTGGAATCAGGGGAGACACTGAATTTTACTGCAGATGCCAAAGGAGTGTGGGCCAAGTCAGGTCCATGTGAATGATTCAAGGAAGTTTTTCATCTAGAGCAATGGAGACACAGAAAGAAAATTAAGTGTTCCTTGCTGTCCTGAGCTATCTGTGCAAGCAGAAGTTACATTTAAACAGAGTATTATGAATATCCTACCTTTCTTCACTTACTACATGCCAGAGAAGAAAACACCAGTCAGTGAAGTGCATACAGACCATTTCTGATAAGTTTGTTTCATTCCAGAGGAAGAAATTGCTATGTCACTTTTAATTCCCAGCTAAAATGAACCAAATACAGAAACAAAGTTTTTTCTGGTACCTTCCAAGAGCAGATCTCAACAATTCTTACTGCTCCATCTCATAGTCCCTTTGTGATGTATTGCATATGTGGAGACAAAGCTCCAGAAGGGCAAATGAATTGCATAAAGCCTGTGGCAGTATTGGGAAATGAGACAAGATACAATTTCTGTGTCCTACTTAATAAAAAGGAAGTCATCAGTCTTCTTTAATTAAGGTGTCCAGTTTCCTTTTCCAATCTATGTATCAATAGATGCTTATTCTCCCTAGAGATTCCAGATTTTACCCATTGTGGCATGTTAAAGGAATAGTTTGGTTTTTATAGCTGTTTTTATGGAATGTTTAAGCATACCACATAAATTACTTCATAAACATCACAATATCACAATGTAAACTTCATTGAGCTTCAGTAGAAGTTGTCAGCTAAATACACGATTAAGAAAATTGGCAACCAACTTACTTCTTGGCTCTCATGATTTAGAATTTGATTACTATAATACATACAATTCCAGGCATGGCCAAATATTGTACTTCAATATTTGTCCATTAAATGGATTTGAAATGCATGCAGGATGGTACAGCTTTTGTCAGAGGAAGTTATTATCTGTGATAAAAGCAATTGTTGACATTACAAATGCAAACTGGACTATTCAGAGGAAAATTTAATAAAAACAAAGCAAATGTAGATAGGAAAACGAAGGTTAGCAGTATGGCAAAGCAAAGCCAGATGTAGCAGTAAATATCTGCCCAGAGGCAAACCTGCACTGTTACCTATGAGAGTGCAGCACAGCTGGTTTGTTTTTTACTCTGGACATGGTGGGTAGGCAGACAACAGGCAATATGCACTTCAGCTGAGAAAAAGTCAGGCTAACCTTACATTTCATCCTGATGCGTATTATCTTAAAAATAAGAAGGGCCACTTTATCAGGGAGCATTTGGGGTTTCAGTTTGTGTTTAAAACAAATGCAATCACCTACATTTCATCTTAGCAATTGTCTCAGCTGCACAGGTGAGTAAGAAATCAAGTGAGCCAGGAGCACCAGGTCAGGGTGGGATTCTCTCCAAGGCCACAGGAGAGGCACCAGTGCTGTGCAAGCCCTGCCCCTGGACCACCCCTGCCTGTGCAGGGCTGGAGAACTGCCCCCAGGTGAAGTGTCCTTCTCTGACTCCTCTCCCAGGATGCAGCGCATGCACAACATCAAAAAAAAATTCTTTGAAAACTGCAGGACAAGGCAGTCCGTGTATCTAGCTAAGGCACTCTTCCTCGGGATGAGCAGGTTTAAAGCCAAGGAGCATTTCCCTGGTGAAACACACTTAGAGCCAGTCACTCCACTTGGAAAAAACAAACTTTGAATAAATTAACTGTACTGTATAATTTTTTTTCTGTTGAGAATGAAGAGGATGTTACAACAGTATACAGACTCAGAACAGGCTGGCTCACATTACTATCTTCTGAATATTTTATTATTTGGTCTTGTATTCTACAGTTCTAAATCCCTCCATAGTAACAACCTGCTGAGTGAGAAGGGGATTTACAGCACTTTTCTCTAGTTCTTAAAGTATTTTGGTCACTTAGCTGCCATTTCAGAGTTAAAGGAAAACTAATTACACATTATGGACTGACCTAGTTGTTTTTCTCCCTTTCTTAAAGGAAGTTTTTCCAGTGACAAATGTGACTGTGTTGTGAGAGGGGAAAAGTGTCTATTATCCGAGAGGAACATCTGAACTAAATTATCATGCTGTAAAGTCTGGACTGGTTTTTTAGGTAGCAAACTGTTTTACCATGCTCCTTTAACTACTGGAGAGGCCAGTAGCTGTTAGTGTCTCTCCACCAGGAGTTTACACTGATCATCAGCCCAAGTGCAAACAGGGCTGGGTAGAGAGGCTCCAGAGCCTACAACTGGGAGCTGTGTCCACACCTCTGAAGTCAAAGTGGGGAGGAATTCTTGTTCAAAACCACAGAGAATAAACATGTTAACATCCACAGAGGTTTCTATTCCTGTGCACACAAGTGCATGCTGCCCCTGGAGCTCTCCCTGCAACTGAAGTTGCCAGGTTCAAGATTTAAAGCACATTTTCAGCAGATCCATGTGGAAATCCCTAACCTGGCCACAAAGGCATGAACTGGGGTGCACTGGGAACTCACAGGCAGGCATGGCCCTGGCATGGGTCAGGGGGCTGTGCTGCAGCATGGACATGCCCATGACACAGAGACCAGCCTGGCCAAGGCTGACAGGGGCTGAACAGCCAGGGAGGACCTGGCAGGGACAGGGGTGGAGAGTGGGAGTGGAGGGCACCAAGGTGGCTGCAGGCAAAGGGATCTACACACATTCACAGTAACAACTTGGGGACACTGCTCTTCTCATCCTGTGTAATTGGGGTCAGGAGCAAGGCACCATCTACCAGAGGGGGGTGGGACGTGGGATGTAAAGGCACTGGCACGGGCAGGTGTGGCACCTTCCCTTATGCCAGCCAAATGCTCAATGGCAAGGAAAGCAGAGAAAGAGCAGCAGGGAAATGGAGATGTGTGTGACCATGGCATGGCACCATGTACTGGCACCCAGGGGATGGACAAAGAGGCATTTGGGGGCACCATGCACAGCTTCACTGCAGCAAACTGCTTCCAGTGTAACCCCTGAAACCCCATTCCAGGAATGTTTTGAGTCAGAACCAGGCAGCTTTTTCAGCTCTCTGTGAGTTCAGTTTCTCATGGTGATGATATCCTTCCTGGCTCCCTGAACTTTAATGTGGTAGCAGGACTGGGCTTGTAAGCCACAGCCAAACCTTCTGAGTGCACAGAATATGTAGCTGGAAAGTAAAGATGGAAATAAATTTATGGTGATACTTTCCTTCATAAGAAATCAAGACAATCTATTTTCTCCACAAATCTTTGTTGCTTAAAGTATTGAGCAACTCAGCTTGTACCAAAGAGAAAAATTGACAGAAAAAGCAATGAAACAAAGCCCTCCAGACTGGTGCAACTGGCTCCTCTGGAGAGGACTGCCCCAGCAGAGGCACACAGCCCTCTCACCCGTTCCACTCTGACTTCTGTGTGTAGGCAGTTTTGTGCATTATATTCCCAGATCTGATCCCAGGCTTGAGATCTAGAGAGTCTGGAGATACTGGAAACTCATCTACAGGAAACATCTGCAGGAGCTGTTTGCCATCTTATCACTGGGAGCTGAAATAAAGCTGAAATAAAGCTCCTTGCCAGCAGAGCAACCCCCCAGCTGAACCCAGTACTCACCCTCATCCAGGAACAGAGGGTGGACAGAGTGAAGTGACAGGGCCTGGCTGACAGGGTCACTCACTGAAGAAGTTGAGAAGTTATCTCATGACTTGTGAATGCTGATCCTAAGCCCTTTACACAATTCAATGAGACCTTAAATTATATGCTGTGGAAAATCAAGACCATAAATAAAACGGAGGGCTCCTCAGATAATGGCAGTCCAGTAAGCTTACAAATATGTGTCACTTGGGGATATATACACTTACATTACCATTTTGGACTTGCCAAATTATCTTCTGTTCTATATATTACCAGCAGCCTTATATCACACTCATATTTTGAGTTCTTAATTTGTGCAACTTTTGTTCTACTTCAAAAAAAATATGTTTTTTCTTTAACCCCTTCATTTCAATTCTCTTACCACACAAGAATCAGAATTGACCAAGGATCTCAGGAAGATCCCTGACATACCCTGACATTTCCCCAGCTGCCCAGCTGAGGAATCACTAACACTGCAACCTCACAATCAGCCCCATAGCAAGGGATTCACCTTTGCTGGCATGGGCCAGCCTCAGGCTCCTGCTTCAGAGGACAGCTTTAGGCCCCAAGAGAGCACTGGCCAAACAAGTGAGAAGTTTCACATCAAGGAATTACAAGAATTACAGGAAGGACACCACGTATAGTGAAACAGATGTGTTCTGATGGCACATGTAGGATGGTTTGAATTATGCAGCACAAGTAGGCCAACCCAGTTCTGTAAAAGTGCTCTGAGGTCCTGCTCGGGATTTCAGACATGCACTATGAGGAGCAGCTGCTGCCCCAGGACACGTTCCAGTCTGGGCAGAATCAAGTCCTGAGAGCTTCTGGTGCAAGTTTCAAAGAAATCAGCCTCAGCCTTATGTACCCAAGTCGGTAGTTGTAAATATTTATTCATTAAAGAAAGTTCTTGTTTGCTCCTGGTGCAGCTTCATAGCCTTCTAAAGACTCACAAACAAGGGAAATGTATGGGCAGAGAAGAGGGGGAGGAATTTCTTCCCTTTCCTTATAAGTTGAAAAAAATTACAAAACCGGCTTGCCTTGTGGAAAATAAACTCGTCCAGTTTTGAATACATGTGTTTACTGTACAAACTTTCAGTGACTCAGAGGTGAAATGTGCCTCAGGTTTGTTATGCATTTTGTTTAGTTTTCTAACTATTCCTGAGAAAATAGGGGCCACAGTTCAGGCTGATGTCTGTACCATCCAGTAGATCGCAGGGGATGCACAATAAAACCCCAATCCTGTGAGTGTTTGTGCATGCATGAATAGACCTGCATTCACTGGGCTTTTTCATGCATGTAATCATCTGCAGGATCAGGGCCTCAGGCACAGTGCAGAACTTGTGTTCCTACATTTACTTGTGGCTGGAATTTGTTGCATTATTTTGACATAAACTGTTCATCTCATTTCAGATCTCACAACTGCATTCACGCCAGTGGATGGATTCAGCTGGGCAGGACTAACTTTAAGCAAGCTTGAAGAAGCTGCTGCTGTCCTTTTCCTTTCCTGTCTGCACTGATCTCCGTCACTTCCAATGTGCCTCCTTTTTCATCACCATGCTTCTCCCGCAGCTCCCTGATTAGGTCACATTTCAATTTGTGCCTGCAGAGTTGCTCCCATGTTAGTGGCTGGCAACATTACAAACACAGTTTCTCAGCATTCCTGATTGAGTCAAAGACTCCCAGGTAGCTACAGACACTTGGAAACTATTTCATGGGTTTGAGCTATTTCTGCTTCCTTGTGATGCATAAAGAAGAGCTGTGATGTTTCTGATAAAGAGCATTTGATTTTTTTTGGAACTACTGGGAACTACTTTCTGATTTTGCTTGCCTGGAAAAATTTATTGTGACTTCAGATGCCTTAATTGAGGGCCTGAGGGTGTTGATCTTCAACAGCAGTCCCATCTATTCCCCACGTCCATCAATCACTGAGGTTAAACAGGGTGTGGCACTAAAAAAACCCTCAGCATTTGGTAGTCCACAGTCCCTTGGATCATGTAGTTGATTTCATTCATTCAGTGTTTAGCAGGGGGTAGGGAGAAAGGAGCCCTTTGAACCTACCTCCTGTTGGTCTGGGAAGTTGGGATGGCCCCAGAAACCATAGGTGAGCAGCACCAGGCAGTTTGGGAGTTCAGCCTTGACCTGGACTGTAATTGCATTTTTGGGCTTCTTACCCTTTTTCTTCTGTTTGTGATGAGATTCCCCCTCGGTGAAATAACTTCTTGCCTCAAGCTAGCTTTTGGTCATGTGAGTGAGGCTGGCAAAGATGGGGTGGTTATCTGGAGATGGCAGTGCCAAATGGAGCAGGGGGGACCTGCCTCAGGAGCAGTGATTTGGACCTCCAGATGTCAGAGGGAATTGTAGACCCATTTAGGTTGGAAAAGATCTTGATGGTGATCAACCATTTCCTTGGATAGCCTGTTCCAGTGCTTGACAACCCTTTCAGTGAAGAATTTTTTCCTAACATCCAATCTAAACCTCCCCTGGTGCAGCTTGAGGCCATTTAGTCTGGTCCTGTCACTTGATACCTGAGAGAAGAGACTGACTCCACCTCACTACAACCTCCTTTCAGATGGTTGTAGAGAGCAATAAGTTCTTCCCTGACCCTCCTTTTATCCAGACAAAACAGTTTTCTCAGCCACTACTCATCAGACTTGTGATCCAGACCCTTTACCAGATTCATTGTCCTTCTTTGGACACAGGAAAAAACACACAGGACTTTCTTTCCAACCTAATAGGGCCAGCAGGGAAATTACAAATGCCAAAGCCTAGGGTGTGCAGAGGGGATCTCTCTGAAAGGTGCAAGGTTGTGTTAGGGCCCCCATTCCCTGCCAGGCACAGGAAATGCAGAGATGCCCAACATCTCCAGGAAAACGCCCAAGCAACATTTCTGCACACAAACATTTCAGTTACTTGTCTGTTTGTAAAACAATCCAGTTTCACAGGCTCTTGGTAGCACACTGTTTATTGTTCCCAGAGGAACAATAAGGATTCTTAAAAGCAGATGGGCTCAGACACTGGTGATTTGCTGTAGAAGCAAAACAATGGGCCAGATTTTTTAAAAATAGAAAATACATCCATTGCACAAGTAAATCCTACTCTCCTCTATGCACAAAGTGGGACAGCATGGACAATGTTTTGCAGCACTTCTGCAAAAAGTGAGTAAATGGTTTTCCTGACACAGCGATCACAGAAAAATTGAACAAGAACAAGGGCTTAAAATTTAATATAACAGGATCACAGGATGTTTGAGGTTGGATGGGACCTCTGGAGGTCATCTGGTCCAAAATTCTTGCTCAAACAGGGCCACCTACAGCCAGCTGCCCAGGACTCTGTCTCCAAGGATGAAGACTCCACCACCTCCCTGGGAAACCTGTGCTGGTACTCAGTAATCCTCACTGTGGAAAAATGTTTCCTGATGTTCAGAGGGAACCTCTGGTGTTTCAGTCAGTGCCCATTCCCTCTGAACTTGTCACTGAGCACCACTGAAAAGAGTCTGGCTCTATCTTCTTTGCACCCTCCCTTCAGATATTTAAACATGTCAGTAAGACTACACACAAACCCGTCCCCCTCACTTATCTCCAGATTAAACAGTTCCAGGTCCCACATCCTTCCCTCAGGGATTAAATGCTCTGGTCCCTTAATCATTTTTGTGTCCTTTCATTGGACTCTCTCCAGTCTGTCCATGTATTTGTGGTACTGAGGAGCACAGAACTGGACCCAGCACTCCAGGTGTGGACTCACCAGTGCAGTGCAGAGAGGAAGGATCAGCCTCTCAGCCTGCTGGCAGTGCTGTGTCTCCTGCAGCTCAGGACACCAATGGCCTGCTCTGCTGCAAGGGCACATTGCTCACTCAAATTCAGCTGGGTATCTCACAGGAGCACCAGGTCCTTTGCATGCTGCTTTCCAGCAAGGTGACCCTCAGCATGTACTGGCACCTGGGATTGTTTCTCCCCAAGTGAGGGATTTGGTGCTTATCCAGGTGGGATTTTATGAGGTTCTTTCAGCACATTTCTCCAGTCTGTTGTGGTCCCTCTGGATGGCAGCACCACCCTCTGCAATACCAATCACTCCTCCCAAGTCTGAGGGTGCACTCTGGCCCATCATTAGAGAAAATGTGAAACAGGACAGATTCACTGCTGTCTCCTCATATATAGTGCCAGTTATTGGCCTCCAACTGAACTTCATGCCACTAATCACCCTCTGGACCAAGTTAGGTCTCAATCCAACTTCTCCACTTATTCAGCCCACACATCAGCAGGGCCTGAAGCCCAGGTAGAGAGCAGCCATTGTCTCCTCTCATTTACTAGGCCAGTCATTTCACTGGCCTAATAGAAGTCATTCAAATTGGTCAACCATGACTTTCCCTTGAAGCCATGCAGACTGCTTGTGATGATTTTCTTCTCCCAAATGTGCCTGGAAATGGTTTCCAGGATGAGCTGCTCTTCCCCCTTCCCAGGGATCAAGGAGAGGCTGACTGGCCTGCAGTTCTCTGGGTCCTTCTGGCCATATTCTTGAAATCAGAGATGACATTTGCTTTCCTCCAGTCTTTGAGTATTTCTCCAGTTGCCATAATCAAAGATTATCAAGAGTAGCCTTGCAATGATCTTTGCCAGCTTCCTCAGCTCTCATGGAAGCCATCTGAGGCAAAAAGGCACTCAGAACTTCAGCCTTTTCCATATCCTGTGTAACCAGGGCCCCCACCTCACTCAGCAGTGGGCTCTCCTTTTCTGCAGGCTACCTTTTGTCACCCACATACCCAAAAGAGCTCTTCTTGTATTTGAGCATTCCTGGCCAGATCCAATTCCATTTGGGCTTTGGCTTTCCTAACTTCTCAATGTTCAATGTCTCTGCATCCTCCCAGTTTACCTGTTCCTTTGTAATGCAGCAAAAGGACAGTGCAATAAAGGATAATCCCTTTTCTCCATGGTCAAGGTCAAATATTAACCTGAGTAAACTCAAGCCTTTAACAAGACTGAGAAAATACAAGATCTGTGAAGAATTTTTGGAAGCAAAGCACTCATCCTACTTCTTCATACATCTAGAGAAGGCTGGAAGAGAATTTCAGGTGGCCCAACCCAACCTCCTGTAGGTCAGCATTACACCTGGATTGAAACCAGTGCATATGCATATACACACATCAAACACATGTATATACACATCAAACTCCACAACTGAAACCAAACTACAAAATATAAATATCAGGTATTATATACCATGTATAATAAGGCCTCTCTTTTAAAGCTAGTGGGCCCTTTGCTTTGATGAGTTAACACATTTCAGAGGGTGTGTATCTGATTCATGATTAAAGCTTAAGTATTTCTAGCACCTGAAGAAATTAAACTAATTTGCTGATCCTGTAGTAGGCTGGTGTTAAAAAGAAATGTTGTTTCTTTTTACATGGTAAACTCAGTAACCATAGGTGGAGGGGAATTAACCCACATCAAAAAAAAAATAACCAGTTTTCCTAAATGAAATTTTGTATGTGAAAGAAATAAAGAAACTAATGAAGTCTAAATATTGCATCATAATTTGTCCTATTAATGTTGGTATCATTACTTTAAAATACATGTTACTATAGATATTATATTTTTCATACATCTAAAGTAGGGTAAAAGGAGAGTGTAATGAAAAATGGACAGGTTTATGTCAGGGTGTATGTTCAGCTGCAAATTTTCTTTGTGCAAACCTCAGGTTTACAATTATATATACATATATAGTATATATATAGTGCAAGTATATATATAGTGCAAGGTATACATATAGTGCAAGTTCTGTTTGAAGTTGTCCAACACTTTCAAAAAAACTAATATCACTTTGATTTTCTTGAAATTCAGAACATAGAAGATTAAATGTGCTCAATGACTGATGCTGAATTTCAATGACATACCAGCAGAAAGGAATTTTCTTCCATGTGAATGTGGTATGAGCAGAATGTGTTGGGAATAATGTCATTGCATACAACATGCCCAAGACAAGAGCATATCTCTCCTAAGAAATGCTGAAAGTGGGCAGGACAAGGGGACCCTCTTCCCATTTCCATGCTTTACTGGGCAAACTTCATGTTTTCAATCTTTGGGGCATTTGCAACTCTAAATTTAAGACTCTAAATCCCAAATCTTCCCTAAAAGCAAACCCTGAAGGGTTCAGTTTAGATGGTACACATCTCTCAGCAAGACTGGGAGATAAATCCTAAGTGTCTCCAAAATATGTAATTGTACCATTGCACCTACCCATGAACCTGTAACCCAGGTCCTGCCCTCGTTCCCCCTCCACCCCATGCAGTCTATATCCAAGAGACCTTATCCCACATCACCCTGCCCCAAATCGCACCCCTGTGGCACTGTGACCTTCACCACCCCTGTATTCCACACCCCCAGGTCTCCCCTTGGTGCATTTCAGCCTCCTCATGCTTGTTGTCTCCTTTCCACACCAAGTGTGTGCAGGAACTGCAGCACAAGTCAGGCACTGTGACTTGTACATCCCGTGTTGGATGGATGGATGGATGGATGGATGGATGGATGGATGGATGGATGGATGGATGGATGGATGGATGGAGCATCTTTTTTACTTTTTAGAAGTGTAGACCACATTTGACTCCAGTTCGTCCTTCAGACTGATCCTGGTATCCAGGCTCTGCTACCTGCAACTTCTCTCAAATGTGTGAGAAAGGCCATTTTCCAAAGGCTGCACCAACATTCTACCTGCCCTTGCTCTGTGCCCATGTGGAACACCTCCACTGCCTGTGTAGATGAAGTGAAGAGTCATGGGGAGGTGGAAGAAAGGTTCCAGTTGAACTCCACAAGTTCATATCCTCTCAGTAACATGCATAAGCCTGAAAAAAGTCTGTCATAGATGATGAAGGTGCTGGTGTAATGGGGACATGCTTGCATTAGTGATAACTAACTTATGCCATGTTTTTCAAACACTGGTGACTTGCACACTGTGTTGGTGATTTTGCACATTGCAGTTCCTATTTGCCTCTGCTTTGAAAAAGAGAGGTGCAGCACTTCTGAAGAATTAGATTGACACCAAAATGAGTGGTCCCAAGAAGATTTTTTTAAGAATTTTGCCTGACTTTTATAACATTCAAACAGCAAACCGGGCAGCTGTGAAAAAAGTTGGAACTGCTTCTTCATAGCAAAGATGTATCACTCAGGTCTGCCAGCGCTCAGGTTTGGAGCAGCAGAAGCAGGTGAGCAAAGTGTGTGCTTTGAGTACTGATACACCAGCAAGGTTTTAAAACCATGAGCAGGAGAAACCTGCAAATGCATGAATAAAACCAAAAGACTAGCACCACTCAACTCCCATGGGAATTTCACTATTTGCACAGACTTTTAGGTCATCTCACTTACAAAGGTACACATCTGATTAGAGGGAACAAAATAAGCAGCCAGTTTTCAAAGAGAGCTTTTGCAAGAAAAACTTGTTAGCCAGGGTGATGATTTCTCATACACTTAGAGTATTTTTGACAAGAGGAAAAGGCCCATCTTCCCTGGGTGCTGCCTCCTTAGAAATCTGCCCTGGCAGTTCCAATCTGCCTCTCAAGCACTCAGTGTTTTGAATCCCAGCAAAAGCTTTGGCAGCTGTAAACTGAGCACGGTCTCATTTTAAATGATGAGAGGAAACAGGCTGACAGTGAGCTGATTAGAAAGCTCTTAGAGCTCTCGGCTGAGTGGGGAAAACAGGACAACTTTCTTCATGTGTTGCCAGAGAGGGACAGAGGGGCTGCCAGAGCCTGGCTTGCTGTCCTCACAGGATTGTGAGGATGTGGGAAAAGTCTGTGTTGGGGAGGCTGAGCTGCCCTCGCCAGCCTGCCCCTTCCTGACAGCCTCTGCTCTGAAGATAACGAGGGGGGAAATAGCAAAACACTATGCTGGAGACTAGATGAATTTGCAGAGACAACTGCAAGCTGTTTCCTGGCCCCAGCCTTATCTGAAGTCCCAGAAAATAACCCCTTCTCTGTGGCCAATAAATAATCCATTATGATTGGG
Organism: Zonotrichia albicollis; assembly: GCF_047830755.1. NCBI lineage: Eukaryota > Metazoa > Chordata > Aves > Passeriformes > Passerellidae > Zonotrichia > Zonotrichia albicollis. The sequence goes on from NC_133819.1 coordinate 15,889,128, forward strand.
GTGAAGTATCTGGTTAAATTTCTGCTGCTGAGGATAGCAGGATGTGCTTTCCACAAAGAGCAGGACCAACTGTATTTGAAGCCATGCTTTGGAGCAGAGAGGGAAGGCTCTGCAGAATCCTCTCCCCAGGGGCATGCGGGTTAAGGCAATGTTGTTTAAGCACATTGTAAAAAATGAAGACACAGAGACAGGATGGGAAGAACGGGTTAAAAAATGCACTTGAAAAGCAATGCAGAGGTTACTGAATGGACAAAGCAGCAAGCATTAAAAATAATTCAGCCAAAAAATAAAAATAAATACAGAAGGAAATTACTTCATCACAGCCCACACTGTGTTATCAGTACGAAAGCTCTGAGAGCTGCTTTTCTTTTCAAAATGGCAGCTGACAGCTGATCTAAACATAAGGTCATGAGGACAAGGAGAGGACAGGAGGGAGGCTCAGGAAGGGGACAGACAGAAGATGCACCAGACCCGCAAGGGTTTAGGCCACAGGCAAGAACACAGCACCAAACACATGGACAGAGAGCCCTTTTCAGCACTTTACCATCAGCTCCTAACATCTATCCAAGCTGGAAAAGGTGTATTCTGGCTCAGATGTCATCTCTGTCCTGTTGTCCAGCAGTGCCTCTGCTTATCACAACTTGTCAAACTTCAGGATCTAGCCCTGGCACATCACAAGAAAACTGCCACGTGCTGCTCTGCCCCAACAGCCCCAGCACAGGGCGAGGGCAGCAGCTCCCCATGACAGTTCCCCAAGGTTGTGCTTGCACAAACAGGTCGGCAGAGGCTTGGTTCTCACTGAAAATTTCACCCGATTTGGGTTGTTTTTCATTTTCGTTACAGTTTTTATCTAGCTGTAAGAGTACAGTGCAACTTATGTGGGTGTCCACAACGTTAGATCCATACCTGGCTTCAAGGACCACCCCTAGGGTATCCTCAAATTTACTAGCTGCAGTTCCACTCTGCCTCTGCAAGAAAATGACCTCTGTGAAGCAATCAAATTTTTGCTGGTCCCCTGAGCAGACAAGAAGGCAATTTACACTGCAGTTCATTCCTGCTACCTTCAGAAAAAAAAAAAAAAAAAAAGAAAAAAATAGAAGGGAAAAAACACTGCTCAGTGAGGCAAAATGCAGTTCAGCCATGTAGTGGTGCCTATAAAATCAACCATCTTAGATGTAAATTTGGTTTGGCATTGAGATTTTTTTCCTTTATAGTAAAATAACTGGGCATAATAGTCATAAATTCTTTCACTGAATTTCCTAGGGTCTGAAAGACGTCTGGGAGGATTACAGGAGGAATACATTGTGCTGTAGCTGTGTGTGGAGCAGCCTTGGTTTATGGCTCCGTCTGTAACTGCTGCAGCTCCCCTGAAGCAGACACTGAAACTGTCCCTGGGGTTGAGCTGATGTCCCAGCACAGCAGCCAAACTCCATGCTGGGACAGGCCATGCTCTGCTTTACCTTCCCTGCCTTTGAACAAGCCCACTTTAGCCTTCCCTAACCCAGGGGGATGCCAGCCCCTGTCCCCTGTGTCACCTCCATGGGACAGGAGCGGTGGCTCGGTCGCACTCAGAAGCAAAGGTGCTGCTGGCAGAGCAGTGACTGCCCTGTCCAGGACAAGAAGAAACACCACCAGTCCCTGCTGGAAACTGTGACAGGAGGGAGAGTAAAGTGGACACAGCAACACAGCTGTGCCTTTTAGTAGTGATGTGCTTTCTTATCCCTTCTCCTAATTTGGCTCTTTCCATGTTGCAGCCCTATGATGCTATCAGAGAAACCTTATCATAATTTTGTTGAAAAAACAGTCCTAAATCAAGCAGGGATCCTTGAAAAACTGAAGAAGAGGAGAAGGATTCATCAGCACAGACGGACACATTTTTGCAGAGGCAGATGGCCTGTTCTCCACAAAGTGTCCAGAGATTTCACAGTATTCCAAAGCAGCCTACATGCCTCCAGCTGACTTCCCATAAAAATGCTGAAGGGTCTTTGATCTCAGGATACATGTCCTTATGAGGAGGGAAGGGGTAAAATCACAGGGGTCAGGCAAACACTTGACAGTAGTTACTGCAACTCCCCAGACCCAGCCAGCCTTTGTGGTCTGTGCCAGAGATTGCAGATTTGGTTTGATCAGTCATGAGTTGAAAAGGCAAAGCAGAGCTGCTCAGGTCAAATCAGATGCTTAACTCTGCTTCTCTTAGTGATGGGTGGGGAAGTTCAGGAAAAAATAGGACGATAAGAAAGAAAAACAGCAAAAAAAATGACTAATGGGAAATGACATACTGAAAGCACCAATCTCCCTGCAACACATCATCTGAGCTTGGATATCAATTAATGGTTCAGCCAGTTTCCCAACTCAGCCTCCTCAAACTCTCCAGAAGTAACAAAGCATTTAAAAGCTAAGTGTTTCCTTGGAACACACTATATCCTCAACTTTGTAGCCAACACATATAGCACAGATTTTGCACGTTGCTATCTATTATTTTTTCAGATGCTAGAACAGAGCTCTCACCCTGGAGGGGATGAAACTAGTTCATAGCAGTTTAAATGTCACTAAAAATAAAAAAACATATTCAGATAGATATTCTTTGACATAAATTCCTCTCTGAGAGAAGAATTTCAGGCTGTAACAGGGAGTCAAATCTTTAGTGGTTAGGTTCCTGTCTTCTTACTCACTCAATGCTTCCAGAGTACACATATAATGGGTTTTCCGCCGAGAAAACACATTTGTCCTAAAATGCCATGGAATTAAAGGGATGGACTCCCCTCCTGCTTACCTCTGCCAGAACACCCTTCACGTTAACAGCTTTGTACAGCAAAAGTTAAACAAACTGTCCACTATCATCCTGACTGTATGAAAGAGAAAGAGCTCTTATGTGCATGGGGTCTTGTTGCGATCTAAAGCACTGCAGTTATTCTGGAAAAAGAAATCAGCCATTGAGAATCTAAGCTAAGGCCTGAATAAATCATTTGAGGCTGATATAAAGGCAGGGCATGTAAACTGAGAAATGTATAGCTGGAAAAGCAGTGGTTTGGTTCTCCTCCACCAACCCATCCCTGGGGAAGGGATCCATGCCAAAATACTGACACCAGGTACTTGGGAGCAAAAGGAGCACGCTGCAAATGGAAACCTGCAGGCAGCAGACAGTGCACAGTAGACTTTGTTGTCTATTACCTAGGAGCCAGAAGAATAAAATATATAAACAGAAGCAATAACCTGTTGATGGGCAACACCCCAGAAGTTCAGTGTAGAGACAGCATCCCAGTTTATTTGAAAAATCTTCCCTGGATCTGGGGTGATAATGTCTTCTGAGCAAACATCTCTAGTAAACATAGACCTTCCTGGGCCAGACCTGTGTGCCTCAATGCATCTCCTTCCACCAGGAGGGAGGTCCAGGCACCAAGGTACAGATCTCTGCAAAGCCCACTTCATGTGAAGATGATTCTCTGTGTGACTAACTGGTAGCTCAGATGGATATGGAGGACAGGGAAGTGATGCTGAATGCCAATAAACAGATTAATTTGCAGAAAGGACAAGTAACTATCAACTCCTTTGCTTGAAAGGAGAAAAGACATGGAAAGCTAGAGCAGCTGGGAGCTGTGATGAAGAGGCTGCAAGAGACAATTGTTAAAGATTAAATTCCCAGGCCTCTGGTTTATGTGTCCCTGTGTTGTGAGTGTGGAAATCCTGGGACCATTTGCATGGCAGGAGGAAGAAGAGGCAAATAGA